>NC_137880.1:39904322-39994149 GCF_963924005.1 Protomyctophum bolini | reverse complement strand
GAATTGAATGGGGCGTGTTGGGGTGTTGTGCTAATTAGCTTATTTCCATCGCTCAAAATTATAATTTCTTTGTATATATCCTCTCTTCATAATGTAAATAATATCCCAAGCGGCACACTTTACTACTTCTTTCGATGGAAATAAGCGAATTAGCATAACACCCCCATAGCCCCATTCAATTCCCATTCAATGCAATGCAATTCATTTAGGGCTTATGGTAGGGAAAATAGCCAATAAGGAGTTTTTGCACAAAAAAACACCTGGACCTCTTTGGTGGGGACGTAAGAAAGATAAGAAAGCATTCTAGCATGGAATTCTCCTTTAACTATTTTCAGCAATGGGATGTTAGTTTTTTTGGGTGGGTATATCTTGTTGAGCTGGTCGTTTTGAAAGTAGCTCTCAAGTCCAAAAAGTGTGGGCACCTCCTGGTCTACACTGTTACACTGTTACACTGTTTCACTGTTTCACTGTTTCACTGTTTCACTGTTTCACTGTTTCACTGTTACACTGTTACACTGTTACACTGTTTCACTGATAGATTGATCACTGTGTTTTAAGTAGGGATGCACCGAAAGGTAAATTCTTGGCCGAAACCGAATAACGAATATAGGAAACACTTGGCCGAAAACAGAATATCCGAATATGATTAATATTATATATATTTTTTCCTAGCATAGCGGTCATGGCCGTACCTTAAAGCTACCTGATTTATGGCAAAATAAATGGTTCTGGCAAAACTTAACTTAAATAATAATCACTATTATGGGTCCATAAAACATGTATTCAGCTCTTTTGAATGCATTAATTGCATACACTATTCGGTGATATATTTTCTGCCTATTCGGACCGAAACCGAATAGGCAGAAAATGCATTTTTAGCCATTTTCTGCCGAATATGTTCTGTTGCTGAATATTCGGTGCATCACTAGTTTTAAGCATTATTATGTTATAGTTTAGCTTTTAAATAGCAGATCTACAAGCTCATAGCGTGCCGTGCTATGAGCTTGTAGATCTGCTATTTATTTTTTTTAATCGTGAAAATGTGGCACAAATCTTTGAATAATATATATATATTCTTTCAGAGCGAAAACACCAAAAGGGTTTCCCCGCCCTGGCCTGAATGGGTTAATACTGTGTGCAATAATGATTGGCCGACATCAGCGGGTGCTTCCTGTATAACTGTGATGTCATCAGCGGGGGGGGGGGGGGGGGGGGGGGTCACTCTGACACTCTGACACTCTGAAGTAATCTTTTATGTTTACAATATGTTTTACGTTGCCAAAGCGTACATACAACAAAACAAAAGTCAACAAACGTCCCAACAATAATGAACAAGTACTATACAGTAACAATGAAAATAAATTAACAAACATAAACATAACAGCAACTTAATGACCCTGTTCAGACAGATATACCTGTCTCTACTGTCCACTGTCTGTCCCTCAGACAGATATACCTGTCTCTACTGTCCACTGTCTGTCCCTCAGTTGATGACAACTCCACGCGTATTTTGCTGCCAAAACTGTGCATTTGGACTGTTCTCCTGCAGAACATATTGGAGTGATGAGTTATTAATGGTGGATTAAAATTCTTTATATTTTTCTTTAAATTTAGGGAAGAATGATTCTCTGATGTCTTTATACTTGTCGCATTGTAACAGAAAGTGTAGCTCCGTCTCCACCTCCCCTTGAGAGCAGAGTGAACACAGTCTGTCTTCTCTAGGCAGCCAGTTCTGTCTGTGTCTGTGTGTCTGTGTCAGTTCTGTCTGTGTCTGCCTGTTTCTATTGCCAGGCGGTGGTCGCCGAGTCTGTACATAGTCAACATCTTCCTCAGTGTTGGATCAGTAACAGTGGTCAGGTAGTTTGGGATCAGTAACAGTGGTCAGGTAGTTTTGGATCAGTAACAGTGGTCAGGTAGTTTGCCACTGTGTATTCTCGGTTGAGGGCCAAATAGCATTCTAATTTACTTTGGGTTTTTGTTGTGTTTTTCCAATATGTGATATAATGTTCTTGTTGCATTTTGATAGTTTGGTTAGTGGAGGTTGTTTTAGTCAGGGGAGGGGTGGTGGGGGTAAGACTGAGGGGACTCCTGCTCATGTTCTCCTCTTGGCATTGTAAGGCCTGGTGATGGTAGGAGGTGGGGTCACTATTTTGAAGGTGCTTATGGAATTTGAATGCTCTTTTCTGGATGTTAATTAGGAGAGGAAATTGGCCAAGTTCCGCTCTGCATGCATTATTTGGAGTTTTTCTTTGAGTTTTTAATATATATTTACAAAATTCTGTGTGAATAGTCTCAATTGGATGTCTGTCCCAATTAGAAAATTCCTGATTTGCCAGGGGACCCCACACTTCACTACCATACAGGGCAATTGGGCTCAATAATTGATTTGAAAATCTTCAGCCAAATTCGAATTGGAATGTTAATTTTGATAGATTTTCTAATCGTATAGAAAGCCCTTCTTGCCTTTTCCCTCAGGTCATTCACAGCGTGTGTGTGTGTGTGTGTGTGTTCTCTATGTTGGTGCAGCCAAGTAAAAAAAGGGTATCTGCCTCCCTGACATCTGGACCGTTTCTGGAAAACCATGACTTTTGTCTTTTTCATATTGACTTTCAGGGCCCAGGTCTGACAGAAGTGTTGCAGATGATCTAGGAGCTGCTGTAGTCCTTCTTTACGGTCGGACAGCAGCACCAGATCATCTGCAAACGGCAAGCATTTAATCCCTTTGTTCCCGAGGGTCAGGCCAGGTGCTGATGAGTCCTCCAGCCATTTTTGCCAATTCATTTATATAAATGTTGAACAGGGTTGGACTTAGATTGTTGCCCTTCATTATATTACTCCTCTACTTTGGGTGGAAGAAATCTGTTCTTTTGTTGCCAATTTTTTACTGCACATTTATTATTATTTTGATACATTGTTTTAATAATATCATATGTTTTCCCCCCCACACCACTTTTTAGCAGGCCCTCATGCCAAATCGAGTCAAATGCCTTTTCAAAATCTACAAAGCAGGAGAAAATGTTGGATTTGTTTTGATTAACGTGTTTCTATCTCTCTCTCTCTCTCTCTCTCTCTCTCTCTCTCTCTCTCTGTAGTCAGACAGTGGACCTGCTCATGCAGGAGTCGGGCTGCAGACTAGAACACCCATCGGCCACCAAGTTCCGCAACCATGTCATGGAGGGAGAGTGGGACAAGGTACTGTAAATATACCGTACTTACAGTAACATACAACCATGTCATGGAGGGAGAGTGGGACAAGGTGTGTGTCCTTAAATTTACTGTACTTAACATACAGCCATGTCATGGAGGGAGAGTGGGACAAGGTGTGTGTGTCCTTAAATTTACTGTACTTAACATACAGCCATGTCATGGAGGGAGAGTGGGACAAGGTGTGTGTGTCCTTAAATTTACTGTACTTAACATACAGCCATGTCATGGAGGGAGTCTAGTAGTCTAGTTTACTCCCCCCTCAGGTGTAAAGGAGCAACTTGGACACTCAGGCATGAAGGAAGCATGAGTTCAAGTCCGTTGCTCTCCCCTTGTCCCCCATATATGGGGACTAGGCTGGTCTCCCCTTGTCCTCCATATATGGGGACTAGGTTGGTCTCCCCTTGTCCCCCATATATGGGGACTAGGTTGGTCTCCCCTTGTCCCCCATATATGGGGACTAGGTTGCTCTCCCCTTGTCCCCCATATATGGGGACTAGGTTGCTCTCCCCTTGTCCCCCATATATGGGGACTAGGTTGCTCTCCCCTTGTCCCCCATATATGGGGACTAGGTTGGTCTCCCCTTGTCCCCCATATATGGAGACTAGGTTGGTCTCCCCTTGTCCCCCATATATGGGGACTAGGTTGGTCTCCCCTTGTCCCCATATATGGGGACTAGGTTGCTCTCCCCTTGTCCCCCATATATGGGGACTAGGTTGCTCTCCCCTTGTCCCCCATATATGGGGACTAGGTTGGTCTCCCCTTGTCCTCCATATATGGGGACTAGGCTGGTCTCCCCTTGTCCCCCATATATGGGGACTAGGTTGCTCTCCCCTTGTCCCCCATATATGGGGACTAGGTTGGTCTCCCCTTGTCCTCCATATATGGGGACTGGGTTGGTCTCCCCTTGTCCCCCATATATGGAGACTAGGTTGGTCTCCCCTTGTCCCCCATATATGGGGACTAGGTTGGCGGAGGGTGTGTAGAGCCCAGGATCACATTAGATGATTGACACAGGGGTGAAAAATGGGTTACAAAATAGTGGGATAAAAAAATATATTATAAAAATAAAATAAACTAGTAGTCTAACTAAACTTAAGTATGCACCCCAAGCGAATCGCAATAGGGCCCTATGGGCTGGCAAGTAGACTATAGCCAGACATTATGCCTTCCATATCTGACTGGTATGTACCTCTCTAGACTACAGACATTATGCCTTCCATATCTGACTGTCAGGCACCTCTCTAGACTACAGACATTATGCCTTCCATATCTGACTGTCAGGCACCTCTCTAGACTACAGACATTATGCCTTCCATATCTGACTGTCAGGCACCTCTCTAGACTACAGACATTATGCCTTCCATATCTGACTGTCAGGCACCTCTCTAGACTACAGACATTATGCCTTCCATATCTGACTGTCAGGCACCTCTCTAGACTACAGACATTATGCCTTCCATATCTGACTGTCAGGCACCTCTCTAGACTACAGACATTATGCCTTCCATATCTGACTGTCAGGCACCTCTCTAGACTACAGACATTATGCCTTCCATATCTGACTGTCAGGCACCTCTCTAGACTACAGACATTATGCCTTCCATATCTGACTGTCAGGCACCTCTCTAGACTACAGACATTATGCCTTCCATATCTGACTGTCAGGCACCTCTCTAGACTACAGACATTATGCCTTCCATATCTGACTGTCAGGCACCTCTCTAGACTACAGACATTATGCCTTCCATATCTGACTGTCAGGCACCTCTCTAGACTACAGACATTATGCCTTCCATATCTGACTGTCAGGCACCTCTCTAGACTACAGACATTATGCCTTCCATATCTGACTGTCAGGCACCTCTCTAGACTACAGACATTATGCCTTCCATATCTGACTGTCAGGCACCTCTCTAGACTACAGACATTATGCCTTCCATATCTGACTGTCAGGCACCTCTCTAGACTACAGACATTATGCCTTCCATATCTGACTGTCAGGCACCTCTCTAGACTACAGACATTATGCCTTCCATATCTGACTGTCAGGCACCTCTCTAGACTACAGACATTATGCCTTCCATATCTGACTGTCAGGCACCTCTCTAGACTACAGACATTATGCCTTCCATATCTGACTGTCAGGCACCTCTCTAGACTACAGACATTATGCCTTCCATATCTGACTGTCAGGCACCTCTCTAGACTACAGACATTATGCCTTCCATATCTGACTGTCAGGCACCTCTCTAGACTACAGACATTATGCCTTCCATATCTGACTGTCAGGCACCTCTCTAGACTACAGACATTATGCCTTCCATATCTGACTGTCAGGCACCTCTAGACTACAGACATTATGCCTTCCATATCTGACTGTCAGGCACCTCTCTAGACTACAGACATTATGCCTTCCATATCTGACTGTCAGGCACCTCTCTAGACTACAGACATTATGCCTTCCATATCTGACTGTCAGGCACCTCTCTAGACTACAGACATTATGCCTTCCATATCTGACTGTCGGGCACCTCTAGACTACAGACATTATGCGTTCCATATCTGACTAACATGCACCTCTAGACTACAGACATTATGCGTTCCATATCTGACTTACATGCACCTCTATACTACAGACATTATGCCTTCCATATCTGACTAACATGCACCTCTATACTACAGACACAGGGCTGTATTTTGCGTGTCTTAAGTACCAGGTCTTATTCCCTAACTTGAGTAAACTAAAGACCTGGAGGCGTGATCAATGCTCTTTGGCTATTCTGAGTGGCCAAAGAGCATTGATCACACCTCCAGGTCTTTAGTTTACTCAAGTTAGGGAATAAGACCTGGTACTTAAGACACGCAAAATACAGCCCATTATCTCTTCCATATCTGACTGTCATGCACCTCTCTCTCTAGCCTATAGCCAGACATTATCCCTTCCATGCACCTCTCTAGCCGGCGTTGAAGTGAGACGAACCAACATTGTTGTTGTTTTTCCTACACGGCTCTAGAGGGATGGTAAATATTGTCCCAAGGTCATCATAGCGTTAGCTTGCGGAACAGAGGCACAGTCCTTATCATGGCATGATGCCCTTTGCATTATTCACTAGTCATGTTTGCCCAGTGCCAACAAGAGATGAAGCCCCGAAGCACTGGTTAGAATTATCGCAGGGCTGCGTCGTGAAGGCCTCGTTATAAAAGGATCCCTGGCGAATAACGGCCAAGCTACACCAGGCTTTTCTTGCGTGTTTACTCTAAACGCGCGGACCGTGCGTGCGTAAGCCCACATTCCCTGGCTAGTGGCTACATCGATCTGTCAGACGCGCGGCAGGTTTGTGCGGGACCTTCCGGGAGGATATATAGATACGCGCGTATGGGGGCATTATACGCACGTAAAAAAATTAGAACCAATCCTATTTTTAGAGCACACGCGCGGTATCCGTGCGTCTGGTGTAGCTATAGTAGTATAATTGACATATATTGGTCCTATCCAAACGCACTGTACGCGCAGTAAACGCGCGCAGTAAACGCATACGCACGCGCGCATAATTGCCTGGTGTAGCTTGGCCGTAAGACCACTATATGCCGTAGGGCTGGACCACACATGGACATCATCAACAGGAGCAGTTCCTATTCTCCGTATTCAGACCGCAGCCATCTTGCCAGCAAGGTGATACCTATAGGTGAAACTTCCCACAGACAGCCCGTTCATCCACACAGAAATGTCCTCTCTAATTATATTAAACAACGTCAAAATCACCAACATTGCAGCTGTAGGGAAAGCTTAAATTATCCTCTTTCAATCGGTGAAGTTTTTGTTTAATAAAAATCCACCGTAGACCTTTTATGAGCTACACCATGTCAAGAAATTCCTTGTGATTCTTTTAAGTGTTGGAGTTTGGAAGCGCTCGTTATCAGTAAAGGAACCTCCTGCTGCATTATGTGCACATTCTAAACGGGTGGTACGCCTGGGCTGTTGAGTGATGGTCAACGAGCGCTTCCAAACTCCAGCAGTTAGAAAAAAATCACAAGGAATTTCTTGGTAGCTCATAAAAGGTCTACGGTGGATTTTTATGAAACAAACACTTTACAGATTGAAAGAGGATCATTCAAGCTTTCCCTACAGCTGCAATGTTGGTGATTTTGACGTTGTTTAATATAATTAGAGAGGACTTTTCTGTGTGGCTGAACGGGCTGTCTGTGGGAAGTGTCACCTATAGGTATCACCTTGCTGGCAAGATGGCTGCGGACTGAATAAAGAAAAAAGAAAATTGTGAAAGATTCTTTATTTATGAAAGAAATACAATACAAGCTCATGGCGTGTAGCACTCGGTGCCGCGCTATGAGCTGCTAGTTTTTTTTTAATCGCGAAAATGTGGCGCAAATCTTTGAATGTATATTCTTTCAGAGCGAACGTTTTTAACTCAAATCTTTGCTTCTGGGGGGTGGGAGGTGGGAGGGGGGGTCCCTGGAACAACATGTTTTCAGATGTGGGATCGGCGGCCAAATACATACAATTTTGGGGGTCCTTGACATGAAATATTGAGCACCACTTGATACAGAAACATATTATTATATTTCAGAAAACTGTCAGGATTTGGAACGCATACTTTTTTTTTTTAATTAATTGACATCAGGCCAAGGCTCATATCCATCTCCGGTGAGAACGTTGGCGAATACACACACGCACACACACACACACACACACACACACGCACACACACACACACACACACACACACGCACACACACACACACACACACACACCCTGTGTGCATGCATACATGGAAAGTGCTGAGCTAACCAGTTGTATCTCCCCCCTCCCTTCTCTTTGTTGTGTTTCAGGCTGAGAATGATCTCAACGAACTCAGAGCGCTGATGCATTCTCCCAACGCTATTGTGGTAAGAGCCGTTGCCAGGTTGGCTTGTTTGTTTGTTTTTTGTTTGTTTTTTTGCGAGAGAAACAAGCAAAGCAACTCATCAGCCCAGTAAACTGCCTCCCCCTGGCCAGCCGGGGCGCCTGATGGAGGGGAAAGGAACTGGTTGGAATAACGTGTTCCTTCCACGCGCTACGTCCAACCAGGGAAACTCCCCCCTGTCAGGTTGTAAAGGAGCAACTTGGACACTCAGGCATGAAGGAAGCATGAGTTCAAGTCCGTTGCTCTCCCCTTGTCCCCCATATATGGGGACTAGGTTGGTGGAGGGTGTGTAGAGCCCAGGATCACATTAGATGATTGACACAGGGGTGAAAAATGGGTTACAAAATCGTGGGATAAAAAAATATATATAAAAAAAAAATCATGCCCAAATGCGCTTATAATAAGCGGACGTGGCAACAGCACTGCCCTGTGTGACGCCTGCAGTGACGGCAGACGAGGTTAGGACCGGGAGGTTCTAGAATGCTGCTGACCCCTCTGACCTCTGACCCCACTGACCTCTGCTGTGGCTTCCAGTTGGAGGACCATTACCTCACTGACCTCTGAACCCCACTAACCCTGCTTTGGCTTCTAGTTGGAGGACTAGGCATTTACACTAAGGGTTGCCCACCTGCCCCACCTGCCCCTGGCAGGTAAATAAAACACTAAGGGTTGCCCACCTGCCCCTGGCAGCTAAATAAAACACTAAGGGTTGCCCACCTGCCCCTGGCAGCTAAATAAAACACTAAGGGTTGCCCACCTGCCCCTGGCAGCTAAATAAAACACTAAGGGTTGCCCACCTGCCCCTGGCAGCTAAACAAAACACTATGTACAGAAATGGCTGTATCTCTGCTCTGAGAGGCCGGGCATGTACAGTGAACTGTTGTTATGTTTGTGTCGTGTCTTGACATCATTCTTGGCAGTGCGAGTGCTGTTACGAAACGGTTCAAGTCTAGGGGTTTTACTGCCCGTAACATGTATGAAAGAACGGCACACACACGCACACACACACACACACACACACACACACACACACACACACACACAGACACAGACACATACACACACTCCTTGTAAGCACTGGGCTTTGCTGCTTTGTGGAGTTTTTGTGTTACCGTCTCCTGGTCCTCAGATGGAGACAATATTAAACTTGCCATTCAGCTGCTCTGTCATGTAGCACACACTACACAACCTCATAACAGTGCCCTGTGTTTTAACCCATTCTGACCTGAGATCAGATTCATACGAGGTTTCCACTGGACACACACTGGTCTGATTAACCCATTCTGACCTGAGATCAGATTCATACGAGGTTTCCACTGGACACACTGGTCTGATTAACCCATTCGATTTTTCAAAAATAGCAGACCTACAAGCTCGTAGCGCGCCACTCGGTGGCGCGCTACGAGCTTGTAGATCTGCTATTTTTAAATAGCTAAAGCATAACATGATGCTAACACCAAAATGGGTTCCCGTTCAGAATGGGTTAATCAACACCAATAGGTTCTGGGATGGACAGACAGACAGACATTGCTGGAGCTCAAAGCACCAGGTAGCCATTTTGGGGTCTCTTGTTGTAAACATGATTCTGTCTGTCTGTCCGCCAAGGAGCGGTGAGCTGCAGCCGTGCCGCGCTCAGGAATAATTTGATTAGTAGATTTGACCCCCCCCCAAGCAGGGACTGACCCCCCCCAATCCAACCCTTTGGTGCTGAGTGCCAAGCAGGGACTGACCCCCCCAATCCAACCCTTTGGTGCTGAGTGCCAAGCAGGGACTGACCCCCCCAATCCAACCCTTTGGTGCTGAGTGCCAAGCAGGGACTGACCCCCCCCAATCCAACCCTTTGATGCTGAGTGCCAAGCAGGGACTGACCCCCCCCCAATCCAACCCTTTGATGCTGAGTGCCAAGCAGGGACTGACCCCCCCCAATCCAACCCTTTGATGCTGAGTGCCAAGTAGGGACTGACCCCCCCAATCCAAGGGGGGGGGGGGTCCTGTTGGTTTTGGCAGATAAATTCTGATAATAATAATTGCTAAAGAGTGTTTTTATTATAACCTTTTTAAGAATTGTCTAAATGGGTTTTAACTGGGTCTTTCTGCTCTCTCCGTCTCTCTCTCCCTCTCTCTCCCTCTCCCCCTCTCTCTCTCTCTCTCCCTCTCTCCATCTCTCCCCCTCTCTCTCTCTCTCTCCCTCTCTCCATCTCTCTCCCTCTCTCTCTCTCTCTCCCCCTCTCTCTCTCCCACAGCGTATGAAGTTCCTCCTCCTGCAGCAGAAGTATCTAGAGTATCTGGAGGACGGGAAGGTCCTGGAAGCTCTCCAGGTCCTGAGAGGAGAGCTGACGCCTCTGAAGTACAACACAGACCGCATCCACGTCCTCAGCGGGTACGTAGCGGTTAGCGTAGCGTAGCGCGCCATCTAATAGAGCCACACGCTCAGTGGGTACGTAGCAGTTAGCGTAGCGTAGCGCGCCGTCTAATAGAGCCACACGCTCAGTGGGTACGTAGCGGTTAGCGTAGCGCGCCGTCTAATAGAGCCACACGCTCAGCGGGTACGTAGCAGTTAGCGCCGTCTAATATAGATTACACTCACACACACACACACGCACACACACACAGAGAGAGAGATACTTGGTGCATCTATAAATAGATTTGCTTTCACATCATCATGTAATGATGGTTATACTCTATATCTTCCAATTACATATAATATTTGGGGTCCTTGACATGAAAATATTGAGAACCACTGATATAGAAACGTGAGGTTTTTCAGAAAATTGTCATGATTTAGAAGACTTTTTTAAATATATATTTTTAATACATTTAGTCCTAAATGGGTTAATCTGCCCGGCTGTCCCTGGCCTGATGATCACTGGGTTTTGTTTATGGCCAATTTGTCCACCAATTATCCTTCGGAAAATGTTCTCATAATCCAATGTTCTGAGACACACAGGTGACCTGCGTTCTGTTAATAATTTGCCTCGCCTGACCTAACTGACTGTGTTGCCTTCCATATCTGCCTTCCATATCTGCACACTTACACAGCCATCTATCCAATTCCAACGCCGTTCCGATCGATTGTCAAAAATCGACGCAAACGTTTCCGATCAATGCTGGCGGTGTTTCTCTGCAACATGCTTTGCTAGCGCGACTCTCCAGACTTCATTATCTCAATGATTAGCTGGAATGGATTGGGCATGTCGAGCAGCCTCTAACGGGCCTTATCAATCTGTCGGTCACGATATTGATCTGTAACCGCTTGGTCAATGTAGCTGCTGTCCCTCTCCACCAGGCCGAAGGCATGGGGAGAAAGTATGTTTTACTGTCTCCACCAGGCCGAAGGCATGGGGAGAGAGTATGTTTTACCGTCTCCACCAGGCCGAAGGCATGGGGAGAGAGTGTGTTATGGGGAGAGAGTATGTTTTACTGTCTCCACCAGGCCGAAGGCATGGGGGGAGAGAGTATGTCTTGCACTCCGTCCGTGTGTGTGTGTGTGTGTGTGTGTGTGTGTCCGTTCGTCCGTACCTTAAAGGTATATTCAGTGATTTCACTCAAAAAACCGTAGGTTTCGTTTTTGGCTGTGGGACCTAAGCCTTCGTCCAATCAGGATAGAGAGTCAAAAACGAAACCTAAGGTTTTTTGACCCCCAGGGGTTAACTGGGGACAGGGAGGAACTCCTTATATGGTCAGCACACTCTGTAGTAGAGAGGATTATCACAACAAAACAAAAAAATAATAATTTGCCCTGGTGGAGACCTGTCCTATTATAGCGCCACCAGGAGGCCACAACCTGACCTGCCCTGGTGGAGACCTGTCCTATTATAGCGCCACCAGGAGGCCACAACCTGACCTGCCCTGGTGGAGACCTGTCCTATTATACCGCCACCAGGTGGCCACAACCTGACCTGCCCTGGTGGAGACCTGTCCTATTATAGCGCCACCAGGAGCCTTTTCACTGACGGAAACTAAACTCCCTCCCAGTCTTCGTGGCCATCGTCTGAAAACCCTCCTCTTCAGTAGCACAGCCTCGACGACCTAAAGGTCTAAACTTATCGGTAATTTAGATTTCATGTCTGCATTTCATGTAGACGTAGCACTCCATGCGCTCACAGCTCTACTGTACCGATACTGTTAGACAGATACAAAGGGAGTCTACCAACGCGCCTCAAGCCTAAAACGGCTGATCCGGTGCTTCACAGGTGCAGGGACATCAAAGTTGCATAAGGAGAAGAGACTGGAGCAGCACGGACATTTAGAGCCTTTTATTAAGGTGCTGAGTATACAAAACGACTAACGTTTCCACCTTGCGGTCTTCATCAGAGTCATGGGTGGTAGCATTTGGGCATGTCTCAAATACAGGATGGGCTGTCAATGAGCCAATGACAGGACACCATATGACATGTAATAACCCGTTACTACCAGCAGTCTAGGTAATGTAAGAGGGTGGCTATGGAAAAAACGCTGCTGAACAGTAAAATAAATGTAAATGTAAAACAGTGATTTAACCATAAAAAAGCCATCGAAATAAAAAAAAATTTATTTAGGAACAACAGTGCACATACATATTTAAGGGCCTTGTGGCCAAATAAATAGAAAAAATAAAAACAGAGGTACAAAAGAGTCAATACAACACTCTCAGGGCAAAAGAAAAAACAACAAAAAAACAGAAGATTTCGTTTTGTATACTCAGCACCTTAACCCATTCTGACCGGGAACCCATTTCGGTGTCAGCATCATGTCATGCTTTAGCTATTGAAAAATAGCAGATCTACAAGCTCATAGCGCGCCACCGAGTGGCGCGCTACGAGCTTGTAGGTCTGCTATTTTTGAAAAATCGAAGAACGACTGACATTTTTTTGAATCTGATCTCAGGTCAGAATGGGTTCATCAGACCAGCGTGTGTCCAGTGGAAACCTCGTATGAATCTGATCTCAGGTCAGAATGGGTTAATAAAAGGCTCTAAATGTCCGTGCTTCTCCTTATGCAACTGTTAGACAGACGTTAGGTTCTTCACCTCCTTGTTGACTGTGTTGTGTCTGATCTGCAGGTATCTGATGTGCAGCCATTCAGAGGACCTGCGCTCCAAGGCGGAGTGGGACGGTAAAGGATCGGCCTCGCGATGCCGACTCCTGGACAAACTACAAAGTGAGGAGATGCAACTCAACACGACTCAATTCAATTCAATTCAAAGGGCTTTATTGGCATGAGAAAACATACGTTTACATTGCCAAAGCAGAAAGAACAATACAACAATACAGCAATACAATCAAAACAAAAATGATGTACATTTGAAGGTCAGAATCTTCAATAGATCAATTTCTATGTACCACGGTCACTCGATGCAGGTATATACACAATGATTAGTCTTTAGGGTGGTTGTGTTCCATTTGATATCCTTCTCCTATCACAGCAACTCACAAATCTTGCTGCTGTGTTTTGCACATTGTTGTACTTCGCCCAGCAGATATGGGAGTTTTTTTGTCAGTGGTCATGTTTTCAAAATCTGCGTGTGTGGTTGTAATCTGTGGGAAGTATGTGTCTCTGATGTCTTGGTACAATGGACAGATGGTTAGCTCGGTTTCCACTTCATTTTCTGTGCAGTGGGTGCATAGTCTGTCTTCTCTCGGGATACAGGTCTGCCTATGACGGCCTTTCTCCATCGTGAAACTGTGTGCTCACTGAGTCTGTACCTAGTTAAGATTTGTCTTTGTTTTGGGTCGGTCACGGTGCTCAGGTATTCTGCCACTGTGTATTCTCTGTTTAGGGCCAGATAGCGTTCTAGTTTACTCTGCTTTTGTGTCGCTTCTTTCCAATGTCCGTTTGCGTTTTTATAATTTGGTTTTAGTCCAATGGGTTTTCTATCTCGTGGCTCTGTTTGTGTTTGTACAACTCACTCTAGAGAGACTCCGATCGATCGGCCACAGATTTAAATCGGACGATATTCACTTCAAATGACTCGATCGGTGATCGGCAAATTTACCTGATCTGGAGAAACAGATCTTTTATACCATTTAAGTGGTATACAAGTCAATTAGATATATAGTATAATATAATTTTGCTTTGTGACAGGCCTCAACATTATCCCCCCTTCCTCCACACACACACACACACACACACACACACACACCAGGCATTGACATTAAGGCTTGTCTGGGACAAGTATTAAATCTTCCCTGACAAGTGCATTCAAATTGTACTTTCATCCGTTGGACAAGTGACTCTTGTTTTCGCTTTTTCTGTGACGCTCATACCAGCCGACAATATTGTCTGGCATCATTGTCTGGCTTTCCTAAGCATCAGCTTTCCAATATTGTTAACAGCCCTAGAATGTCTGTAGTCTTACATACATAGTCATGTATACCAAATACAGCCATATATCAGTCCTATCAGAGCAGTTAGCAGACTGACCCTAGATCAGTCCTATCATAGCACTTAGCAGACTGACCCTAGATCAGTCCTATCAGAGCAGTTAGCAGACTGACCCTAGATCAGTCCTATCATAGCACTTAGCAGACTGACCCTAGATCAGTCCTATCAGAGCAGTTAGCAGACTGACCCTAGATCAGTCCTATCAGAGCAGTTAGCAGACTGACCCTAGATCAGTCCTATCAGAGCAGTTAGCAGACTGACCCTAGATCAGTCCTATCAGAGCAGTTAGCAGACTGACCCTAGATCAGTCCTATCAGAGCAGTTAGCAGACTGACCCTAGA
Organism: Protomyctophum bolini; assembly: GCF_963924005.1. Lineage (NCBI taxonomy): Eukaryota > Metazoa > Chordata > Actinopteri > Myctophiformes > Myctophidae > Protomyctophum > Protomyctophum bolini. The sequence continues at coordinate 39,979,315 of NC_137880.1, read as the reverse complement.
TCAGTCCTATCAGAGCGGTTAGCAGACTGACCCTAGATCAGTCCTATCAGAGCAGTTAGCAGACTGACCCTAGATCAGTCCTATCAGAGCAGTTAGCAGACTGACCCTAGATCAGTCCTATCAGAGCAGTTAGCAGACTGACCCTAGATCAGTCCTATCAGAGCAGTTAGCAGACTGACCCTAGATCAGTCCTATCAGAGCAGTTAGCAGACTGACCCTAGATCAGTCCTATCAGAGCGGTTAGCAGACTGACCCTAGATCAGTCCTATCAGAGCAGTTAGCAGACTGACCCTAGATCAGTCCTATCAGAGCAGTTAGCAGACTGACCCTAGATCAGTCCTATCAGAGCGGTTAGCAGACTGACCCTAGATCAGTCCTATCAGAGCGGTTAGCAGACTGACCCTAGATCAGTCCTATCAGAGCAGTTAGCAGACTGACCCTAGATCAGTCCTATCAGAGCGGTTAGCAGACTGACCCTAGATCAGTCCTATCAGAGCAGTTAGCAGACTGACCCTAGATCAGTCCTATCAGAGCAGTTAGCAGACTGACCCTAGATCAGTCCTATCAGAGCAGTTAGCAGACTGACCCTAGATCAGTCCTATCAGAGCGGTTAGCAGACTGACCCTAGATCAGTCCTATCAGAGCGGTTAGCAGACTGACCCTAGATCAGTCCTATCAGAGCAGTTAGCAGACTGACCCTAGATCAGTCCTATCAGAGCGGTTAGCAGACTGACCACGTCAGCACTGCGTGTTTACTCACCCAGGCCGCTCGCCGGAGAGAATGTCGTCCGTGTGCAGCTCGTGGAAAAGTGGAGATATTTGACTACCGTATATTTACCAAATAGTAGCCCGGGCTGTTAATTAATATGCAAAGGAGCCGGGCCGTTTTTTGCCATAGGCTGTTATTTATTTTTGCACCGGCCTGCACAAGGCCATTATTTGGTTTCAGTATAAACATACAGTAACATACAGTAACATGTAGTGCAAATATTGTCTGGAACTGGTATTACCGTAATAATATTAAAATAAAACAAAGCTACAGTACATACAGTAAAGTATACGGTACAAAACAACATATGATATTACTGTACAGGGTTCCTACCGCCATGACATTCAGTGAATTATTTTTCATTTTAAAATACAGGACTAGAAAAGCTCATTTGGAATTAAAATGTTTGGATATCATTTAATAACAACCTAACAACATAGTGTTAGTTACTTCTTTACATCTGTTCTTTTTTCCATGTTGTCTTGCTTTGGGGGGATTGATATCATACAATATCCTCATTAATGCATAGGCCTTGAAATGGGCTAAAAATACATTTGGAAATGTTGTAGAATATGAATTGTTAAAAAAATTATTGTGGGAACTAAACTTGTGGGACTGTAACAATCTCAATGCTATACCAATACTCATCATCCTCCAATTTAGTGCAACAATATTGTACAAGACCTACAAGCTCACAACGGGCCGAGGCTTGACGCATTGTGAGCTTGTAGATCTGCTATATCTTTGCACACCGGCCACGGCTTTTTGCACCGGTCTGCACCTGGCCATCATTTGGTTACATACAGTTCCATGCAGTGCAGTAATCTTTTTTTAGTATAAACAATAAACATTGCAGGCAATGCATTTTGATTTAATTGTAAGAGGGAGCGTATCAACACACAGGTGTAACCACTGTTCTGATTGAGCATGGGGAAGCAGCGGACAAATACATGATTTCATTATAAACTGTAGGCCTACGCACCGGTAGATTGAATAAAACCATAATTGATTGGCCTACACTACACACAGCCTACTGTAGTACTGTGTGTAGTCAAGTGGCTAAACCCCACAGGTTAGGTTACAGGTAGCCTCGATACCCAAGCTTTCATTTCGTCTGCGCGAAAAATGAAAGTCTGGATTTGCGCATGGGCTGCACTGGTCTAAAAGTGGGATCGCTCCAAATGATGTGACGTCAGGGCTCTGAGCGGTGTGCACCCCTCAAAATAACACCGTGAGGAAATTATTACGAGTGGAATTCAAACGAGGCTATGCGAGGAAAATGAGGAGAATGGCTGAAGAACCCACCACACCGTCTTAAGAAAAAACCCAACGTGTGCCGACTCTGTGTAAATAACTTTGACAGTCCGTTAGAATGGTTTACTCCAGCAACCTGTGGTTTCTGCTTCTGGTCGACATAATACCAGTGCTGCACTGGTATTGGTGAACCAATCAGGGTGCGCGTTTTTCTGAGCCGCGGCCCTCCCATCTAGGCCAGAAATGTCTAGCGTTAGCTCAGGTTAGGTTACAGGCGATAGAAAATGTAACGTCAAGCAGAGCAACATGCGGTGCACGTGAACTATATGCCGATAGCATCTCACTCCATATCATTTAATAAAAGCATTATAAAAAACATGAATTATACACCCAATGCTGTCTAGCATCAAATGCTGGATGAGTGAGAACTTTCTCAAGCTAAATGAGGATAGGACAGAAGTTCTCATCGGTTCTAGTGAGCAGAAATAATCAATAATAAGCAGACTTGGCAACCTGACTGTAGTAAGTAACAGTACGGTAAAGAACCTGGGGGTTATTATTGATTCTGAATTGAATTTTAATTCACACATTAATCATGTTGCCAAGATTGCCTTTTTTCACCTTAGAAATATTGCACGAATCAGAGCCTATCTGTCTTTGGACGATGCAAAAACGCTAATCCACGCCTTTGTTTTTTCTCGGCTTGACTACTGCAATGCACTTTTTTCAGGACTGCCTAAGAAAACAACTGACAGATTACAACTTGTCCAAAATGCAGCAGCCAGAGTTTTAACTAGAACTAAGATGAGAGAACATATTACTCCAGTTTTGGCTTCACTGCACTGGCTTCCGGTTGTTTTTAGGATTTATTTTTAAATTATTTTACTTGTGTATAAAGCTCTCAATGGTCTCGCACCTTCCTACCTACATGACTGCCTGCCTAAATATGTACCCAAACCGCCCCCTGAGGTCTTCCACTGCTGGCCTGCTCGCTTTGCCTAAAAAAAATGGCAACTAAAAAATACGGGGAAGCAGCTTTTTGCTTCTACGGGCCGACGGCATGGAACAAGCTCCCACTGTACCTTCGACAGGCAGCCTCTGTAGACATTTTTAAAGCACAGTTCAAGACCCACTTCTACAACATTGCTTTTAATTGATCTTTTATTTTTTGTTATTTATGTCCTCACTGTATTGCATTACTGCTTGTTTTTTAAAGGAGAATTCCATGCTAGAATGCTTTCTTACCTTTCTTTGTAGTTGTTACGTCCCCACAAAAGAGGTCCAGGTGTTTTTTTGTGCAATTCAGCATTGAATGGGAATTGAATGGGGCTATGGGGTGTTATGCTAGTTCGCTTATTTCCATCGAAAGAAGTAGTAAAGTGTGCCACTTGGGATATTATTTACATTATGAAGAGAGGATATATACAAATAAATAATAATTTTGAGCGAAGGAAATAAGCGAATTAGCACAACACCCCATAGCCCCATTCAATTTCCATTCAATTCAATGCAATTCATTGAGGGCTTATGCACAAAATAACACCTGGACCTCTTTGGTGGGGACGTAACGACTACAAAGAAAGGTAAGAAAGCATTCTAGCATGGAATTCTCCTTTAATGTCGTTGCCTTGCTTTTCTTTTATTCTCCATTGCTCTGTAAAGCACTTTGAGCTGCATTTCATGCCATGAAAGGTGCTAAACAAATAAAGTATTATTATTATCATTAACCCTGTGTGTCCCTGTGTCCACAGCGTACCTCCCCCCCTCCGTCATGCTTCCTCCCAGACGTCTCCAGACTCTCCTCCGTCAGGCGGTGGAGCTGCAGAGAGACCGATGTCTCTACCACAACACCAAGATGGACGCCAGCCTGGACTCTGTGTCCATGTTACTGGACCACGTCTGTAGCCGGTCAGTACCTCTCTCTCTCTCTCCCTGTCTGTCTGTCTCTCTACCACAACACCCAGATAGACAGCAGCCTGTTAGTACCTCTAACAGTAACAAACCCAAACTTTATACCATACCTGCTTAGTATGAGGTATAAAATACAGCAGCAATTGTGTTCATAAAACACTGAAAGATTGGGTAAGACTGACGTTATGTATCTTTCAGGACCGTTCACTGCTTCGTCTCAACCATTACTCAATGGCTCTGGTCTCAGACCCCGCGGTGGATATTTTGACATTTTATTTTTTATGTTGCCACTACTGTTGGAGCAGCCATAAACTACACAGGTTCATCCCGATGTTCTGGGCATCTTTGTAAAGTTAGTGTTTAGTAAAAAGCAGGTAAAAGAGTAACGTTTGAGGCAAACTAACATCAGTCACTCTGCCGTTCACTGTAGTAGAAGAGGTGCGCCTGGTGAGGGTTTAAACCCTGCAGATACGTCGAGTCCGCCTACAGGAAATACGTAGGCTGCGACCATGAGACCCGCTCCTGGATTCGTCTATTATATAGGCACTTGCTGCACTTAAAGGGGAATACCACTCATTTTCTACGGAGTTGTGTGCACTGGAAAAAATACATTCTGTGTTGCCTAGAACTGGAGGTCTGAAATAAACAGTAACATTATGAAGTACATGTTGGTGATGTCACTGAGATGTACTTCATAATGTTACTTCAGGCCTCCAGTTCTAGGCAACACAGAATGGGGGGGACTTTCTTATTATATCCACACAACAACTCTAAGGTATATTAATGACAGTAAAATGTTGAAAATGAGTGGAATCCCGTAGTCACTATTCACTGGGATAGCAAAAAAACATTTGAAAAGAAAGGTTTCTCACTGTTCTCGGGTTGAATATTGACATGCGATTAAAATGTGATTAATCGAGATTAATTAATTACAAAGCCTCTGATTAATTAGATTAATTTTTGTAATCGAGTCCCAGCTCTAAACATAATGCTTTAAAGGACCTATAACATAAAATTCAACTTTTTCAATTTATTTTGTGTTTTTGGGGCTCCCATGTGTGTTTTCTATCCCCACAAATAACCAATTTTGAACAATCAGGCCTTCATGTCATATGGGTGTTTTAATGGAAATTGCTCTCAGAAACAGCTCGACTGATTTTGGCCTCATCGTGATGTCATCAATGTCACCCTACTTTGTATAATTCCCCCTCTTCTTCAGTCTTCAGTTCCAAATTAGCATTTCCACTTTGTTTACAATGTCCACCATTGTTGATTTTCCAAGCTGGCATGGAATGGAAACAAGCCTGGTTTTATCTAGCATCAGTATTATAATGACTCAAATATTAAATAATCTGCATATCAGCACCCTCTCCACCTCAGGACATTGTGGTACTGCAGCTAAAACTGCTTTCAAAGTCCAGAAAGAAATGCCAAGGCCTGGTTATATCAGAGTGGTGATTGAGGCTCAAACCATTAGAAATAACTTTGAGGGACATAGACCATATGATTATTAAATATTAAAAGCAGTTTTAAAATGCATGTTATTTGCGCTTTAAAACACTAACACGGGTTAAAGGAGGATGTCCCTGGTGTCCCACAGGAAGCAGTTCCCGTGCTACACCCAGCAGATCCTGACAGAACATTGCAACGAGGTCTGGTTCTGTAAGTTCTCCAACGACGGAACCAAGCTGGCCACCGGCTCCAAGGACACCACGGTCATCATCTGGACCGTGGACCCGGTGAGACCACACACACACACACACACACCCGGTTGGACCCGGTTGCATCGGCTGATCTGAGCGAGCGGTTTTGTATAGGGTTCGATCATGTACTTCCACACGTCCCAAACTCTTCTCCCTTCTGGCCCCAAAACTGTGGAATGACCTTCCCATTGCAGTCAGAACTGCAGCATCACTCCCAATCTTCCGCCGTAGTCTGAAAACCCACCTTTTCAGACTCCATCATGGCCCGTAGCACTTACCCCACCCCCTTAGATAGCATTTGATACAGACTTATAGCATGTTATGTAGACAGCACTATAATTGCATTGTATGTAGTCATAGCACGTCATAGTACATACCGGTATGTATAGCATAGTATAGTTTATATGTATAGTTTCATTATATTGATATTCCACTGTTACTTTCTTAGCTTACGCATGTTTCATGATAAATGCTTGTATGTGATGTATTCCCATGCTTTTGTTCTTGCTTAATGTAAATCGCTCTGGATTAAGAGCGTCTGATAAATGCCTAAATTGTAAATTGTGTGTGTGTGTGTGTGTGTGTGTGTGTGTGTGTGTGTGCGTGCTTCAGGAGAGCCACCAGCTGAAGCTCCTCCGGACCCTGGAGGGCCACGCCTACGGGGTCAGTTATCTAGCCTGGAGTCCAGACGACTCCTTCCTGATCGCCTGTGGACCCGACGACTGCTCTGAGCTCTGGCTCTGGAACGTCCAGGTAACGCACGCACACACACACACACACACACACACACACACACAGGGACACACACACAGACACACACACACACACACACACACACACACGCACACACACACACACAGGGACACACACACACACACACAGGGACACACACACAGACACACACACACACACACACACACACACACACACACACACACACACACACAGTATCTATTGTCACACCCATTCCTGGGCTCAAATTCTTTGAAAACGTTGAAGGGGGAATTCTCTAATTTGTCATTTCAAATGGTCATATCTTCTTCATTTTCCCCCAATTTCAATGAGCAATACATCATATGAAAGGTTACAGTGTGCCGGTCACATATCTTTCTGTGGCTCCAGATGATCCCTGTGCTTTAGACCCGCTGTTGACCTGTCTGTCTAGCATCAAATGTTGGATGAGTGAGAACTTTCTCAAGCTAAATGAGGATAAGACTGAAGTTCTAGCGAGCAGAAATAATCAATAATAAGCAGACTTGGCAACCTGACTGTAGAAAGTAACAGTACACTAAAGAACCTGGGGGTCATTATTGATTCTGAATAGAATTTTAATTCACACATTAATCATGTTGCCAAGATTGCCTTTTTTCACCTTAGAAATATTGCACTCTGAAAATAGCAGATCTACAAGCTCACAACACATCAAGGCCGGGCCAAATCCGTTTTCTGAAAAAAGAAAGAAATAACTGTTTCTCAGTCAGTGGTTCTCAAACTGAAAACGTCAAGGACACCAGAATGTGAAACATATCCAGGTTTATCTCTCCTAACGGCTCCAACATCCATCATACAGCAGAACCTTCTCAAGCTGTGGGTCTGAGAGGCAGAATCTCATCAAATGGTGGCGCTAAATGTCAACTAAATAATGGTGACCTTGACATGAAAAGGGTTGAAAACCACTGATGGAGCCTTTTTATAGCTGTGGATTTCATATGGGGGAGGGGGGAGGGAAGGAGGGAGGGGGGAAGGGAAGGAGGGGGGAGGGAACTCTACATATAAACTATACATCCATAGTACATATGTATAGCATAGTAGTATAGATGTATAGTTTATAGTTTCATTATATAGATATTCCACTGTTACTTTCTTAGCTTACGCATGTTTCAGGATAAATGCTTTTTATGTGACGTATTCCCATGCTTTTTTGTTCTTGCTTAATGTAAGTCGCTCTGGATTAAGAGCGTCTGCTAAATGCCTAAATTGTAAATTGTAAGGGAGGGGGGGATGGGGGAGGGGGAAAGGGCACAAACGTGCATGGCCGATAAAAGCAGTCTACAGACGGTGTACTCAATGACCTCTCGTTGTCTGACCCCTCCCCCCCTCTCTCTCTCTCTCTCTCTCTCCCTCCCCCAACACTCCAACTCCTTTTCTCCTCGTTCTCCCCCCCCCCCCGCAGACGGGCGAGCTGCGGACGAAGATGTCCCAGTCCCACGAGGACAGCCTGACCAGCGTGGCCTGGAACCCTGACGGCAAGCGCTTTGTCACCGGGGGACAGAGAGGACAGTTCTACCAGTGTGTAAGTAGCCTGAGCTAACGTGTTAAGTTTCTGGTCTAGAGGGGGGGGTCGCGGCTGAGATTTGCGCACGCCCTGATTGGATCTCACCGATCTGTCCGTCAGCCCTGGCCACTCCTCTCCCACCTAGTGAAGCGCTACGTCACATCATTTGGAGCGACACCCACCCGGAAGCGTTGACTCCCACTTCTAGACATATCTTTCTGTGGCTCCAGATGATCCCTGTGCTTTAGACCCGCTGTTGACCTGTCTGTCTAGCAGAAAGTGAGAACTTTCGCAAGCTAAATGAGGATAAGACAGAAGTTCTCATAATCGGTTCTAGTGAGCAGAAAGAATCAATAATAAGCAGACTTGGTAACCTGACTGTAGAAAGTAACAGTACAGTAAAGAACCTGGGGGTTATTATTGATTCTGAATTGAATTTTAATTCACACATTAATCATGTTACCAAGATTGCCTTTTTTCACCTTAGAAATATTGCACGAATCAGAGCCTATTTGTCCTTGGACGATACAAAAACGCTAATCCACGCCTTTGTTTTTTCTCGGCTTGACTACTGCAATGCACTTTTTTCAGGACTGCTTAAGAAAACAACTGACAGATTACAACTTGTCCAAAATGCAGCAGCCAGAGTTTTAACTAGAACTAAGATGAGAGAACATATTACTCCAGTTTTGGCATCACTGCACTGGCTTCCGGTTGTTTTTAGGATTGATTTTAAAATTATTTTACTTGTCTATAAAGCTCTCAATGGTCTCGCACCTTCCTACCTACATGACTGCCTGCCTAAATATGTCCCAAACCGCCCCCTAAGGTCTTCCACTGCTGGCCTGCTTGCTTTGCCAAAAGAAATGGCAACAAAAAAATACGGGGAAGCAGCTTTTTGCTTCTACGGGCCGTCGGCATGGAACAAGCTCCCACTGTACCTTCGTCAGGCAGCCTCTGTAGACATTTTTAAAGCTCAGCTCAAGACCCACTTCTACAACATTGCTTTTAATTGATCTTTTATTTTTTATTTTTGTTATTCATGTCCTCACTGTATTGCATTACTGCTTTTAATGTTGTTGCCTTGCTTTTCTTTTATTCTCCATTGTTCTGTAAAGCACTTTGAGCTGCATTTCAGGTCATGAAAGGTGCTATACAAATAAAGTTTTATTATTATTATTATTATTAGACCAAGGCAGCCAATGCGTTCCTCCAGGCTTTCATTTTTCGCGCAGACGAAATGAAAGCCTGGGTATCGAGGGGATTAGAGGCGGATTCAGATTTTACGGGGGCCAGTTTCGAATTGCAGCCGTCCGTAGGTGCCCTTTGAGAGCGGTTTTGAAGGAGTCAAGGGATCCACATGTCTTAATGACTGTTGGTAGGGCGTTCCACATTTTGGTGGCATAGGAGCGAAAATAATTTAGTCCCTTGTTTGTGCCGAATCTGGGCTGTACATGGTTCGTTGCACTCCCTCTGGTGTTGTGGGTGTGGACTTTGTTTACATTAAGGAAGTATTTAGACAGGTACATGGGTATCTTAGTGGTGTATCGAATCTTGTGGACCAGACCCATTGCAAGATGCTGTACTCTGTCGTCGACCCTAAGCCATCCCAGCCTGTGTGTGTGTGTGCCTGTGTGTGTGTGTGTGTGTGCCTGTGTGTGTGTGTGCCTGTGTGTGTGTGTGTGTGTGTTACTGGGGGAGGGGAGATGGTAGGAATGTGACGGAGTGCACACCACCGCACACACACACACACACACACACACACACACACACACACACACACACACACACACACACACACACACACACACACACACACACACACACACACACACAGTGCGCTGAAGAATAGATCCCAGACTCCTCCCCCTATTCATGTGTCTCTGCCATGAACCCACTGAACCTATAAGGTCATGCTGTTTACCGTGTGTGTGTGTGTGTGTGTGTGTGTGTGTGTGTGCGTGTGCGCGTGTGTGTGTGTGTTATTGACCATGGTGGGGGTGGAGCCAAGGTTTGGTCTTGTGTACCAACATGTAAACAACAGTTTAGAGACGTTTTATGTTATTTATTTATTTTAAGCCTCTGTAGATTCAACTACAAAATCCCCAGCTAAATGATGTTGGTAACCATTATGGACCCTTAATAGATTTTGAACATCTGCAAATTACTTGATTTACAAATGGTCTACAGTAATTAGAGAATGTAGAAGAATTGTTATATTGATCAACGTTTGCCTCTCGTTATCTCTCCTGTGAAACCACATCAATGTCCCACAGCATGGGATCATTGTGGACAAAAGTCGCTCTGGATTAAGAGCGTCTGCTAAATGTAAAAAAAATATGCTTTAGTTTAGGGTCTGAGGCTAAATGTCGTCATATGGTGGTCCGTGGCTCAAACCATGAATAGATAATGGCCCTTATCATGAAAACGAGGGGGTGCAGTGGGCGGGGGAGGGGGTGCAGTGGGAGGGGGTTCGGGTACGGTGGACCACACCACACTAATCTGTTGTCACATCTATTATCACATCTTCAAGATCCTTGCCTCCCTACACTGGCTTCCTGTGCGCTACAGGATCCAGTTTAAGATTTTAATGTTTGTGCTTTTAAGTCTGTAAATGGGTCGCGGCACCAGTCTATATTTCGGAACTTGTAGCTCCCAAAGTATCGACAAGGGCCCTGAGGTCGACTGACCAGTCACTTCTCAAGATCCTTAAATCAAAGCTGAAATCCCGCCCGGGGGGGAATGGGTCATTTCCCGTTGTAGCGTCTACACTGTGGAATGAACTTCCACCTCATGTCAGAGCTTCTCAGTCCTTGTCTGTGTTTAAATCACGTCTGAAAACTCACTTGTACTCCTTGGCATTTGAACATACTGATTAAGAGTTGCTGCTTCCACTGCATTGTGTCCTTATGTTGCCCTGTTTATGTACTGTTGTTGTTGCTTTTTTAGTATTTCTTTGTGTACAGCACTTTGTTTCAACCTTGTTGTATAAAAATGTTCTTTATAAATAAAGTGGATTGGATGTCTTGTAGGATCTGGACGGGAACCTCCTGGACTCGTGGGAGGGGGTGCGGGTGCAGTGGGAGGGGGTGTGGGTTCAGTGGATCTAATCTGTTATATCTTCTAGGATCTGGACGGGAACCTCCTGGACTCGTGGGAGGGGGTGCGGGTGCAGTGGGAGGGGGTGTGGGTTCAGTGGATCTAATCTGTTATATCTTCTAGGATCTGGACGGGAACCTCCTGGACTCGTGGGAGGGGGTGCGGGTGCAGTGGGAGGGGGTGTGGGTTCAGTGGATCTAATCTGTTATATCTTCTAGGATCTGGACGGGAACCTCCTGGACTCGTGGGAGGGGGTGCGGGTGCAGTGGGAGGGGGTGTGGGTTCAGTGGATCTAATCTGTTATATCTTCTAGGATCTGGACGGGAACCTCCTGGACTCGTGGGAGGGGGTGCGGGTGCAGTGTCTGTGGTGTCTGAACGACGGGCGGACGGTTCTGGCGTCGGACACGCACCAACGCATCCGCGGATACAACTTCGAGGACCTCACGGACAGGAACATGTGAGTCTGAGAACTCTGGGGGAGCCCACAGGGTTCCAACTGGCATCCAGAAACACTACCCCTGAGCCACTGCATATGCAAATGCTTGCCTTTCAGGCTGCCTTTATATCCTACTCGTCTGTTATGAAAACGCTTCTGATTGTGATTGTGGGTCCCCCCCCCCGAGGTGGTCTCCCTCAGCGGGCCACAGTGACTGACCCATGTTGTGTTTTCTTGTGTCTTTTCAGAGTTCAAGAGGACCACCCTATCATGTCTTTCACTGTTTCAAAGAACGGACGATTAGCTTTGTTAAATGTAGCAACTCAGGTGAGCTATTGGATGTCTTCTCTGTGCTGTGCATGAATTCATGTTCTGACAGTTTTCTGAAAAAGCTATGTTTCTATGTCAGTCGTTCTTCGATTTTTGAAAAATCATGAAAAAAAATCATGAAAAAATCATGACCGGTGGTCAGCTCACCACCGGAGCGGTGGTCACCTTACCACCGGAGCGGTGGTCACCTTACCACCGGAGCGGTGGTCACCTCACCACCGGAGCGGTGGTCACCTCACCACCGGAGCGGTGGTCACCTCACCACCGGAAATCCAGACTATGAATAGGCCTTAAATGTACACGTTGTAACCTGGTGTCCCCCACCCTGCCCTGACAGGGAGTCCATCTGTGGGACCTCCAGGACCGGGTTCTGGTGAGGAAGTACCAGGGCGTGACCCAGGGCTTCTACACCATCCACTCCTGCTTCGGAGGACACAACGAAGACTTCATCGCCAGCGGCAGTGAAGGTACTTAATGAGTTAATAAATCACAATGATGTGAAGTCAGCGTCAACATGGATAATTAATCTACACACAACACCCCATAATGATGAAGTGAAAAAAGTCTTCTCAAATATTTAGTTAAATTATAAAAAATAAGAAACTGAAAAAACACATACATGTACATAAGTATTCACACTCTTGACTTAGTACTAAATTGAGGCACCTTTGGCAGCAATTACAGCCTTAAGACTTTTTGGGAATGATGCTACAAGCTTGGCACACTTGAATTTGGGGTATTTTCCCCCTTCTTCCCTGCAGATCCTCTCAAGCTCTGTCAGGTTAGACGGGGAGCGTCGCTGCACAATATATATAAGATAGACACTAGATGGCTCACCTGCATTCCGGCCAATGGAGAGCAACGCCGCTACGTGGCGGCCATCTTACCTATATACTTATATGCTTTTATACGACGTTCATATAAAAATCACACCTGTGTGAACCAAGTGGTGCAACTCCCCTCTCTAAAAGCTGAATAACTCCTAATCTACGGAGCTCTCCATGGTTTGGTCCATTAGCGCGATTTTCGGAGGTTTTTGCTGATAATCCGGTGGTCTAGATGGAAACATTGGTGCTTTCTAGAGCAAGGATGGCTATATTTTAGCTCGCTAGCATTGACGCTATTTATGTAGCAACAACATCCACACACGGGTGCGGGTGCGTGCGCACACCAGTGGTGCACGCGCACGCATGCGCACACCACTCGTGCTCATTCTCGTGCTCATTGACGTACACAAACAAACAGGTACACGGACATTGCGAGCTGGTTGTAGAAGTGGTTGCACCACTTAAAAAATACAATGAAGCAGATGAGCGTCCTGAATCATAGCCACGTTGATAATGTTTGTAATTACCCCCTCAGACCACAAGGTGTACATCTGGCATCGGCGCAGCGAGCTGCCCATCGCCGAGCTGACGGGCCACACGCGCACCGTCAACTGTGTCTCGTGGAACCCCGCCATCCCCGGCCTCATGGCGTCAGCGTCTGACGACGGCACGGTGCGCGTCTGGGGCCCCGCCCCCTTCCTGCACTCCACGGAGACCGACCCCCTCAACGGTGAGTCCGAGGACCGCTCTGCTAAAGGTTCTTCTGGATCATTTACATAACACTAGAATCATACTATATGGGGTCAATGTGTGGAATGGTCTGGCTGTGGAACTCAAACAAAGCACCGACATTGTACAGTTTTAAGAGGAGAGAATTCCATACTAAAAGGCTTTCTTACCTTTCTTTGTAGTCGTTACGTCCCCAACCAAAGAGGTCCAGGTGTTATTTTGTGCAAAAGCTCATTTTTGGCTGTTTCCCCTACCGTAAGCCCTAAATGAATTGCATTGAATTGAATGGGGCTATGGGGTGTTGTGCTAATTCGCTTATTTCCATCGCTCAAAATTATAATTTCTTTGTATATATCCTCTCTTCATAATGTAAATAATATCCCAAGCGGCACACTTTACTACTTATTTCGATGGAAATAAGCGAATTAGCACAACACCCCATAGCCCCATTCAATTCCCATTCCATTCAATGCAATTCATTGAGAGCTTATGGTAGGGGAAATAGCCAATAAGGAGCTTTTGCACAAAAAAAACACCTGGACCTCTTTGGTGGGGACGTAACGACTACAAAGAAAGGTAAGAAAGACTTCTAGCATGGAATTCTCCTTTAAGAGGATGTATGAAAATGACATACTTAACTATTACAGAGTGGAGGATGAGGCACATTGATTGTCTCGGGCTATACTTGCTTACTTAATTATTGTTCTTACATATGCATGTACGTGTGTGTGTATGTATGTATTTGGTTAAAATGGGTAGGGTTTTAAAAAAGGCAAGAGTTTGCTCTGGTGCACTGGCCTAAAAGTGGGTCCTTAAAAACTGCTAAAACTTCTGAAATGTATGCATGTAGATAAGTATGTATGTATGTATGTATGTGTGTAGTATTTAAAAGGGGGGCTTTTTTGTAAAAAGCCCAGCCCACCATACCTTAATTTATTTAAAACTACTCCAAAATAGGGTTACCAGTGAAGGGCAAAATGCCTATTCACTGGGGACTATGCAAGGCAGAGGCGTCCACCCCCCTGAGTCCAAGTTAGGCTAGACCGCATACCTAAATGTGTGTGTGTGTGTGTGTGTGTGTGTGTGTGTGTGTGTGTGTGTGTGTGTATGTATGTATGTATGGATGCAGTAACACTTGGATTATATGATTATTGTAGTTACTTATTGGTGAATATTTAAGAAGGGGGTAGGAGTAAATCGTTTTTTACTTCTTCCTACTACTTTTTGAACTTCAGGTGCAAGATCAATGATCACATTGTTGTCATTATAATTTTCTTATTTCATTCAAAAAATAAATATACATGCATTGTGGTTATATATACAGTATATATATATATATTTTTTTATTATTATCTTATTTGACTGTTTTTCCTGAAGGTTTCAAAATAAAGATGATCAAATCAAATTCCCCCAAAAATATATGTATTTGGCCGCCCGACCCCCCCATCTAACAATATGTAGTTCCAGGGACCCCCCCCCCCACCCCCCAACCAGACACAAAGATTTGAGTTAAAAAACTTTCGCTCTGAAAGAATACATATTCAAAAGATTTGGCCACATTTTAAAGATGAAAAAAATAAAATAGCAGATCTACAAGCTCGTAGCCGCGCTATGAGCCTCTAGGTCTGCTATTTTTCCAATAGCTAAAGTATAACACGATGCTTTACCTCTACACTCTGCTGTAGTGTCGTCAGCTGCTCTGTCGCTCATTGTGACTTTCTCAAATGAGTAATTAGGCGATGATTGTGACAGACGGGCCTAGTGGTTCTTCAACTGTTTTTCTTTTTTTATTTATTATTATTTTTTTATCCTATGATTTTGTAACCCATTTTTCACCCCCTGTGTCAATCATCTAATGTGATCCTGGGCTCTACACACCCTCCACCAACATAGTCCCCATATATGGGGGACAAGGGGAGAGCAACCTAGTCCCCATATATGGGGGACAAGGGGAGACCAACCTAGTCCCCATATATGGGGGACAAGGGGAGACCAACCTAGTCCCCATATATGGGGGACAAGGGGAGACCAACCTAGTCCCCATATATGGGGGACAAGGGGAGACCAACCTAGTCCCCATATATGGGGGACAAGGAGAGACCAACCTAGTCCTCATATATGGGGGACAAGGAGAGACCAACCTAGTCCCCATATATGGGGGACAAGGGGAGACCAACCTAGTCCCCATATATGGGGGACAAGGGGAGAGCAACGGACTTGAACTCATGCTTCCTTCATGCCTGAGTGTCCAAGTTGCTCCTTTACACCTGACAGGGGGGAGTTTCCCTGGTTGGACGTAGCGCGTGGAAGGAACACGTTATTCCAACCAGTTCCTTTCCCCTCCATCAGGCGCCCCGGCTGGCCAGGGGGAGGCAGTTTAGAGACCAGGATTACTGCATGTTTTTTGTCAACTGTTTTATTTTTTATTTTTATTATGGTAATGACGACTGTGACCTTTTGTCCCCGACAGAGAGCTGTAGTAACATGGACAGTTGATGGTGAGCGCTGGAGATGACCGCCTCTCCTCTCCTCTCCTCTCCTCTCCTCTCTGATCACAACAAGCGCCACAACAACGTCCACAACAAACAAACAAACCAACAAACAAACAAAGGAATTCAACAACCAACCCACAAGAAGACCTATAACAACAAATCATTTCTTTTTTTAAATATATATATATATATATATATATATATTAAGCCACCAAGACAAGAGAGAAAACCCGAAGTGTGTGTGTGTGTGTGTGTGTGTGCGCGCGCTTGTGTCTGCGCGCATGTGTGTGTGTGTGTGTGTGCGTGTGCGAGAGAGGGAGAGAGTCTCATGACTGACTAGACAAAAATCCGAAGAGAAAAAACTAAACGGTGGTGACGAGGAACACGCTGAAGACGATGAAACAAAATCATCCTGGTCCCTAAAAAGAAAACGCACACAAAAAAGCAGGTCTTTCACCCAGAGAGAGACGCGCTACGGCCGGCCTTAATAAGCAGGTCTTTCACCCAGAGAGAGACGCGCTACGGCCGGCCTTAAGCAGGTCTTTCACCCAGAGAGAGACACGCTACGGCCGGCCTTAAAAAGCAGGTCTTTCACCCAGAGAGAGAGACGCGCTACGGCCGGCCTTAATAAGCAGGTCTTTCACCCAGAGAGAGACGCGCTACGGCCGGCCTTAATAAGCAGGTCTTTCACCCAGAGAGAGACGAGCTACGGCCGGCCTTAATAAGCAGATCTTTCACCCAGAGAGAGACGCGCTACGGCCGGCCTTAAGCAGGTCTTTCACCCAGAGAGAGAGACGCGCTACGGCCGGCCTTAAGCAGGTCTTTCACCCAGAGAGAGAGACACGCTACGGCCGGCCTTAACCCATTCTGACCTGAGATCAGATTCATACGAGGTTTCCACTGGACACACACTGGGTCTGATTAACCCATTCTGACCCGAGATCAGATTCTAAAAAATGTCAGTCGTTCTTTGATTTTTCAAAAATAGCAGACCTACAAGCTCGTAGCGCGCCACTCGGTGGCACGCTATGAGCTTGTAGATCTGCTATTTTTCAATAGCTAAAGCATAACATGATGCTAACACCAGAATGGGTTCCCGGCCAGAATGGTCTTTCACCCAGAGACGCGCCGGCCTTTCTCCTTCAATCCAACGCTATCTCTCACCCAGACATCTCCCCCTGCGTTGGGTCTGGAAACTCCTCCGTATCTCGTCCGCACTGCCAGCGATGTGAGCGAGCCAACGATGACATCATCTCTCATTTAGAATACGTGTTTAGTCCAACCAGACTGTCCCGACGTACCGCGAGCGACAACCCCCAAACACCTTCATTGGTTGAGAATCTACAAGCTACTATTTATTGGTTATTTGATTGGTTCAGGCGACGTCGCAACGCAACGCCCCTCGCTCCACGATCCTTCTTCGCACTACTCCTGGTTGTCGGAAACGAAAGGCAGATTTTTTTTCTATTTTTAAAAACCCCTAAACCCTGACCGACCAACTGACAATGAACACAAAATGGCTATGCTAAAAAAAAAAAAGTTTTTGTTTAGTTTTTCATTATGGTAGTCTTAGCGTTTATCCTCATTTAGCAGGTGAATCTTTAGCATGCAGTACGGTAGTCTGGAATACCGTAGTCTGGAGTATACGGTAGTCTGGAGTATACGGTAGTCTGGAGTATACGGTAGTCTGGATTATACGGTAGTATGGAGTACGGTAGTCTGGAGTACGGTAGTCTGGAGTATACGGTAGTCTGGAGTATACGGTAGTCTGGAGTACGGTAGTCTGGAGTATACGGTAGTCTGGAGTATACGGTAGTCTGGAGTATACGGTAGTCTGGATTGTACGGTAGTCTGGAGTATACGGTAGTCTGGAGTATACGGTAGTCTGGAGTATACGGTAGTCTGGAGTATACGGTAGTCTGGAGTATACGGTAGTCTGGAGTATACGGTAGTCTGGATTGTACGGTAGTCGTTCCCGTGGAAAGCTTTAGTGTGAAGAAGAGGAATAAGAATTATACATTTTTTCCTCTTTTTTTATTAGGAAAATACATCAATGTTTTCTCTTTTTAGCCCCGCCCCTAAATTTAACAAACCAGAACACAGATGTTGCGAATCAACAACAGTCTGTAATACCCCCTCCCCCACCCCCCCCAACCCCAATCAAGCTAGCTAAGCTAAGCTACCGCACAATTCTATTACATCTGCCTACACGACGGAGAAGGATGAGGGATTATTAACCCAGCGGTCCTCAGACGTTTCCCTGCCAGGGACCCCCATGTCAGCCACGGACCCCCAGGGACCCCCATGTCAGCCAGGGACCCCCAGGGACCCCCATGTCAGCCACGGACCCCCAGGAGCTGTGTACCTGCAGACCTGCCAGGGACCCCCAATCCCCCCAATCTACTGTAAAATGATCCAATGTCATGGACGTTAATCTGACTGAGACAGATAGGGACCCCCTCGTAGCCCCCCTCCCCAAGGTGTGTGTGTGTGTGTGTGTGTGTGTGTGTGTGTGCGCGCGCATGTGCGTGGTTGCGCGTGCGTTCTCACCAGCAGAAGATTCATGCCCGCCCCCCCCCCCTTCACATTGAAATTGTAAAGAGGATTTTAAAAGCCGTTCTAAGTCATCTAAAGCCCCGCAGCGCCCTCTGTCTGTGGAACAAAGAATTACTGGAGAGCCATTTTGTAAAAGAAAAGAAAGAAACGTCTGTTTTTTTTTTTAATCTGAGGCTTTTATTTTACATTAAAAATAGTTTTTTTTATATATATATATAAACACACACACACACACACACACACACACATATACATGACATAGCGTTCAGGTGGCACTGAGAGTTTTGGATTTAATACGTTCTTGAGGGGGAGAGGGGGGTGAAATATGTTTTTTAAAGAAAAGCTACATTTGAATGAAGTGTATTTGGAACCTGTGGTAAAGGGGGGGGGGGGAAGGGGGGTCGTTTTCGTGAGTCGGTGATTGGTCCACTTTTAGGAGGTGTGATTCTGATAGGTCGAAACCTCCATCGCGACACGTCGCCCCAGAGACGGCGCGCGGTCTACGTTAACGCTTAACCCATTCTGACCTGAGATCAGATTCTATACGAGGTTTCCACTGCAGGACACACACTATGGTCTGATTTTAACCCATTCTGACCTGAGATCAGATTCTATAAAAATGTCAGTCGTTCTTCGATTTTTTTCAAAAATAGCAGACCTACAAGCTTGTAGATCTGCTGTTTTTCAATAGCTAAAGCATAACATGATGCTAACACCAGAATGGGTTAAGTTACCGCGCCCACACACACACACACACACACACACACACACACACACACTCACACACACACACTCACACACACACACACACACACTCACACACACACACACTCACACACACACACACACACTCACACACACACACACTCACACACACACACACTCACACTCACACACACACACACACACTCACACACACACACACTCACACTCACACACACACACACACACTCACACACTCACACACACACACACACACTCACACACACACACACTCACACTCACACACACACACACACACTCACACACACACACACACACACACACACACACACACACACACACTCACCAATCCTCTGTGACGACAGCGGTTCTCAAACTTTTTCATGTCAAGGAGGACCCCCAATTTGACCCCAATTAGCCCCGCGGACCCCACCCCTCCCAGGGACCCCCACCATAAGAGAAGAGATTTTTTTACATGTGCGGTTTGACATGCATTAGGTTAAACGGACGGACCTCTGATTACTGGGACCCCCACTTTATATTAATTAACAATCAAAGTTAATTGAACTCTGAGAGTGTACAAATGGAACCCAAATGGACCCTATACTGGGTCCCTTTAGGTCCCTATCTTATCATTTAACCCCATTTAGGCCCCGACGTCGAAAAATAAATAAAATGTTCGCTCTGAAGATTTGTGCCTCATTTTCACGATTTTTCAAAAAATAGCAGACGAGTGGCGCGCTATGAGCTTGTAGATCTGCTATTTTTCAATAGCTAAAGCATAGCATAATGCTAACGCCACAAGTGGTTCCCGCCCCAAAATAAATGGACCTGAAACTCCCCCCCCCCCCCAAGCTTGAGACGTGAACCGTGCACACACACACACGCACACACAGCGCCATGTTGTTGAGTGCAACCAGTGGTCCGTGCGCGCGCACACACACACACACACGTACACACACCGTTCAAAGCTCTCTCTCTCCCTTTTTTCAGGGTTATGTAACGACTATTTGATAAACTGATAAAAACAAAGAAAAGAAACAAAAAAAAAAATGTTTAAAAAATGAATGCTTTTCTGTCTTGGTTTTTATTGAACTTTTTTGTTACTTTATTATTTTTTTTGTTTTTTTTCTCATTATCCTTTTTTTTTTTCTCGGTTGACCCCCCCTCTACCCCTGTATTATCATATTAAAATATAACCAGTCAACTGGACTCCTCATTTATTAAGCTTTTTATTATTATTATTATTACTATTATTCCCTTTGCAGATTACGTTGTTTTGGACAATTTTACTTTTTTTTTATCCTATTGTTTTTCCTTCTTCTGTCGTTCCTCCACTTCAACCACAACTGTTCCTACAAAGTGAATAATTATATTTATATAGTATAAAGTGAATATGCACAGTCAGTCCATGGGGGGGGGCTTGACGCGTTCTGGACGAGGCACTGTTTTGGGATAGAAAAGGTTTAATTTGGTCCTTGAGTTCCAGAGCCTGGAAGTCCCTTGGAGGTCTGGGGCAAAGTGGACACGGGACAGGGACCATGGTGGGACAGTACAGGCCCATTCATAGTCTGGATTTCCGGTGGTGAGGTGACCACCGCTCCGGTGGTGAGCTGACCACCGCTCCGGTGGTGAGCTGACCACCGCTCCGGTGGTGAGCTGACCTACCTATTCGGTGGTCACCCCACCACCGAAAACCCAGACTATGTATGAGCCTTTACACCCATGTGTCCCACGTAGGCCAATATGAGTGTTGCCCACCAATGAATCGGGTTTGAACTATAATATGTCCACCCCCCCCTCTCGCCTTTAAAACAGTTATAGCTTCATGTGAAATTCTGCTTCTCGCATGTCTGTGTAATTTGACCTGAAATCTCTTAAATGTGCCACACAAATTTGCTTTTCACTTAAAACAACCACACAAACAAGCTTGTGGTTCACACCCACTGGTGGCATAATGATTATGTCTGTCTGTCTGTCTGTCTGTATGTCTGCAACAGGGGGGTGATAAGGGCTTAACCTAACATCTCTAAAGAGTTTTTAGGGTTGGGGGGGGGGGGGGGGGGGGGGGGGGGTGTGCGCGTGCGTGCGCGCGTGTGCGCGTGCGTGCGCGCGTTTAATGTGTTATTTACATAAAGTGATTGTACTGTTTTGTATCGTGTAGGAGAAGTGTTATGTATATGAGCATATTTTCAATAAAGCATTCAGGGTTTTGGAAAAAAAAAGGAAAAAGCTGTAGTCCATGGAAGTTTCTTTCAATAGAGAAAGAAATAAATGAAAAGCAAGGCATTTAAACATTAAACAAGAATAGCAGTAAGTAATGCAATACAGCGAGGACATGAATAACAACTTAGAGAAGTGGGTCTTGAGCTGTGCTTTAAATTGGCATATTGGCATTTGATATGTTTACGCTGCAGTGGGAGGAGGTACAGCATTTTGTAAACAGCTGTGTTTTCTACAGGGTATAAAGCTTTTTTTTTAACCTAATAGCAGCAATATTTTGCAATCACACCCGTGTGAAGTGAGGGGCGCTAACATATTAAAGTCTAACTCATGTTGATTAGGTGATGTAAAACAAACAGTGCCAACGCAAACATTAAACACGTTAACAATAAGGAGTCAATATGACGTAAATGTTCCCTCCGTTGTCAATGGCGTTTACTAAACAAACATTGAACTAAAGACACATTCAACCTGTGTATAGGACTAAAAAATATATAATAATGTGTGTAGTTACTACTATTGGTACAGATTAATAGTCCACTGTATAATCTATACCTTTCAAGGCTATCTAAACATCTAAATGATTTACTGGCACCACCTGGTGTTAAACCTCAGTACAGCATTGAGTGTGTGTGTGTGTGTAGCTATTATTGTACAGTGTATGGATAATGTCAACAACAACATGGAATGGCCTTGCCATGTTGTCTTTATTTATATAACACATTTCAGACAGCGAGTGCAGTTCAAAGTGCAGTGGAAACAGACATGCAATGATCTAAGTAAAAGCGATGCTAAAGAGCCTACGTGTGTCTTAAGATTTGGTTTTAAAAAATGTCCACAGATTCAGAGAACCGTAGCTATACCTTGGCAGGCTGTTCCACAGCACAGCCTGGGGCATATAGTATAGCTAAAGACTGCTTCTCCATAATTATGTTTTTGTGTTAGGGGTCTCTGGAATGAGGAATCTATGGGAAGAGCAGCGCAATTATACAATAAGTCTACACAATTAGAGAATCTAGAAGAATTGTTATTTTCATCAACGCCTGTTATCTCTCCCTATGGTAGGCTACCAGTAACCAGTGACCACATCATTACAGCATGGACTTTGTGGACACAAGGTCAAGGTCAAGGTCAAGTTTATTCATATGTCCCAAACTGGGCACTTCGTTTTACAGCAGATAAAAAAGCTCAGAGACATTACAAACAGTACAACATACAGAACAACAGACATACGTATACATTATCACACGATGTTACATTAAATATAAAGTGCAACCAGGGCTAAAGTGCATCGAGTGTAACTACATCTACCTCCTCCTACTTCCCTTGTTAATGGCTCGGATGGAGGTAGGTATGAATGAGAATTTGTACCTGTTGGTTTTAGTAACAGGGGTCTTTAACCATTGGCCGGATGGCAGGAATTCGTATTCCCGGTATAGGGGGTGAGAGCTGTCTGTCCTTAGTCTTTGGTGCGGGAGGCTAAAGGTCATGAAATGGTGGTCCGTCCGTGGCTCATTTTCTGAACAATGGGCCTCGATATGAAATGGGTTGAAATCCACTGACTGTAGCCTATACTGTAGTAACAAACAAACATGATTAGACAAATAATGTAGCATGATTGTATATCATTCATGGAGGTATTCTGTGCAATAATTAAATAATTAAAACGGTAATCAATAATAAAAACAACAGGGCTGCCACTAAACTATAAAGAACCATTGATGTGATCAACAGATTATTTTTTTATCCAATGACAGCAGACATTAATAATGTGCATGACATCATAAACCTTTATTCTTGTTTGAATATTTTTACTATAGTTGTACATCTCTACTTCACATTTTTTGTATGATAACCATCGCAGACTATAGCAGCTTAGTGGTACAGTAGATATCATGCATTGCATACATGCACCCCTATATATTGCCACACGCAAATTGTGACAACAAATATATGATCAACTTTTGAAACCTTACTTTGTGCAGAGACCAATGAAACCACTTTTCTGCATAACTCAAATATGGGGATTTGATTGGAATGGTTATTTTACTTCCACAAAACGTCCATGTATGCTTAAAAGGCCTTTTAATGCAGTGTGCGCACACACACACACACACACACACGTCTAAGCAATTTAAAATAAGGCTTGTAAATATCCTAATGGCTATATGAATCTGTTCACCATTCTAAGCTTTAATATGAGTGCTAACATGTGTTTTCTAACTCTAGAGATACAATCAGGTACAATACACTCGAGGAGGGGCCATATGGACTATAGACAGTATCACGCTAAAAGGTTCACAAGACTTATTTTATTATACACACAGGACAGATATAGCTGGATCCTATAATGACGTAACTAACAGAGACATAACAAACTCTCACTGCAGCAAGCTGACCTTGCTGTCTGAGATGACACCAGTAGCTAGCATGCTACAGTTCATTCAGTAGGCCTACACCAGGGGTGCCCAAAAGGTAGATCGTGATCTACCGGTAGATCACACAGGCTGTGCAGGTAGACCACATGACATGATGCCCCTAAAATATACAATTTAAATTAAATAAATAAACAATATTTGGCATCTGTCACTTGAATCCAGGTGACTTCATTGGATTGACATACA
The DNA here is from genome assembly GCF_963924005.1 of Protomyctophum bolini. Classification (NCBI taxonomy): domain Eukaryota; kingdom Metazoa; phylum Chordata; class Actinopteri; order Myctophiformes; family Myctophidae; genus Protomyctophum; species Protomyctophum bolini. The sequence goes on along the minus strand of NC_137880.1, from coordinate 39,955,362 downwards.
AAAGGACAGCTCAAACCCACAATGCAATAGTCCTAGTTGCAATAATGTTTTGCACAAACATCAGTAGTACAAAAAAGGGAAAAAAGTGCATTTGTCTAATATGTAAATACTTTCAGCAATGTGATACTATATATTTTTGGTGGGTAAATCTGGTTGAGCGGGTCATTTTGAAAGTAGCTCTCAAGTCTAAAAAGTGTGGGCCTACACAATAACATGGGTGGCGAAGAAACACCATGAAACCGCCCATTGCGCTTTTTTGATTGATTGATTTATTAACAGTTTGCAGAATTACAGTACATTCAATACAAAAACTGTCAACTGTGAGTGGACGACACCATGAACTCATAAAGCATTACACTTGTTTACAATAGGGGGCCCACCATTTTCAATTCATCAAAACATTTAGAGACAATATACACAACTATATATAGTCAAAAATGTCATGTCACGCACCCCCTATAGAGGGCGCTCGCGCACCACAAGGGCTACACGCGCCGCAGTTTGGGAACCCCTGCCTGGTCTACAGTTTCACCTGAGCCTCCTCCGCTCCACCTCCGCAGCTTATCCACTCCAGGTTTTCACAGCCCGGACTGTGAAATCCAGTCCACAGTTTCACAGCCTCCTCCAGCCCCTTCGGATCCAGTCCAGCGTTTCCAGCCTCCTCCTCCTCCAGTCAGTTCAGTCAGTCAGTCGGACCGACTCCTCCAGGTTGTGTCTGCCCAGAACAGAGCACCGTCTGCGGGGGGAGAACAGGCTGCCAACCCCCTGTCCTGTCCTGTCCTGTCCTGTCCGGTGGGTCCGAACCCCTTCCTTTTAGCCCTGCGGTCAGACAGACAGACAGACAGACATGGCGGCTCCGCTGGCCCACTTCGACGAGGACTGGCAGGACTTCAACGAGTTCAAGGCGTCGGAGGAGGTCTCGGAGGAGGACGAGGCGGAGGAGGACCGGCTCAACTCCAACCACCACGCCGCGGCCAGAGACCCTCCTCCGGCGGCGCCGCACGAAGAGGACGCCTCGTCGGACCCGGAGGAGGAGGACCACAGCTTCATGTCGTCCTGTGAGGACCAGGACCACAGCTTCAGGTCCATGGAGGACCAGGACCACAGCTTCAGGTCCGTGGAGGAGCTGGTCCAGGGCTTCGACCGGCAGCTGGGAGCGTGCTTCGGGGACTACGGCGCCGCCACGGACAGCATGGCGCCCGTCCAGCCCTTCACGGAGGACGGGCTCCTCAGACACGACGGGTAGGTGGTCGTGACTTCATTTAGACTCTTTGTTGCTTACAGTGGGGGGTCCGTGGGGCCCGCCAGGGGGTCCACGGACAGGAGGGGGAGGGGGTCTCGTTCTACGGGGTCCCCTCGTCGGCCGTAGCCCCTTTCGGGGACCCCTTTAGAAAGAGGCTACGTGTCCTCCTGTCTCTGTACTGAGTGACTGCATGTCTGGCTGTTGTTGTTTGTTTGTTGTGACTTCTAACTTATTGTGCGAGTCTTAATTTTTAGACACTTTGTTGCCTTGAACTGGGGGTCCGCGGGGCCCGCCAGGGGCTCCACGGGGGTCCCCAGCAACACGAGGAACAGTTTCAATAGAATACGTTTAGTTTTTGATAGTCACAGACTGTTGACAAATCTGTATGTTGTGACTTAGGGCTAACTTTGTGCTTAAAGTGGGGGTCCGTGGGGTCCACCAGGGGGTCCGTGGGGGTGTCTACGGGGGTCTAGGTGGTCCACGGGGGTCCTCACGGAACATCAACATGTAGACGTGTTTTGTTTTGTTTTGGATATTGATCGGTTGAGACAGACTGATGACCAAAAACCTTGACGAGATGTCGTGTTGACATTAAATATGCTGTTGTATTAGGGGGTCCCTGGCATGGAATCTCTTCAAATGGGGGGTCCGCGGCCATGGGGGGTCCTTGACATGATGATAAATGTGTGAGAAAAGCACTGGTTTATACTAGACTGACTGAGGCTGGAGAAGGTTTAACTTTGAACCTTGAAAGTTAGCGACGTTAGCATTACAGGAGGCTAACTCTATGGGCAGCTGGGCTACTCTAAAAAGAACGCACGGGATGCGTCGGTGACGTCACAGCCCAAGCGACCATGTAGCGGAAGTGCTCCACAGACTCACTGACCTCAGTTACATGCACACAATGTATTCAGAATTAATTAATTCATTCCGAACAGAGATTCATACCCAAATTACATGGAACCTGAAAACGAGTATAAACTATTCCTCAATTGTTTACATGATCAAAGCATTCATTCTGAATATAACTTTGGACTATAACTTAAGAAATGAATAACCGATAAACACTAACAGCTATTATCTGATTAAATAAAATACAAATATATTTTAAGTACAAATAGACACTTCTATTATAGTCAAAGAACAGAACGGGAATTCATCATAAAGGAGGTAAAAATGGAAAATAAACATATACAGTGAGGGGAAAAAGGGGGGGGCGGTGGGGGGGGATTCAGATTTTACAGAGGCCAGTTTCTAATTGCAGCCGTCCGTAGGTGCCCTTTGAGAGCGGTTTTGAAGGAGTCAAGGGATTTGCATGTCTTAATTAATGACTGTTGGTAGGGCGTTCCACATTTTGCTTTCCACATTTTAGTAACATTGCCTTGGCTTCTCTAGCTAACCCTTTTCACTGTCTTTTAATGGTTTTTTTTAGCTTCTAGTGATTATTTATTTTTTTCAATTCAAGTTGTTTTTATTTGTGTAGTTCTCTGTAAAGACCCCCCATGTAAAGCGTCTTTAAGTCCTCAGAAAAGCGCTATATAAGTTTGAGATATTATTATTATTATTATTGGTGGCATAGGAGCGAAAATAATTTAGTCCCTTGTTTGTGCCGAATCTGGGTTGTACATGGTTTGTTGCACTCCCTCTGGTGTTGTGGGTTGTGGACTTCGTTAACATTAAAGACGTAGTGAAATGAAAAATACGCTTTTCTCACTTTTAGACCCCCCCCCCCCCAGAAGCAAAGATTTGAGTTAAAAACATTCCCTCTTAAGGAATATATATTCAAAGATTTCCAACACATTTTCCAGATTTTTCAAAAATAGCAGATCTACAAGCTCGTATGAGCTTGTAGATCTGCTATTTTTCAATAGCTATATTAATAAATAATGCTTAAAACACCAAAAGGGGTTTCCGCCCAGAGTGCCTTTGAGGTGCTGTGGTACCAAGAGGTGCATGCATAGTCAAAGAAACCTTGTACGAGGGCTCCTGTTAAGGTCTTCAAGGTGATTTTGTTGACCAGTGAGGAGATCCTGTAAAGGAATCTTGTTCTTTAGTTGACTTTTTTGATTACGTTGGTGGCCATTTTATCACTGGAAAGATTAGCCTCCAGGATGGAACCAATAGGTAGGTAATGTCATCTTTACGTGTGATAACATTGTCACCAACTCTAACCAAGAAGCCATTTGCCTTGCTGAGATTACTATTAGATCCAAAGAGAATGGATTCAGTTTTTCCCCAGGTGTAAGGATAGTTTGTTATCAGCGAGCCAGGTGCAGATTCTACCGAGTTCAGAGCTGAGGGTCTTTTCAACCTGCAGTTTGTTCCTGTCCGAGACCAGCAGTGCTGAGTCATCTGCGAACAGGAACAAGTTGCAGTCTCAAGATGACGGTTGCAACTAGTCGCAACTGTTTGGTTGCAATGAGTTGCTGTGGTGAATCATTGGTGCGGTTTGGGTCTGTCTGCCTGCCTGTCGGTCTTGTCTGCCTGTCTGTCTGTCTGTCTGTCTGTCTGTCTGGCTTCACTAATGAGTCTTCTGTCCAACAAGGGAGCAACTGCTAGTGTGTGTGTGTGTGTGTGTGTGTGTGTGTGTGTGTGTGCGCGTGCACGTGCGTGCCAGCCTTTTGCCCTACTTAGAAACATCTCCATCAAACTGTGCCCGAGCGCCTCAGGGAGAAATCTCCACAAATGTGGACGTTATATAAAGTGTGTGTGTGTGTGTGTGTGTGTGTGTGTGTGTGTGTGTGTGAACGAGTGTGTCCGTGTGGCGATGCAGAGTCATTTTGACACATGGCCTCACAGTGCCTTTACATCCACTGTTGCCATGTCTGCTAATTATAAGCCTTTACATCCACTGTTGCCATGTCTGCTAATTATAAGCCTTTACATCCACTGTTGCCATGTCTGCTAATTATAAGCCTTTACATCCACTGTTGCCATGTCTGCTAAGTATAAGCCTTTGCATCCACTGTTGCCATGTCTGCTAATTATAAGCTACCTTCTTCTGTAAAGCTGCTGGTACGTAATTGGTGGGTATAGTTGAGTTTTTTTAGTGCTTCTTTGTAGACAAATCGTATGAATCTGATCTCAGGTCAGAATGGGTTAAACCACTGATCGTCTCTGACACCTGACACTTTTGTTCTTGCTTGATGTAAGTCGCTCTGGATTAAGAGCGTCTGCTAAATGCCTAAATTGTAAATTGTAAATTGTAAATTGACACCTGCCGATCGGTGGTTCTCACAGTGGGACACTTGCGGATTGCCATCTTGGATCACAAGCCAGATGATCTTCCCTGCATGCTAGCCACACCAGTGCGCTTTTTGGCACTGGTGCAAGGCAAAGTTTACAGTCCTCTCGCCGACCACCACCAGGCTGGCCGACATTGTCAACCCAGGCTGCTGGTTCGGTATTCACCGGCTGCAGATCGATCCAGCATTCATCTCACTCAATGTAGAGGACCAGTAACCTGACGCTGCCAGATCCAAGAAGCTTGCTACACAAATTTGTTTCACAGCTTATTGGGATCTGGGATCGCGGAAGCAAATTCGATGACGGGGCTGTTCCTTTTTTTCAAGATACTCGGTAGATGATCGGATGTGACCGTCTGTCTATCACCGTGTGGGGCGTGCAAACACAACCAATCATATTGACGTGTCTGTATAGCTTCACATCCGGTTTCGCACATATCCCGCCCGTAGCTCACGCTGATTGGTTCGGTACGGAACGGATTGGTGTTAGCTGAACTCCCTGAGAGATCCCAGATGGTTGCGGTGTTGGGGAACATGGTTACCCAATACCGCCCCCAGCTGGCAAAGTCAGGTTAGAGGACCAGAGGATTGGCATTCATTCCAGGCAGGTGTGGTGAATGTGCGTGCTATTAAAGGAGAATTCCATACTAAAAGGCTTTCTTACCTTTCTTTGTAGTTGTTACGTCCCCACCAAAGAGGTCCAGGTGTTATTTTGTGCAAAAGCTCCTTATTGGCTATTTCCCCTACCATAAGCCCTAAATGAATTGCATTGAATTGAATGGGGCTATGGGGTGTTGTGCTAATTTGCTTATTTCCATCGCTCAAAATTATAATTCTTTTGTATATATCCTCTCTTCATAATGTAAATAATAACCCAAGCGGCACACTTTACTACTTATTTAGATAGAAATAAGCGAATTAGCACAACACCCCATACATCCCATTCAATTCAATGCAATTCATTGAGGGCTTATGGTAGGGGAAATAGCCAATAAGGACCTTTTGCACAAAATAACACCTGGACCTCTTTGATGGGGACGCAACAACTACAAAGAAAGGTAAGAAAGCCTTTTAGTATGGAATTCTCCTTTAACGTTGTCGATGACTGCGCCGAGCATGGGGTCAAACTCACGACAGTTTGTGGCAGCAGCGAAGAGTGAGCGAGATCTACAGATGTCCTGCAAGCAGTTGAGCATTACCTGCTGTGAGCAGACTAATCTTAGCTGCTGCAAGCGCCAGTTGAACATGAACACAGTGAAGGACTAAGGCCTCTTTTAGACGGCGACCATCTCCATATAACACGTCAAAGTCCCGTTGCGTTCTCATTTTTTTGGACCATTTACATGAGAACGCACACTTGAATGAACACGCTACAAAGTGCATGCATATATATGCCAGGTCGCTAGGTGGCGCGTGTCCTTGTGGGGTCCGTGTGACGCAGCGCTTATATAAACCATAGACATAAGTCACGCATGTGCAGAACTACTTCCGTTCTTCTTCTACACGGAAAGTAAACAAACGTCGCGTCCTCATCACACCTCCAGCAAACCGGACTATCCGACATGGTTGTTGTTGTTCGTTTCCCCTAGCAACTGACGCATGCCTATGACACCATGTAAAAACGTATAGGACACGGGGCGAGCCGACCAGAGCTGACGTAAGCCATGATGTCACAAGTTTTGCGGATCCACCGTTTTGCCTGTTTATATGGAGACCATAGGAAACGGCGTTCTAAAAGATTTCCACTCTGGGAGGTGGTTTCACTTCGTTGCGTTTTCACCTCCTGTGAACACGGTTCTCGTCTAAATGACAGCAGCAAACGATACTTTATTTTGCCGTTTTTTATGAACACCATCCTCGTGTAAAGAGCTCCTAAGACTCCATTTTCAAACATTGAGTGATGATTTCAATGAAAATGTAATGTTTATTCCAAAAACATCTTCTCAAAAACTATTTGTTGTAATCTTGATAAATGGACATGTTATCATAATAGAAAATGGGAGTCCAAAAAGTACCGAAAATGGCACTTTTATTCAAATTTGACATGCTGCGTTGGACCTGTAAATCTGAATGAATTTTCCCCAAACTTTGCAAACTTTTTTTATAGCCATTGGAACATAATTCCAAAAGAACAGATTGATATTTTGTCGTTAAATATTTTGCATTGAATTTTGATGCACCCTAATGTATAGTTTATATGTATAGTTTCATTATATATGTAGATACTCCACTGTTACGTTCATACCATACGCATGTTTCATGATAACTACTTTTTATGTATGTGATGTATCGCCATGCTTTTTGTTCTTGTAAATCGCTCTGGATTAAGAGCGTCTCATAAATGCCCACATTGTAAATTGTAATGTGTACGTGTGTGTGGTTGTTCTCCCTCCCCGGTTTTCCTCACTTGTACCGTTGTCTTACTGGCAATTATCCATTTATGAAATATATATGCATAATTTATTCATGTTTTCTCTTATCATTTTGTAGTTGGAGGGAACATGTTCCCTTCGTCCTCACCGAGGTCAGCGTCCATGTTGACAGGAGAGATGATCAGAGGAGCAGAGTTTGTACCACCATTATTAAGACAGGGACTGAAGTATGGATATAGTCTCTCAGTGAAGGAGCAGCCAGTGAAGGAGTAGACGTGAACTCTGGTCTCCACGTCATAAAAGGAGACCAGACCCTCCTCATAATCCACAAACACTCCCACTGTCTGGAGCTTCTCTCTAACAGGGAGGAGGACAAGAGGGGCAGCACAAGCCTCGTACTCATTTCCATTCCTCAACCATATAGTCCAGTAACCATTGTTGGGGGTCAGTGGGATGTTTCCCTTCCTGTTGATGGACTCTCTGGCCACTCCTAGATCCCACTCAGTCTTCCTTTTAACCTGAACCTCAAAGTAAAACCTTCCTGAGGAGAATTCTTGTTTTCCTAAGACACAGGCACATGTATCAAATCTCTCTTTGTTCTTTGGGAGATTCTTCGTTATGTTTCCATGACTCACTTGTTTTCCATCGTCAGACAGGATGAGGTGAGGATGTGCTGTATCAGGATCCAGGGTCACATTCACTGCATATCTCTTGATCATCCTCAGCTCAACATCACAGAGCTTCATCATCTCTTGACTGAGTGTCTTCTCCAGCTGAGCCACAGCTGTCCTCACAGTCTCCACACATGAAGACTGATGGACATTGACCTTTGTCCAGTCCTTGGTGGGTGGAGGGGCCTTGATGGAGGTGAAGTTCTGGAGGAGGTGGTCTTCAGATTGTGAGATCTGTTTCAGCTCAGAGATTCTCTCCTCCAACTGAGTGATTTCCTTTTGCAGATCTTTGATGAAGCCTTCAGCCTGTTTCTCTGTTGTTTTCTGCTTCTCTTCAATCACACCAATGAGCTCAGCCTGGCTTCTCTCAACACAGATGATCAGATCAGTGAAGACCTGCACACAGCCTGCTGTCACTGTGTCTGCATCCTTCCTGCTGAGCTCTACTGAGAGTTTGACCTCCTGAATCTTCACTCTTCTCTCCTGGATCATCGTCTGGATTTCAGCCTCTGTCTTTGCTTCATATTCTTCTTTCCACTCATGATACCTGAACGGACGAACCATTTCAGAAACAAAACTATTGATAGATACGTTTGGTCTCTTATAGGTTTCTGAACTAGTGGTCATGGGGTGTCTTCAACCAGTGATGTCTGTCTTATACAATCCAGGAATGTTTATGATGTGATTACAGCAGAATATTAAGTTGTAAGGGTTTATCTTTCTATGTGTGATCTAATGGTCCGTCTCTCTCTCTTCTCTTTGACTAATGCTCCTCACACTCTGTGGAATCAGCTTTTAAGTCAAGCTGACTGAAACCTGACCTCATCAAACATGACGTTAGTCTTGACCAAATATGGCGTTCCACACGTCACGACTCCAGAATTAGACGGGTAGCCGAATTTCACACGCACACACGCGCATCGATGGCATTCAGCGCTAATGCTTACTTTTGGACAAAGCGTTCCGCGGGTCTAACATGAACGTAAAATGAAGCCTGTCAGTCCTTGCAATGGAAGTCGCCATCTTTCTAGATCCGTTTTGGTCCCAGCTGCCCATTGGCTGGCCCAGACAACGAGGCGGGACTTCCCCCCCCTTCTTCTCCGTTGGTTTTTATTTTGCCTCGAGTGGGAGGGGAATCCCTATCATAGACTGTAACGGTAGCCACGCCCCTCAGAACATACGCGACTTTATGGTCATTTTTTTAATTAAGAAATGAGACTTTAAACTAGTGACTGGAAGCAGAAAGTATTCATGACCATGTTTATTAAGGTAATACAGTCTAGGTGAAGTTGGGCCCAAATACATGGACTTCTATGGGCCTATGGGTTTTTCTGGGTCCAATGACAGACAGCGCCACAACAGGCCATTATATGAACTTTCATTTCCTTAGTGGCTTCACAAAATATCTGTCTGACTGCCCCCCTGGTCTCTCCCCACTCAGGGTGTTGTCCTGTGCTCCGCTCCATGTCTTGCGTCTGACCTGTGTTCTGTCCCCAGGGTGTGGAACGCGCTGACCGATAACTATGGCAACGTGATGCCGGTGGACTGGAAGACTTCGCACACACGCAGCTTAACCCTCGACGCGCTGCAGCTGAGGAGGCACGAGGTACGTGCACACACACACACGCACACACGCACACACACACACACACGCGCACACACACACACACACACACACACGCACACGCACTCACACAAACATGTATTTTAGCGGGCCTTGATGCCGTCGAAATGACTGATCTTATACACTAGCTGAAAATAGCCGGTCTGACTTATAGTGGATCTCTTGTCCACTAGTCCCTTCCTAACATGTTAGTCTAGTTTTTATGTGTTGACTAAATTGTCAGTATATTTAGTCTTAGTTTTAGTCATCATAGCTTAGTTTTCATTTAGTTTCCGTGAATGAATAATAAAGTATTCAATACAAAAACACAGTTACAAAATTTTCAACTCCCATCATGTTACAAAATATAACACGATGGGAACATCGTGTTATATTTTACAAGTTTTACTTGTAAAACTGTAGCCTGGCCCAGCCAGTCTGCCCCTGGTCTAGAGGGGCGGGTGTAGCCTGGCCCAGCCAGTCTGCCCCTGGTCTAGAGGGGCGGGTGTAGCCTGGCCCCGCCAGCGTGCTTTCTGGTCTAGAGGGGCGGGTGTAGCCTGGCCCCGCCAGTCTGCCCCTGGTCTAGAAGGGTGGAATAACGTGTTCCTTCCACGCGCTACGTCCAACCAGGGAAACTCCCCCCTGTCAGGTGTACAGGAGCAACTTGGACACTCGGGCATGAAGGGAGCATGAGTTAAGTCCGTTGCTCTCCCCAGGTTGGCGGAGTGTGTGTAGAGCCCAGGATCACAGTACACGCCCTAACGTGTCTGTCTGTCTGTCTGTCTGTCTGTCTGTCTGTCTGTCTGTCTGTCTGTCTGTCTGTCTGTCTGTCTGTCTGTCTGTCTGTCTGTCTGTCTGTCCGTCCTCCGTCCCCCTGGTGGTGGGACAGACTCTGGAGGACCAGTCTCTGGACCTGTCTGAAGACGAGGACCTGAGGGACCAGATGGACATGCACTCCATCATCGTGTCCTTCAACGTCAGCAACGATGAGCCTCTGTTCACCGCCGAGCAGGTGAGGCACGCACACACGCACACACACACACACGCACACACACACACACACACGCACACACACGCACACACACACACACACACACACACACGCACGCTCTACGAGCTCGTAGCCTCAGCACGTCGTGCTTTAGCTATCGAACAATAGCAGATCTAGATCTAGGTCTGCTGTTTTTTTTATTTTTATAGAAGAACGACGTCTGACATAGAAACATAAGCTTTTTCAGAAAACTGTCAGGATGTAGAAGAACATTTTGTAGAATCTGATCTCAGGTCAGAATGGGTTACGGTGCTTTGCTGGCACTTACAGGGTTCAAATCGAGGCCTGACTCAGAATTGGTGCGTGTGTGCGTGCGTGTGTGTGTTCGTGTGTGTGTTCGTGCGTGTGTTCGTGTGTGTGTGCGTGTGTTCGTGTGCGTGTGTGTGTTCGTGTGCGTGTCCCGTAGGTGCTGGAGGAGATCGAGGAGATGATGCAACAGTCTCCGGACCCAGAGGACGAGGACAGCCCGTCCCACTCAGACCTGTCCCTCCTGTCCTCCCAGGACCTCCAACGCTCCGGGTCCAACACCAGCCTGGAAGACCGTGAGTACCAACGCCCTGTGTGTGTGTGTGTGTCTGTGTCTGTGTGTGTGTGTGTGTGTGTGTGTGTGTGTATGTGTGTGTGTGTGTAGGAATAGTAGATTGGGAGTGAGTCTGTAGTTCTGACTGCAATGGGAAGTTCATTCCATAGTGTAGATTGGGAGTGAGTCTGTAGTTCTGACTGCAATGGGAAGTTCATTCCATAGTTTAGATTGGGAGTGAGTCTGTAGTTCTGACTGCAATGGGAAGTTCATTCCATCGTTTAGATTGGGAGTGAGTCTGTAGTTCTGACTGCAATGGGAAGTTCATTCCATACTAGTTTAGATTGGGAGTGAGTCTGTAGTTCTGACTGCAATGGGAAGTTCATTCCATAGTTTAGATTGGGAGTGAGTCTGTAGTTCTGACTGCAATGGGAAGATCATTCCATCGTTTAGATTGGGAGTGAGTCTGTAGTTCTGACTGCAATGGGAAGTTCATTCCATAGTTTAGATTGGGAGTGAGTCTGTAGTTCTGACTGCAATGGGAAGTTCATTCCATAGTTTTGGAGCCAGAAGGGAGCAGAGTCTGGGACGTGTGGAGCGTTGTTGTCCCGGCGTTTTTAGTGAAGGTACTTCCAGCTTCCCTGCGTCGGCTGATCTGAGCGCGCGGGAGGGTTTGTAGGGTTCGATCAGACATAGCTGGGGTTGCTTTGAATGCCTCAGCATCAGATTTCTGTATTCATGGACATTACAAGCAAATGCAATGTAAATACACTGGATTTAGCAAAGATGCAAATGTCCATCCGCCGTCCTCACACAACACACAAAGGGAACAGGGAACAGGGAACAGGCAGGCAGTGATTTCGGGAGGCGTAGTTCCAGACTATATAGAGTGTCGCAGTCCCGCCTCCTTTCATGACGACGCCAGGCCCAGGAAATAATCCCCAATGCATTTTTCCCCCATAGACATTTCAAAAGGTATTTATTTAAAGACGGTTACGCCGCGGACAAAGCCAACTCGAGGCGTGACAAATCATGACAACAAAACACAACATTTTGGACCAAACAAACAATTACAAGATTGGGAGTGAGTCTGTAGTTCTGACTGCAATGGGAAGTTCATTCCATAGTTTAGATTGGGAGTGAGTCTGTAGTTCTGACTGCAATGGGAAGTTCATTCCATAGTTTTGGAGCCAGAAGGGAGCAGAGTCTGGGACGTGTGGAGCGTTGTTGTCCCGGCGTTTTTAGTGAAGGTACTTCCAGCTTCCCTGCGTCGGCTGATCTGAGCGCGCGGGAGGGTTTGTAGGGTTCGATCAGACATAGCTGGGGTTGCTTTGAATGCCTCAGCATCAGATTTCTGTATTCATGGACATTACAAGCAAATGCAATGTAAATACACTGGATTTAGCAAAGATGCAAATGTCCATCCGCCGTCCTCACACAACACACAAAGGGAACAGGGAACAGGGAACAGGCAGGCAGTGATTTCGGGAGGCGTAGTTCCAGACTATATAGAGTGTCGCAGTCCCGCCTCCTTTCATGACGACGCTAGGCCCAGGAAATGATCCCCAATGCATTTTTCCCCCATAGACATTTCAAAAGGTATTTATTTAAAGACGGTTACGCCGCGACTCGAGGCGTGACAAATCATGACAACAAAACACAACATTTTGGACCAAACAAACAATTACAAAGAAGAAAAACAACACAAAAAAGTGTCGTAACCTGCCGTTCTTTTCTTACAATTTACAATTACAATTTACAATTTAGGCATTTAGCAGACGCTCTTAATCCAGAGCGACTTACATTAAGCAAGAACAAAAAAGCATGGGTATACATCACATAAAAACATTTATCATGAAACATGCGTAAGCTAAGAAAGTAACAGTGGAATATCTATAATGAAACTATACATATAAGCTATACATCTATACTACTATGCTATACATATGTACTATGACGTGCTATGACAATAGCACATACAATGCACTTATGCTGTCTACATAACATGCTATAAGTCTGTATCAAATGCTATCAAATTATATCTAAGTCTTTCTTCTAAAGTTTTCTTCTTTCTAATTATTTGTTCGGCCCCAATTTTTTTTGTTTGTTTGTTGTCATGATTTGTCACGACAAGAGTTGTCTTCGTACGACACGCTTAAAAGGTCTTTAAATAAATACTTTTTGAAATGTCTATGGGGAAAATGAACAGAGAATCATTTCCAGGGCCCTGGAAGCTCTTATGCAATGTTTGGCAGTTCAGAGCAATTACTGCACGCTCACAACTGTTACATAACCCCTGATGCATATCTCACTTTAATACAGTTGACACGCACATGCACATGCACGCGCACGCGCACACACACACACACACACACACACACACACACACAGTAGCCATAAGGCCACAGAGGATTTGCCAACAGTTAACCTACATTCATGGCTTAACATTTAACAAGTGTGATATAGCAAGTCATGCACACACACACACATACTGTGCACATGCGCGCGCATACGTACGCTTACGCAAGTGCGTGCACGTGCATTTTCACACACACACACACACACACACACACACACAGATCTCTATCTTGGATGCTCAACAGTTATTCTAAAACCGCCACCTAAAACCTGACTGAAAACGTTCATATTCTTATTTATTTTTTAATTGGTTAATTCCTGTATAATTTTCTGTTTACACATGTTTAGATTAGTTTATTTAGGATCCCCATGTTTAGATGAGTTTATTTAGGATCCCCATGTTTAGATGAGTTTATTTAGGATCCCCATGTTTAGGTGAGTTTATTTAGGATCCCCATGTTTAGGTGAGTTTATTTAGGATCCCCATGTTTAGATTAGTTTATTTAGGATCCCCATGTTTAGATGAGTTTATTTAGGATCCCCATGTTTAGATGAGTTTATTTAGGATCCCCATGTTTAGAGGAGTTTATTTAGGATCCCCATGTTTAGATGAGTTTATTTAGGATCCCCATGTTTAGATTAGTTTATTTAGGATCCCCATGTTTAGATGAGTTTATTTAGGATCCCCATGTTTAGATGAGTTTATTTATGATCCCCATGTTTAGAGGAGTTTATTTAGGATCCCCATGTTTAGATGAGTTTATTTAGGATCCCCATGTTTAGATGAGTTTATTTAGGATCCCCATGTTTAGATGAGTTTATTTAGGATCCCCATGTTTAGATTAGTTTATTTAGGATCCCCATGTTTAGATTAGTTTATTTATGATCCCCATGTTTAGGTGAGTTTATTTAGGATCCCCATGTTTAGGTGAGTTTATTTAGGATCCCCATGTTTAGATGAGTTTATTTAGGATCCCCATGTTTAGGTGAGTTTATTTAGGATCCCCATGTTTAGGTGAGTTTATTTAGGATCCCCATGTTTAGATGAGTTTATTTAGGATCCCCATGTTTAGGTGAGTTTATTTAGGATCCCCATGTTTAGGTGAGTTTATTTAGGATCCCCATGTTTAGATGAGTTTATTTAGGATCCCCATGTTTAGATGAGTTTATTTAGGAACCCCATGTTTAGATGAGTTTATTTAGGATCCCCATGTTTAGATTAGTTTATTTAGGATCCCCATGTTTAGATTAGTTTATTTAGGATCCCCATGTTTAGATGAGTTTATTTAGGATCCCCATGTTTAGATGAGTTTATTTAGGATCCCCATGTTTAGGTGAGTTTATTTAGGATCCCCATGTTTAGATGAGTTTATTTAGGATCCCCATGTTTAGATGAGTTTATTTAGGATCCCCATGTTTAGAGGAGTTTATTTAGGATCCCCATGTTTAGATTAGTTTATTTAGGATCCCCATGTTTAGGTGAGTTTATTTAGGATCCCCATGTTTAGGTGAGTTTATTTAGGATCCCCATGTTTAGATGAGTTTATTTAGGATCCCCATGTTTAGATGAGTTTATTTAGGAACCCCATGTTTAGATGAGTTTATTTAGGATCCCCATGTTTAGATTAGTTTATTTAGGATCCCCATGTTTAGATTAGTTTATTTAGGATCCCCATGTTTAGATGAGTTTATTTAGGATCCCCATGTTTAGATGAGTTTATTTAGGATCCCCATGTTTAGGTGAGTTTATTTAGGATCCCCATGTTTAGATGAGTTTATTTAGGATCCCCATGTTTAGATGAGTTTATTTAGGATCCCCATGTTTAGAGGAGTTTATTTAGGATCCCCATGTTTAGATTAGTTTATTTAGGATCCCCATGTTTAGGTGAGTTTATTTAGGATCCCCATGTTTAGGTGAGTTTATTTAGGATCCCCATGTTTAGATGAGTTTATTTAGGATCCCCATGTTTAGATGAGTTTATTTAGGAACCCCATGTTTAGATGAGTTTATTTAGGATCCCCATGTTTAGATTAGTTTATTTAGGATCCCCATGTTTAGATTAGTTTATTTAGGATCCCCATGTTTAGATGAGTTTATTTAGGATCCCCATGTTTAGATGAGTTTATTTAGGATCCCCATGTTTAGGTGAGTTTATTTAGGATCCCCATGTTTAGATGAGTTTATTTAGGATCCCCATGTTTAGATGAGTTTATTTAGGATCCCCATGTTTAGAGGAGTTTATTTAGGATCCCCATGTTTACATTAGTTTATTTAGGATCCCCATGTTTAGATGAGTTTATTTAGGATCCCCATGTTTAGATGAGTTTATTTAGGATCCCCATGTTTAGATGAGTTTATTTAGGATCCCCATGTTTAGATTAGTTTATTTAGGATCCCCATGTTTAGATGAGTTTATTTAGGATCCCCATGTTTAGATGAGTTTATTTAGGATCCCCATGTTTAGATTAGTTTATTTAGGATCCCCATGTTTAGATGAGTTTATTTAGGATCCCCATGTTTAGAGGAGTTTATTTAGGATCCTTATGTTTAGATTAGTTTATTTAGGATCCCCATGTTTAGATGAGTTTATTTAGGATCCTTATGTTTAGATTAGTTTATTTAGGATCCCCATGTTTAGATGAGTTTATTTAGGATCCCCATGTTTAGGTGAGTTTATTTAGGATCCCCATGTTTAGATGAGTTTATTTAGGATCCCCATGTTTAGATGAGTTTATTTAGGATCCCCATGTTTAGATGAGTTTATTTAGGATCCCCATGTTTAGATGAGTTTATTTAGGATCCCCATGTTTAGATGAGTTTATTTATGATCCCCATGTTTAGATTAGTTTATTTAGGATCCTTATGTTTAGATTAGTTTATTTAGGACCCCCATGTTTAGGTGAGTTTATTTAGGATCCCCATGTTTAGATGAGTTTATTTAGGATCCTTATGTTTAGATTAGTTTATTTAGGATCCCCATGTTTAGATGAGTTTATTTAGGATCCCCATGTTTAGATGAGTTTATTTAGGATCCCCATGTTTAGGTGAGTTTATTTAGGATCCCCATGTTTAGATGAGTTTATTTAGGATCCCCATGTTTAGATTAGTTTATTTAGGATCCCCATGTTTAGAGGAGTTTATTTAGGATCCTTATGTTTAGATGAGTTTATTTAGGATCCCCATGTTTAGATGAGTTTATTTAGGATCCCCATGTTTAGAGGAGTTTATTTAGGATCCCCATGTTTAGATGAGTTTATTTAGGATCCCCATGTTTAGATGAGTTTATTTAGGATCCCCATGTTTAGATGAGTTTATTTAGGATCCCCATGTTTAGGTGAGTTTATTTAGGATCCCCATGTTTAGATGAGTTTATTTAGGATCCCCATGTTTAGATGAGTTTATTTAGGATCCCCATGTTTAGATTAGTTTATTTAGGATCCCCATGTTTAGATGAGTTTATTTAGGATCCCCATGTTTAGATGAGTTTATTTAGGATCCCCATGTTTAGATGAGTTTATTTAGGATCCCCATGTTTAGATTAGTTTATTTAGGATCCCCATGTTTAGATGAGTTTATTTAGGATCCCCATGTTTAGATGAGTTTATTTAGGATCCCCATGTTTAGATTAGTTTATTTAGGATCCCCATGTTTAGATGAGTTTATTTAGGATCCCCATGTTTAGAGGAGTTTATTTAGGATCCTTATGTTTAGATTAGTTTATTTAGGATCCCCATGTTTAGATGAGTTTATTTAGGATCCTTATGTTTAGATTAGTTTATTTAGGATCCCCATGTTTAGATGAGTTTATTTAGGATCCCCATGTTTAGGTGAGTTTATTTAGGATCCCCATGTTTAGATGAGTTTATTTAGGATCCCCATGTTTAGATGAGTTTATTTAGGATCCCCATGTTTAGATGAGTTTATTTAGGATCCCCATGTTTAGATGAGTTTATTTAGGATCCCCATGTTTAGATGAGTTTATTTATGATCCCCATGTTTAGATTAGTTTATTTAGGATCCTTATGTTTAGATTAGTTTATTTAGGACCCCCATGTTTAGGTGAGTTTATTTAGGATCCCCATGTTTAGATGAGTTTATTTAGGATCCTTATGTTTAGATTAGTTTATTTAGGATCCCCATGTTTAGATGAGTTTATTTAGGATCCCCATGTTTAGATGAGTTTATTTAGGATCCCCATGTTTAGGTGAGTTTATTTAGGATCCCCATGTTTAGATGAGTTTATTTAGGATCCCCATGTTTAGATTAGTTTATTTAGGATCCCCATGTTTAGAGGAGTTTATTTAGGATCCTTATGTTTAGATGAGTTTATTTAGGATCCCCATGTTTAGATGAGTTTATTTAGGATCCCCATGTTTAGAGGAGTTTATTTAGGATCCCCATGTTTAGATGAGTTTATTTAGGATCCCCATGTTTAGATGAGTTTATTTAGGATCCCCATGTTTAGATGAGTTTATTTAGGATCCCCATGTTTAGGTGAGTTTATTTAGGATCCCCATGTTTAGATGAGTTTATTTAGGATCCCCATGTTTAGATGAGTTTATTTAGGATCCCCATGTTTAGATGAGTTTATTTAGGATCCCCATGTTTAGATGAGTTCATTTAGGATCCCCATGTTTAGATGAGTTTATTTAGGATCCCCATGTTTAGGTGAGTTTATTTAGGATCCCCATGTTTAGATGAGTTTATTTAGGATCCCCATGTTTAGATGAGTTTATTTAGGATCCCCATGTTTAGATGAGTTTATTTAGGATCCCCATGTTTAGATGAGTTTATTTAGGATCCCCATGTTTAGGTGAGTTTATTTAGGATCCCCATGTTTAGATTAGTTTATTTAGGATCCCCATGTTTAGATGAGTTTATTTAGGATCCCCATGTTTAGATGAGTTTATTTAGGATCCCCATGTTTAGATGAGTTTATTTAGGATCCCCATGTTTAGATTAGTTTATTTAGGATCCCCATGTTTAGATGAGTTTATTTAGGATCCCCATGTTTAGATGAGTTTATTTAGGATCCCCATGTTTAGGTGAGTTTATTTAGGATCCCCATGTTTAGATGAGTTTATTTAGGATCCCCATGTTTAGATGAGTTTATTTATGATCCCCATGTTTAGATTAGTTTATTTAGGATCCTTATGTTTAGATTAGTTTATTTAGGACCCCCATGTTTAGGTGAGTTTATTTAGGATCCCCATGTTTAGATGAGTTTATTTAGGATCCTTATGTTTAGATTAGTTTATTTAGGATCCCCATGTTTAGATGAGTTTATTTAGGATCCCCATGTTTAGATGAGTTTATTTAGGATCCCCATGTTTAGGTGAGTTTATTTAGGATCCCCATGTTTAGATGAGTTTATTTAGGATCCCCATGTTTAGATTAGTTTATTTAGGATCCCCATGTTTAGAGGAGTTTATTTAGGATCCTTATGTTTAGATGAGTTTATTTAGGATCCCCATGTTTAGATGAGTTTATTTAGGATCCCCATGTTTAGAGGAGTTTATTTAGGATCCCCATGTTTAGATGAGTTTATTTAGGATCCCCATGTTTAGATGAGTTTATTTAGGATCCCCATGTTTAGATGAGTTTATTTAGGATCCCCATGTTTAGGTGAGTTTATTTAGGATCCCCATGTTTAGATGAGTTTATTTAGGATCCCCATGTTTAGATGAGTTTATTTAGGATCCCCATGTTTAGATGAGTTTATTTAGGATCCCCATGTTTAGATGAGTTCATTTAGGATCCCCATGTTTAGATGAGTTTATTTAGGATCCCCATGTTTAGGTGAGTTTATTTAGGATCCCCATGTTTAGATGAGTTTATTTAGGATCCCCATGTTTAGATGAGTTTATTTAGGATCCCCATGTTTAGATGAGTTTATTTAGGATCCCCATGTTTAGATGAGTTTATTTAGGATCCCCATGTTTAGGTGAGTTTATTTAGGATCCCCATGTTTAGATTAGTTTATTTAGGATCCCCATGTTTAGATGAGTTTATTTAGGATCCCCATGTTTAGATGAGTTTATTTAGGATCCCCATGTTTAGATGAGTTTATTTAGGATCCCCATGTTTAGATTAGTTTATTTAGGATCCCCATGTTTAGATGAGTTTATTTAGGATCCCCATGTTTAGATGAGTTTATTTAGGATCCCCATGTTTAGGTGAGTTTATTTAGGATCCCCATGTTTAGATGAGTTTATTTAGGATCCCCATGTTTAGATGAGTTTATTTAGGATCCCCATGTTTAGATGAGTTTATTTAGGATCCCCATGTTTAGGTGAGTTTATTTAGGATCCCCATGTTTAGATGAGTTTATTTAGGATCCCCATGTTTAGATGAGTTTATTTAGGATCCCCATGTTTAGATTAGTTTATTTAGGATCCCCATGTTTAGATTAGTTTATTTAGGATCCCCATGTTTAGATTAGTTTATTTAGGATCCCCATGTTTAGATTAGTTTATTTAGGATCCCCATGTTTAGATGAGTTTATTTAGGATCCCCATGTTTAGATGAGTTTATTTAGGATCCCCATGTTTAGATGAGTTTATTTAGGATCCCCATGTTTAGGTGAGTTTATTTAGGATCCCCATGTTTAGATGAGTTTATTTAGGATCCCCATGTTTAGATGAGTTTATTTAGGATCCCCATGTTTAGATGAGTTTATTTAGGATCCCCATGTTTAGATGAGTTTATTTAGGATCCCCATGTTTAGGTGAGTTTATTTAGGATCCCCATGTTTAGATTAGTTTATTTAGGATCCCCATGTTTAGATGAGTTTATTTAGGATCCCCATGTTTAGATGAGTTTATTTAGGATCCCCATGTTTAGATGAGTTTATTTAGGATCCCCATGTTTAGATTAGTTTATTTAGGATCCCCATGTTTAGATGAGTTTATTTAGGATCCCCATGTTTAGATGAGTTTATTTAGGATCCCCATGTTTAGGTGAGTTTATTTAGGATCCCCATGTTTAGATGAGTTTATTTAGGATCCCCATGTTTAGATTAGTTTATTTAGGATCCCCATGTTTAGATTAGTTTATTTAGGATCCCCATGTTTAGAGGAGTTTATTTAGGATCCCCATGTTTAGATTAGTTTATTTAGGATCCCCATGTTTAGATGAGTTTATTTAGGATCCCCATGTTTAGATGAGTTTATTTAGGATCCCCATGTTTAGATTAGTTTATTTAGGATCCCCATGTTTAGATGAGTTTATTTAGGATCCCCATGTTTAGATGAGTTTATTTAGGATCCCCATGTTTAGATTAGTTTATTTAGGATCCCCATGTTTAGATGAGTTTATTTAGGATCCCCATGTTTAGAGGAGTTTATTTAGGATCCTTATGTTTAGATTAGTTTATTTAGGATCCCCATGTTTAGATGAGTTTATTTAGGATCCTTATGTTTAGATTAGTTTATTTAGGATCCCCATGTTTAGATGAGTTTATTTAGGATCCCCATGTTTAGGTGAGTTTATTTAGGATCCCCATGTTTAGATGAGTTTATTTAGGATCCCCATGTTTAGATGAGTTTATTTAGGATCCCCATGTTTAGATGAGTTTATTTAGGATCCCCATGTTTAGATGAGTTTATTTAGGATCCCCATGTTTAGATGAGTTTATTTATGATCCCCATGTTTAGATTAGTTTATTTAGGATCCTTATGTTTAGATTAGTTTATTTAGGACCCCCATGTTTAGGTGAGTTTATTTAGGATCCCCATGTTTAGATGAGTTTATTTAGGATCCTTATGTTTAGATTAGTTTATTTAGGATCCCCATGTTTAGATGAGTTTATTTAGGATCCCCATGTTTAGATGAGTTTATTTAGGATCCCCATGTTTAGGTGAGTTTATTTAGGATCCCCATGTTTAGATGAGTTTATTTAGGATCCCCATGTTTAGATTAGTTTATTTAGGATCCCCATGTTTAGAGGAGTTTATTTAGGATCCTTATGTTTAGATGAGTTTATTTAGGATCCCCATGTTTAGATGAGTTTATTTAGGATCCCCATGTTTAGAGGAGTTTATTTAGGATCCCCATGTTTAGATGAGTTTATTTAGGATCCCCATGTTTAGATGAGTTTATTTAGGATCCCCATGTTTAGATGAGTTTATTTAGGATCCCCATGTTTAGGTGAGTTTATTTAGGATCCCCATGTTTAGATGAGTTTATTTAGGATCCCCATGTTTAGATGAGTTTATTTAGGATCCCCATGTTTAGATGAGTTTATTTAGGATCCCCATGTTTAGATGAGTTCATTTAGGATCCCCATGTTTAGATGAGTTTATTTAGGATCCCCATGTTTAGGTGAGTTTATTTAGGATCCCCATGTTTAGATGAGTTTATTTAGGATCCCCATGTTTAGATGAGTTTATTTAGGATCCCCATGTTTAGATGAGTTTATTTAGGATCCCCATGTTTAGATGAGTTTATTTAGGATCCCCATGTTTAGGTGAGTTTATTTAGGATCCCCATGTTTAGATTAGTTTATTTAGGATCCCCATGTTTAGATGAGTTTATTTAGGATCCCCATGTTTAGATGAGTTTATTTAGGATCCCCATGTTTAGATGAGTTTATTTAGGATCCCCATGTTTAGATTAGTTTATTTAGGATCCCCATGTTTAGATGAGTTTATTTAGGATCCCCATGTTTAGATGAGTTTATTTAGGATCCCCATGTTTAGGTGAGTTTATTTAGGATCCCCATGTTTAGATGAGTTTATTTAGGATCCCCATGTTTAGATGAGTTTATTTATGATCCCCATGTTTAGATTAGTTTATTTAGGATCCTTATGTTTAGATTAGTTTATTTAGGACCCCCATGTTTAGGTGAGTTTATTTAGGATCCCCATGTTTAGATGAGTTTATTTAGGATCCTTATGTTTAGATTAGTTTATTTAGGATCCCCATGTTTAGATGAGTTTATTTAGGATCCCCATGTTTAGATGAGTTTATTTAGGATCCCCATGTTTAGGTGAGTTTATTTAGGATCCCCATGTTTAGATGAGTTTATTTAGGATCCCCATGTTTAGATTAGTTTATTTAGGATCCCCATGTTTAGAGGAGTTTATTTAGGATCCTTATGTTTAGATGAGTTTATTTAGGATCCCCATGTTTAGATGAGTTTATTTAGGATCCCCATGTTTAGAGGAGTTTATTTAGGATCCCCATGTTTAGATGAGTTTATTTAGGATCCCCATGTTTAGATGAGTTTATTTAGGATCCCCATGTTTAGATGAGTTTATTTAGGATCCCCATGTTTAGGTGAGTTTATTTAGGATCCCCATGTTTAGATGAGTTTATTTAGGATCCCCATGTTTAGATGAGTTTATTTAGGATCCCCATGTTTAGATGAGTTTATTTAGGATCCCCATGTTTAGATGAGTTCATTTAGGATCCCCATGTTTAGATGAGTTTATTTAGGATCCCCATGTTTAGGTGAGTTTATTTAGGATCCCCATGTTTAGATGAGTTTATTTAGGATCCCCATGTTTAGATGAGTTTATTTAGGATCCCCATGTTTAGATGAGTTTATTTAGGATCCCCATGTTTAGATGAGTTTATTTAGGATCCCCATGTTTAGGTGAGTTTATTTAGGATCCCCATGTTTAGATTAGTTTATTTAGGATCCCCATGTTTAGATGAGTTTATTTAGGATCCCCATGTTTAGATGAGTTTATTTAGGATCCCCATGTTTAGATGAGTTTATTTAGGATCCCCATGTTTAGATTAGTTTATTTAGGATCCCCATGTTTAGATGAGTTTATTTAGGATCCCCATGTTTAGATGAGTTTATTTAGGATCCCCATGTTTAGGTGAGTTTATTTAGGATCCCCATGTTTAGATGAGTTTATTTAGGATCCCCATGTTTAGATGAGTTTATTTAGGATCCCCATGTTTAGATGAGTTTATTTAGGATCCCCATGTTTAGGTGAGTTTATTTAGGATCCCCATGTTTAGATGAGTTTATTTAGGATCCCCATGTTTAGATGAGTTTATTTAGGATCCCCATGTTTAGATTAGTTTATTTAGGATCCCCATGTTTAGATTAGTTTATTTAGGATCCCCATGTTTAGATTAGTTTATTTAGGATCCCCATGTTTAGATTAGTTTATTTAGGATCCCCATGTTTAGATGAGTTTATTTAGGATCCCCATGTTTAGATGAGTTTATTTAGGATCCCCATGTTTAGATGAGTTTATTTAGGATCCCCATGTTTAGGTGAGTTTATTTAGGATCCCCATGTTTAGATGAGTTTATTTAGGATCCCCATGTTTAGATGAGTTTATTTAGGATCCCCATGTTTAGATGAGTTTATTTAGGATCCCCATGTTTAGATGAGTTTATTTAGGATCCCCATGTTTAGGTGAGTTTATTTAGGATCCCCATGTTTAGATTAGTTTATTTAGGATCCCCATGTTTAGATGAGTTTATTTAGGATCCCCATGTTTAGATGAGTTTATTTAGGATCCCCATGTTTAGATGAGTTTATTTAGGATCCCCATGTTTAGATTAGTTTATTTAGGATCCCCATGTTTAGATGAGTTTATTTAGGATCCCCATGTTTAGATGAGTTTATTTAGGATCCCCATGTTTAGGTGAGTTTATTTAGGATCCCCATGTTTAGATGAGTTTATTTAGGATCCCCATGTTTAGATTAGTTTATTTAGGATCCCCATGTTTAGATTAGTTTATTTAGGATCCCCATGTTTAGAGGAGTTTATTTAGGATCCCCATGTTTAGATTAGTTTATTTAGGATCCCCATGTTTAGATGAGTTTATTTAGGATCCCCATGTTTAGATTAGTTTATTTAGGATCCCCATGTTTAGATGAGTTTATTTAGGATCCCCATGTTTAGATTAGTTTATTTAGGATCCCCATGTTTAGATTAGTTTATTTAGGATCCCCATGTTTAGATGAGTTTATTTAGGATCCTTATGTTTAGATGAGTTTATTTAGGATCCCCATGTTTAGGTGAGTTTATTTAGGATCCCCATGTTTAGATGAGTTTATTTAGGATCCTTATGTTTAGAGGAGTTTATTTAGGATCCCCATGTTTAGATGAGTTTATTTAGGATCCTTATGTTTAGATGAGTTTATTTAGGACCCCCATGTTTAGATGAGTTTATTTAGGATCCCCATGTTTAGATTAGTTTATTTAGGATCCCCATGTTTAGAGGAGTTTATTTAGGATCCCCATGTTTAGATTAGTTTATTTAGGATCCCCATGTTTAGGTGAGTTTATTTAGGATCCCCATGTTTAGATGAGTTTATTTAGGATCCCCATGTTTAGATGAGTTTATTTAGGATCCCCATGTTTAGAGGAGTTTATTTAGGATCCCCATGTTTAGATGAGTTTATTTAGGATCCTTATGTTTAGATTAGTTTATTTAGGATCCCCATGTTTAGATTAGTTTATTTAGGATCCCCATGTTTAGATTAGTTTATTTAGGATCCCCATGTTTAGATGAGTTTATTTAGGATCCCCATGTTTAGATGAGTTTATTTAGGATCCCCATGTTTAGATTAGTTTATTTAGGATCCCCATGTTTAGATGAGTTTATTTAGGATCCCCATGTTTAGATTAGTTTATTTAGGATCCCCATGTTTAGATGAGTTTATTTAGGATCCCCATGTTTAGATTAGTTTATTTAGGATCCCCATGTTTAGATGAGTTTATTTAGGATCCCCATGTTTAGATGAGTTTATTTAGGATCCCCATGTTTAGATGAGTTTATTTAGGATCCCCATGTTTAGATGAGTTTATTTAGGATCCCCATGTTTAGGTGAGTTTATTTAGGATCCCCATGTTTAGATGAGTTTATTTAGGATCCCCATGTTTAGATTAGTTTATTTAGGATCCCCATGTTTAGATGAGTTTATTTAGGATCCCCATGTTTAGATGAGTTTATTTAGGATCCCCATGTTTAGATGAGTTTATTTAGGATCCCCATGTTTAGATGAGTTTATTTAGGATCCCCATGTTTAGGTGAGTTTATTTAGGATCCCCATGTTTAGATGAGTTTATTTAGGATCCCCATGTTTAGATGAGTTTATTTAGGATCCCCATGTTTAGGTGAGTTTATTTAGGATCCCCATGTTTAGATGAGTTTATTTAGGATCCCCATGTTTAGATGAGTTTATTTAGGATCCCCATGTTTAGATTAGTTTATTTAGGATCCCCATGTTTAGATTAGTTTATTTAGGATCCCCATGTTTAGGTGAGTTTATTTAGGATCCCCATGTTTAGATGAGTTTATTTAGGATCCCCATGTTTAGATTAGTTTATTTAGGATCCCCATGTTTAGATGAGTTTATTTAGGATCCCCATGTTTAGATGAGTTTATTTAGGATCCCCATGTTTAGATGAGTTTATTTAGGATCCCCATGTTTAGATGAGTTTATTTAGGATCCCCATGTTTAGGTGAGTTTATTTAGGATCCCCATGTTTAGATGAGTTTATTTAGGATCCCCATGTTTAGATGAGTTTATTTAGGATCCCCATGTTTAGATTAGTTTATTTAGGATCCCCATGTTTAGATTAGTTTATTTAGGATCCCCATGTTTAGATTAGTTTATTTAGGATCCCCATGTTTAGATTAGTTTATTTAGGATCCCCATGTTTAGATGAGTTTATTTAGGATCCCCATGTTTAGATGAGTTTATTTAGGATCCCCATGTTTAGATTAGTTTATTTAGGATCCCCATGTTTAGATTAGTTTATTTAGGATCCCCATGTTTAGATTAGTTTATTTAGGATCCCCATGTTTAGATTAGTTTATTTAGGATCCCCATGTTTAGATGAGTTTATTTAGGATCCCCATGTTTAGGTGAGTTTATTTAGGATCCCCATGTTTAGATTAGTTTATTTAGGATCCCCATGTTTAGATTAGTTTATTTAGGATCCCCATGTTTAGATGAGTTTATTTAGGATCCCCATGTTTAGATGAGTTTATTTAGGATCCCCATGTTTAGATTAGTTTATTTAGGATCCCCATGTTTAGATGAGTTTATTTAGGATCCCCATGTTTAGGTGAGTTTATTTAGGATCCCCATGTTTAGGTGAGTTTATTTAGGATCCCCATGTTTAGATTAGTTTATTTAGGATCCCCATGTTTAGATGAGTTTATTTAGGATCCCCATGTTTAGATGAGTTTATTTAGGATCCCCATGTTTAGATGAGTTTATTTAGGATCCCCATGTTTAGATGAGTTTATTTAGGATCCCCATGTTTAGATTAGTTTATTTAGGATCCCCATGTTTAGGTGAGTTTATTTAGGATCCCCATGTTTAGGTGAGTTTATTTAGGATCCCCATGTTTAGGTGAGTTTATTTAGGATCCCCATGTTTAGATGAGTTTATTTAGGATCCCCATGTTTAGATGAGTTTATTTAGGATCCCCATGTTTAGGTGAGTTTATTTAGGATCCCCATTAGCTGTTACACCTGACCCGGAAGCAGCGATTCTTCATGGGGCCCTCACACAATAATATCCCATTCTGACCTGAGATCAGATTCTAAAAATGTCTTCTACATCCTGACAGTTTTCTGGAAAAGCTATGTTTCTATGTCAGTCGTTCTTCGATTTTTCAGAAATAGCAGATCTACAAGCTCTATGAGCTTGTAGATTATGTGGGCTGAGACAGCTGTCCATTATCACTGAGTTGACTGTGTTTCTGATTGACAGGGCTGAGACAGCTGTCCATTATCACTGAGTTGACTGTGTTTCTGATTGACAGGGCTGCGACAGCTGTCCATTATCACTGAGTTGACTGTGTTTCTGATTGACAGGGCTGCGACAGCTGTCCATTATCACTCAGTTGACTGTGTTTCTGATTGACAGGGCTGCGACAGCTGTCCGTCACTGAGTTGACGTCTTCTCTGGAGGAGGTGGAGTTGTCTATCCGTCGCTACAGTGAGGAGCTGATCACTGCCCTGGCTCTACGGGACGAACTGGAGTACGAGAAGGAGGTACGCACGCACACACACACACACATGCACGCACGCACGCACGCATTATTACACGAGAGGGTGTGTTTTGTTTTTTTAATACTGTTTTTATTAGGCATTTTTGTATGACAATTTCAGATTAGACAATGATAATAAGTAATTCAGTTAAATAAAAATGAAAAAAATAACAGGCAATGTAAATGTTCCACATACAGTATAATAAAAAAGACATAAGTGTGATAAACATGAAAAAACAAAAAACAGTTAAACAATGACAAGTGTGAACAGACAAACAAAACAGACACTCTTGCTCTCAAACTTCCAACATGTTGTAAATTAAGTAAGTTACAGACATTCTTACGAGAGGGTGTGGTTTAACGTGATTATTGCCACGACAGTGATGCGATCAGGAACGAGTGATGCGATCAGGAACGAGACGGAGTCGAGTTCCGCAAGCATCAACAACAGTTACCCTTAAAACTTTTTTTTTAAATGACAGATGTAGTCACTACGACCACAAATGTCCCACAAAACTAGCTAGCCTAGCCACCGATGTTTGCTAGCGCTCTGGGAAAACAGAGCAGCTGAATTCTTTGTTTTGATTAGGTGGTGAATGGTGCTGGTTTGATCCACGGCTAGAAGCAGTTTCAACCAATCAGATTGCGTGTGTGTGTGTGTGTGTGTGTGCGTGTGTGTGTGTGTGTAGGTGAAGAACTCTTTCATCTCTCTGCTCTGTGTGTGTGTGTGCGTGTGCGTGTGTAGGTGAAGAACTCTTTCATCTCTCTGCTCTGTGTGTGTGTGTGTGTGTGTGTGTGTGTGTGTGTGTGTGTGTGTGTGTGTGTGTGTGTAGGTGAAGAACTCTTTCATCTCTCTGCTCTGTGTGTGTGTGTGCGTGTGCGTGTGTAGGTGAAGAACTCTTTCATCTCTCTGCTCTGTGTGTGTGTGTGTGTGTGTGTGTGTGTGTGTGTGTGTAGGTGAAGAACTCTTTCATCTCTCTGCTCATCGACGTCCAGAATCGTCAGAAGGAACACCGTGAGCTGCTGAGGAGGAAGAGGAAGGTCCGCACAGCCCCCGCCCCCAGGAGCACGCACGTACCGGGCACGGTGAGGCGCGCACACACACACACACACACACACACGCACACGCACCCAAGATCACAATGCGTTCGCAGAGTCGCGACTCGCTGGGAACTTGTACATCGGCTTTATAGATTACTAGCCCTTACCTGTTGTGAGACGGGCGCATTAGATGGCCAACTAGTGCGCAAGCAGAGCGTGCAAGTACTTTCGACCGCTGTAAACTGTCACATCTCAGTATCTCTGTGAAGGAACGTTTGAAATGTATAATCATTAGGTGTAACTAAGCATACTGTATACTATATAGAGTATGTAGTTGTAATTTGATTAGCAGTATACTGTGGTTACTTGGTGCCAAAAAGTGACAGCCGTCAACCATTTTTTTGTGTATGCAAATCTGTGCCTGGTTTGCTGGGACCAGATTACACAGATGACCATTTTTCTTACGTCATCGTTGAGAGCTGGGACCAGAGTACATGGTGTGTATATGTATGACTAGCTCTCAGTGATGACGTAATAGAAATGGTCATCTGTGTAATCTGGTCCCAGCAAACCAGGCACAGATTTGCATACACAGAAAAGTGGTTGACGGCTGTCACGTTGAAGAGACCGGGCGAAATTATTACTTGCGCGCTCTGCTTGCGCAAGTAATTATAGTAGGATGATGATTATAGACTCACTGGGAACTTCATAGATTTCCGCCTATACTGGTTTAACCCTGTGCATATTGTCACTGCCTTATCTCCTCTCTTCCTTCCTCTCTTCCTTCCTTCCTTCCTTCCTTCCTTCCTTGCTCCCTTCCGTGCTCCCTTAGCTCCTCTCCTTGGAGGGCCTGTCCCAGGTCATTCAGAACGGTCTCCGTCAGACCTTCGGCAGCTCCGGAGAGGACAAACAGGTGGACCCGCCCTCTTTTCTTTCAGAGCTTCCTTCTGTCTCCGTTTCTTCGCCTTCACCTTTTGGCTTTCTGTTCTCATACGTCTGGCTTTTTGTTTTTTTTATTTTTTATATATTTTTTATCCCACGATTTTGTAACCCATTTTTCACCCCTGTGTCAATCATCTAATGTGATCTTGGGCTCTACACACCCTCCACCAACCTAGTCCCCATATATGGGGGACAAGGGGAGACCAACCTAGTCCCCATATATGGGGAACAATGGGAGAGGGGAGACCAACCTAGTCCCCATATATGGGGGACAAGGGGAGAGCAACGGACTTGAACTCATGCTTCCTTCATACAGTGCAGAAACATCTTAGGATAGATGTAGACCTATTTGACAGTGCAGAAACATCTTAGGATAGATGTGGACCTATTTGACAGTGCAGAAACATCTTAGGATAGATGTAGAACTATTTGACAGTGCAGAAACATCTTAGGATAGATGTAGACCTATTTGACAGAGCAGAAACATCTTAGGATAGATGTAGAACTATTTGACAGTGCAGAAACATCTTAGGATAGATGTAGACCTATTTGACAGTGCAGAAACATCTTAGGATAGATGTGGACCTATTTGACAGTGCAGAAACATTTAGGATAGATGTAGACCTATTTGACAGAGCAGAAACATCTTAGGATAGATGTAGAACTATTTGACAGTGCAGAAACATCTTAGGATAGATGTAGACCTATTTGACAGTGCAGAAACATCTTAGGATAGATGTAGACCTATTTGACAGAGCAGAAACATCTTAGGATAGATGTAGACCTATTTGACAGTGCAGAAACATCTTAGGGTAGATGTAGACCTATTTGACAGTGCAGAAACATCTTAGGATAGATGTAGACCTATTTGACAGTGCAGAAACATCTTAGGATAGATGTAGACCTATTTGACAGTGCAGAAACATCTTAGGGTAGATGTAGACCTATTTGACAGTGCAGAAACATCTTAGGATAGATGTAGACCTATTTGACAGTGCAGAAACATCTTAGGGTAGATGTAGACCTATTTGACAGTGTAGAAACATCTTAGGATAGATGTAGACCTATTTGACAGTGCAGAAACATCTTAGGGTAGATGTAGACCTATTTGACAGTGCAGAAACATCTTAGGATAGATGTAGAACAACCAAAAGTGTCAAATAATGGTTAGAAGCTGTTTTTCAACAGCCAAAAGTGTCAAATAATGTTTTAGGAGCTGTTTCTCAACAACCAAAAGTGTCAAATAATGGTTAGAAGCTGTTTTTCAACAGCCAAAAGTGTCAAATAATGTTTTAGGAGCTGTTTCTCAACAACCAAAAGTGTCGAATAATGGTTAGAAGCTGTTTTTCAACAGCCAAAAGTGTCAAATAATGTTTTAGGAGCTGTTTCTCAACAACCAAAAGTGTCAAATAATGGTTAGAAGCTGTTTTTCAACAGCCAAAAGTGTCAAATAATGTTTTAGGAGCTGTTTCTCAACAACCAAAAGTGTCAAATAATGGTTAGAAGCTGTTTTTCAACAGCCAAAAGTGTCAAATAATGTTTTAGGAGCTGTTTCTCAACAACCAAAAGTGTCAAATAATGGTTAGAAGCTGTTTT
Organism: Protomyctophum bolini; assembly: GCF_963924005.1. NCBI lineage: Eukaryota > Metazoa > Chordata > Actinopteri > Myctophiformes > Myctophidae > Protomyctophum > Protomyctophum bolini. The sequence continues at coordinate 39,924,737 of NC_137880.1, read as the reverse complement.
CAGATGTAGACCTATTTGACAGTGCAGAAACATCTTAGGATAGATGTAGACCTATTTGACAGTGCAGGAACCCCATTTGGTGTTGTAAACATTATGTTATAATTTAGCTATTGAAAAATAGCAGATCTACAAGCTCATAGCACGCCACCGAGTGGCGCGCTACAAGCTTGTAGGTCTGCTATTTGTTTTAATCGTGAAAATGTGGCATAAATCTTTGAATATATATTCTTTCAGAGCGAACGTTTTTTACTCAAATATTTACTTCTGGAGGGTCCCTGGAACAACATATTTTCAGATGGGGGTCGGTGGCCAAATACATATCATTGTTGGGGTTGAAATATTGCGCACCACTGATACAGAAACATGAGGTATTTCAGAAAACTGTCAGAATTTAGGAGCCTTCTTTTTTTTAATTTCGACGTCAGGCCTAAATGGGTCAACAGTGGGATATCTGTCTCATAATCAACCTATGCATTTACACTATAGAGTGCTACGGTATGTCTACATTATGATATCTAAGTTACATAAGTTGAGTCTTAGCGTACGCCTGTAAGGGTGTCGAGGCTAGGGGAGGGGCTACGGGCCAAGATGGAGTCCGAAAGAGGTGCGTTCTCATCATCTCATACTGTGTGTGTGTGTGTGTGTGTGTGTGTGTGTGTGTCCATCAGTACCTGACCACGGTCATCCCCTATGAGAAGAAAGCAGGCTCCCCGTGTGTCGAAGACCTCCAGATCCTCACCAAAAGTACAGTACAGAAACCTTCTAACTCCACAGTACAGAAACCTTCTAACTCCACAGTACAGAAACCTTGTAAAGCGTCTTTGAGCATCAAGAAAAGCGCTATATAAATCCCAGATACTGTATTATTATTATTATTATAACTCCACAGTACAGAAACCGTGTAACTCCACAGTTAGTCTTTTGAATAATTTCCATTTAGTTTCAGACACCCGGAATGTTCTAGTGTTAGTCCAGTTTTAGTCAAATAAATACAGTTGATTTAGTCGACTAAAATGTGTTTTGACAGGCCTTGATATCGTTATGTCAGGGAGGGACTAGTGGAGAAGAGATCCAGTAGAACTAAATGTCAGGGAGGGACTAGTGAAGAAGAGATCCAGTAGAACTGAATGTCAGGGAGGCACTAGTGAAGTAGAGATCCAGTAGAACTAAATGTCAGGGAGAAACTAGTGGAGAAGAGATCCAGTAGAACTAAATGTCAGGGAGGGACTAGTGGAGAAGAGATCCAGTAGAACTAAATGTTAGGGAGGGACTAGTGGAGAAGAGATCCAGTAGAACTAAATGTCAGGGGGAGGGTCTAGTGGAGAAGAGATCCAGTAGAACTAAATGTCAGGGAGGGACTAGTGGAGAAGAGATCCAGTAGAACTAAATGTTAGGGAGGGACTAGTGGAGAAGAGATCCAGTAGAACTAAATGTCAGGGAGGGACTAGTGGAGAAGAGATCCAGTAGAACTAAATGTCAGGGAGGGTCTAGTGGAGAAGAGATCCAGTAGAACTAAATGTCAGGGAGGGACTAGTGGAGAAGAGATCCAGTAGAACTAAATGTCAGGGAGGGACTAGTGGAGAAGAGATCCAGTAGAACTAAATGTCAGGGAGGGACTAGTGGAGAAGAGATCCAGTAGAACTAAATGTCAGGGAGGGACTAGTGGAGAAGAGATCCAGGAGAACTAAATGTCAGGGAGGGACTAGTGGAGAAGAGATCCAGTAGAACTAAATGTCAGGGAGGGACTAGTGGAGAAGAGATCCAGTAGAACTAAATGTCAGGGAGGGACTAGTGGAGAAGAGATCCAGTAGAACTAAATGTTAGGGAGGGACTAGTGGAGAAGAGATCCAGTAGAACTAAATGTCAGGGAGGGACTAGTGAAGAAGAGATCCAGTAGAACTAAATGTCAGGGAGGGTCTAGTGGAGAAGAGATCCAGTAGAACTAAATGTCAGGGAGGGACTAGTGGAGAAGAGATCCAGTAGAACTAAATGTCAGGGAGGGACTAGTGGAGAAGAGATCCAGTAGAACTAAATGTCAGGGAGGGACTAGTGGAGAAGAGATCCAGTAGTACTAAATGTCAGGGAGGGACTAGTGGAGAAGAGATCCAGTAGAACTAAATGTCAGGGGGGGACTAGTGGAGAAGAGATCCAGTAGAACTAAATGTCAGGGAGGGACTAGTGGAGAAGAGATCCAGTAGAACTAAATGTCAGGGAGGGACTAGTGGAGAAGAGATCCAGTAGAACTAAATGTCAGGGGGAGGGTCTAGTGGAGAAGAGATCCAGTAGAACTAAATGTCAGGGAGGGACTAGTGGAGAAGAGATCCAGTAGAACTAAATGTCAGGGAGGGACTAGTGGAGAAGAGATCCAGTAGAACTAAATGTCAGGGAGGGACTAGTGGAGAAGAGATCCAGTAGAACTAAATGTCATGGAGGGACTAGTGGAGAAGAGATCCAGTAGAACTAAATGTCAGGGAGGGACTAGTGGAGAAGAGATCCAGTAGAACTAAATGTCAGGGAGGGACTAGTGGAGAAGAGATCCAGTAGAACTAAATGTCAGGGAGGGACTAGTGGAGAAGAGATCCAGTAGAACTAAATGTCAGGGAGGGACTAGTGGAGAAGAGATCCAGTAGAACTAAATGTCAGGGAGGGACTAGTGGAGAAGAGATCCAGTATAACTAAATGTCAGGGAGGGACTAGTGGAGAAGAGATCCAGTAGAACTAAATGTCAGGGAGGGACTAGTGGAGAAGAGATCCAGTAGAACTAAATGTCAGGGAGGGGACTAGTGGAGAAGAGATCCAGTAGAACTAAATGTCAGGGAGGGACTAGTGGAGAAGAGATCCAGTAGAACTAAATGTCAGGGAGGGACTAGTGGAGAAGAGATCCAGTAGAACTAAATGTCAGGGAGGGACTAGTGGAGAAGAGATCCAGTAGAACTAAATGTCAGGGAGGGGACTAGTGGAGAAGAGATCCAGTAGATCATTCAATGTTGACTAGAGGTCTACAGACCTACCAAAGTGTGCCTGCATTGTTGGTATTGCTGGTAATGGCATCTGTTTATCATTAGCCTGATTTAGGCAATATTTGGATGGATAACAGAATGTATCTGCATGTTGTAAATATTATTCAAGGTTTATCACATCCTTAGTCATTATTATTCAAGGTTTATCACATCCTTAGTCATTATTATTCATGGTTTATCACATCCTTAGTCATTATTATTCATGGTTTATCACATCCTTAGTCATTATTATTCATGGTTTATCACATCCTTAGTCATTATTATTCAAGGTTTATCACATCCTTAGTCATTATTATTCATGGTTATCACATCCTTAGTCATTATTATTCATGGGTTATCACATCCTTAGTCATTATTATTCATGGTTTATCACATCCTTAGTCATTATTATTCATGGTTTATCACATCCTTAGTCATTATTATTCATGGGTTATCACATCCTTAGTCATTATTATTCATGGTTTATCACATCCTTAGTCATTATTATTCATGGTTTATCACATCCTTAGTCATTATTATTCATGGTTTATCACATCCTTAGTCATTATTATTCAAGGTTTATCACATCCTTAGTCATTATTATTCAAGGTTTATCACATCCTTAGTCATTATTATTCATGGTTTATCACATCCTTAGTCATTATTATTCAAGGTTTATCACATCCTTAGTCATTATTATTCATGGTCTATCACATCCTTAGTCATTATTATTCATGGTTTATCACATCCTTAGTCATTATTATTCATGGTTATCACATCCTTAGTCATTATTATTCATGGTTTATCTCATCCTTAGTCATTATTATTCATGGTTTATCACATCCTTAGTCATTATTATTCAAGGTTTATCACATCCTTAGTCATTATTATTCATGGGTTATCACATCCTTAGTCATTATTATTCATGGTTTATCACATCCTTAGTCATTATTGTTCATGGTTTATCACATCCTTAGTCATTATTATTCATGGTTTATCTCATCCTTAGTCATTATTATTCATGGTTTATCACATCCTTAGTCATTATTGTTCATGGTTTATCACATCCTTAGTCATTATTATTCATGGTTTATCTCATCCTTAGTCATTATTATTCATGGTTTATCACATCCTTAGTCATTATTGTTCATGGTTTATCACATCCTTAGTCATTATTATTCATGGTTTATCACATCCTTAGTCATTATTATTCATGGTTTATCACATCCTTAGTCATTATTATTCATGGTTTATCACATCCTTAGTCATTATTATTCATGGTTATCACATCCTTAGTCATTATTATTCAAGGTTTATCACATCCTTAGTCATTATTGTTCATGGTTTATCACATCCTTAGTCATTATTATTCAAGGTTTATCACATCCTTAGTCATTATTATTCATGGTTTATCACATCCTTAGTCATTATTATTCATGGGTTTATCACATCCTTAGTCATTATTATTCATGGTTATCACATCCTTAGTCATTATTATTCATGGTTATCACATCCTTAGTCATTATTGTTCATGGTTTATCACATCCTTAGTCATTATTATTCATGGTTTATCACATCCTTAGTCATTATTATTCATGGTTATCACATCCTTAGTCATTATTATTCATGGTTATCACATCCTTAGTCATTATTATTCATGGATTATCACATCCTTAGTCATTATTATTCATGGTTTATCACATCCTTAGTCATTATTATTCAAGGTTTATCACATCCTTAGTCATTATTATTCATGGTTTATCACATCCTTAGTCATTATTATTCATGGCCTATCACATCCTTAGTCATTATTGTTCATGGTTTATAGTGATTATCTTTATAAGCCCATCACAGGCTTATGGCTTGTGTGGGTGTGTATATACATGCATACTCCTCATTTCTATTTATACTTCATTGTCTATTTTTCTATTTATTTCCTATTTATTATATATTACTGTGCATACTGTACATTCTGTACATTCAACGACAAGTATATTTATTCCCATTACTGCATTACTGTATTGCACTCTGGTTGGACGCCACTATTCATTTCATTGTCAAAGTATTTGTATACTATGTGCAGTGACAATAAATTGAATCTAATCTAATCTAATGTCGTTCTGGTTTCTTCCTCCTCTAGTCCTCAGCGCTATGAGGGACGACAGTGAGAAGGTTCCCAGCCTCCTGACGGACTACATTCTCAAAGGTAAAACTCCATGTCCCAGCATGCACTATGATCGATACAACTCCATGTCCCAGCATGCACTCTGAGCCATACAACTCCATGTCCCAGCATGCACTCTGAGCCATACAACTCCATGTCCCAGAATGCACTCTGAGCGATACAACTCCATGTCCCAGCATGCACTCTGAGCCATACAACTCCATGTCCCAGAATGCACTCTGAGCGATACAACTCCATGTCCCAGCATGCACTATGATCGATACAACTCCATGTCCCAGCATGCACTCTGAGCCATACAACTCCATGTCCCAGCATGCACTCTGAGCCATACAACTCCATGTCCCAGAATGCACTCTGAGCGATACAACTTCACGTCCCAGCATGCACTCTGAGCGATACAACTCCATGTCCCAGCATGCACTATGATCGATACAACTCCATGTCCCAGCATGCACTCTGAGCCATACAACTCCATGTCCCAGCATGCACTCTGAGCCATACAACTCCATGTCCCAGCATGCACTCTGAGCCATACAACTCCATGTCCCAGAATGCACTCTGAGCGATACAACTTCACGTCCCAGCATGCACTCTGATCGATACAACTCCATGTCCCAGCATGCACTCTGAGCGATACAACTCCATGTAGATGGTGTGTACCTCGTGTACTCCTTAGGCAGTGGACAGTGTAGATGGTGTGTACTCCTTAGGCAGTGGACAGTGTAGATGGTGTGTACCTCGTGTACTCCTTACAGTCGGTCGTACAATAGACGGTGGAAGAAAGAAGGAAGAAAGGAAGTGGGCGGGGACGTTAGCACGGGGAACGGTGTCTTCTTATGAGGACACTTTGTTGAAGTTTAATAAAAAGAATAAAGGAGCGTTCTTAAGTTGTTCGGCACACCCAGGGTTACGTTTCTTGTGTCTCCACAAGACGTCATCCTCTCTAAATAATAATGGCCCATGTTTTGTCTAGGAAGTATGACTCTGTTCTCCGAGTGTGGTAAGGGGGGACCACACTCATTTTAACCCATTTAGACCTGAGGAATTATATTTAATGTCTTTCTAAATCCTGACAGTATTATGTGTCAGTGGCTCTCAAACTATTTCATGTGAAGGACCCCCAAAAGATTATATGTAATTGTCTGCTGACCTCCATCTGAAAATATATTGTTCCAGGTCTACAAGCTACAAGCTCTACAAGCTCATAGCGAGCTTGTAGATCTGCTATTTTTTGAAAAATCACGAAAATGTGGCACACATCTTTGAATATATATTATTTCAGAACGAACGTTTTTAACTCAAATCTTTGCTTCTGTGGGGGGGGGGGGGGGGGGGGGGGCTCCTTGACATGTAATGGTTTGAGAGCCTCTGACACAGAAAACTGTCAGGATTTAGAATGCATTTGTAGAATCTGGTCTCAGGTTTTAACACAATCAGTGCCGGAAGTGCTTCAAAATAGGAGCTCTGGGTGGCCGGGGTTGTCTCAGCGCTTTTACTCTGAAAGCCATGACCCGGAAACAATCTACTAAAAAAAGTTGACTTTACATTGCTATAGCTTACATTGCGATCATTTTAATTTATACGATATATGATCCTAAAAGCGTTCATATTTTGCGGGAGAGAGACGGATGAGGAGCAGAAATGAAGCGCGTAGTATATCGATCAGTTCAAAACCACGGAGAGCGCCCTGGATTCGGAAGATACGAGTCATTCTTTGCGCTGTGCTAACATGTAAGGCAAGCTAATATGAGCCCAGAGCGTTAGCATACGGCAGCCGAAAGGCGAACGGGCCAACAAAATAAAAAATAAAATTGTGAATAGTTTTATCTCGTATCATTGAGGATGCCTTAAGACGTCTACAGAGTACAGACGTCTTTAGTACGTGTCGGTGGAGGTCCTTATGACGCTTCTAGATTGTGTCTTAATGGGGTTAAATCCACCTCTCTCAATCTGCTCTCGTCTCCACAGTTCTCTGTCCAACATAATGATCCTGATTCTGCTGCTGCTCGGAAAACATGGCCGGTGTTTTGGGAGATCTCTGGAACGACGGACTTCATTCATGGTCGTTTTTTTCTTCTCGGACACATTTTCTCCTTCTTCTTGTTTTTTGTTATGCTGGAGAACTACAGTTTGTCTCTCTGCATCATAGAGAACTACAGTTTGTCTCTCTCTGCATCATGCTGGAGAACTACAGTTTGTCTCCCTGCATCATAGAGAACTACAGTTTGTCTCCCTCTGCATCATAGAGAACTACAGTTTGTCTCCCTCTGCATCATAGAGAACTACAGTTTGTCTCCCTCTGCATCATAGAGAACTACAGTTTGTCTCCCTCTGCATCATAAAGAACTACAGTTTGTCTCCCTGCATCATAGAGAACTACAGTTTGTCTCTCTGCATCATAGAGAACTACAGTTTGTCTCCCTGCATGATAGAGAACTACAGTTTGTCTCTCTGCATCATAGAGAACTACAGTTTGTCTCCCTCTGCATCATAGAGAACTACAGTTTGTCTCCCTCTGCATCATAGAGAACTACAGTTTGTCTCCCTCTGCATCATAGAGAACTACAGTTTGTCTCCCTCTGCATCATAGAGAACTACAGTTTGTCTCTCTGCATCATAGAGAACTACAGTTTGTCTCCCTCTGCATCATAGAGAACTACAGTTTGTCTCTCTGCATCATAGAGAACTACAGTTTATCTCCCTCTGCATCATAGAGAACTACAGTTTGTCTCCCTACATCATAGAGAACTACAGTTTGTCTCTCTGCATCATAGAGAACTACAGTTTGTCTCCCTGCATCATGCTGGAGAACTACAGTTTGTCTCCCTGGATGTGAGCCAGTCATCAGTATTGTTGATTTAACCCATTTTGTGCGGGAACCCCTTTTGGTGTTAGCATTATGCTATGCTTTAGCTATTGAAAAATAGCAGATCCCGGCGGCGCGCTACGAGCTTGTAGGTCTGCTATTTTTTGAAAAGTCGAAGAACGACTGACATAGAAACGTAGCTTTTTCAGAAGACTGTCAGGATGTAGAAGAACATTTTATAGAATCTGATCTCAGGTCAGAATGGGTTACCGTTAAGGTGTCTGTGAGGTTCCAGAGCTGTTCTTCCCATGCGGTAAAAAAAACACACAAGAGAAACACCCTTTAGCTGTCCTCCTCGCATGCTGCTTCTTACACTCGATAGAGTCGCATTCATATATCATTATTATTATTATTAATATTAAATTTAAATATTTTGTATACCACATTGTGACATTGCACAGTTTGGAGACTTTTAAGACTGTAAAATAGGAAGAAGAGCATGAAGAAGTGACTTCATGAAAAAGGGAAAAAAAAGAAGAAGAAATTACTTTAGCGCGTTAGCTGAAAGAACAAACATGTACAGAATTATATTTTTCGATGAATTAGTGTATTTTTTAGAGATATATATATATATATTTGGAGACTTGGCGCTGTCAGTAGCCGCTGTGTAGCCCCGACTAAACGCTTCTAGATCGGCACGCGACGCCGTCGCGATGTGATCGGAGTGTAACGTCAACACCGTCACAATATGTGACTACATTTGACTGAGGGACTGCCATTGCCATTTTTTTTTCTTTTTCTTATCATATGAAAGCAGCTTCAAATTGACATATTGGTTGTTCAGTTTGACCCACCAGTTTTGGAGATATAGGCTTGAAAGGATCACTTCTGTGGTCTCTAACATCACACCTATAGCTACATGTTTTGGGCATTTATTTCATATTTACATGTCAATTTCAGCTCTGACACTTATTTCAGACATGCTCTAGTATGTGAAGAGTCTGCCTGTGCTATTACCTAATTTTGGGGGAAAAAATTAAAAACAAGTTTTTCTCCTCTGGTGAAAAGCTGTAATTTGCGCGATGGCAGTCTCTCAGTCAAATCTGGTCACAATGTGATCGGAAGTGTAAAGTCAACACCGTCACAATGTGACGCCGTATACGTGGAGCTTTGGGAGTGTGACGTCACGTCGGTTTTACAAATACCTCGTACTCTCTAACGGTACACGTGCTTCGTATTCTATAACGGTACACGTGCTTCGTACTCTATTAACGGTACACGTGCTTCGTACTCTATTAACGGTACACGTGCTTCGTACTCTATTAACGGTACACGTGCTTCTTTGAGTTGATGGATGGAATGAACGTCGTAGCCATTCCTAATATCATTAGTCTGATGGCGTGTGTGTGTGTGTGTGTTTGAGCTTCACGCCGCGGGTCTGTTTTGTATCATAGGAGCAAGGCAGAAAGAGCCTGCTGGTTGGTCAGTCAGGGACCAATCAGAGAAGGCTGACAAAGGGTGAATTGTGCAGCACTAACACACATACACACATACGGACACACGCACACTGATCTAGCTCTCAGGGACTGTATCAGTGTTGATTGTTATATACTTGGCCGTCCAGCGGTGTTTCATGGGAGTGTTTTACACTTCAAAAGTGTTTGGTTATTATAGGAACCCCCCCTGACAACATGCCCTAACATAGGAACCCCTCTGACGACATGCCCTAACATAGGAACCCCTCTGACGACATGCCCTAACATAGGAACCCCCCTGACGACATGCCCTAACATAGGAACCCCCCTGACGACATGCCCTAACATAGGAACCCCCCCTGACGACATGCCCTAACATAGGAACCCCCCCTGACGACATGCCCTAACATAGGAACCCCCCTGACGACATGCCCTAACATAGGAACCCCCCTGACGACATGCCCTAACATAGGAACCCCCCCTGACGACATGCCCTAACATAGGAACCCCCCCTGACGACATGCCCTAACATAGGAACCCCCCCCTGACGACATGCCCTAACATAGGAACCCCCCCTGACGACATGCCCTAACATAGGAACCCCCCTCTGACGACATGCCCTAACATAGGAACCCCCCTGACGACATGCCCTAACATAGGAACCCCTCTGACGACATGCCCTAACATAGGAACCCCCCCTGACGACATGCCCTAACATAGGAACCCCCCCTGACGACATGCCCTAACATAGGAACCCCCCTGACGACATGCCCTAACATAGGAACCCCCCCTGACGACATGCCCTAACATAGGAACCCCCCCTGACGACATGCCCTAAGATAGGAACCCCCCCCTGACGACATGCCCTAACATAGGAACCCCCCTCTGACGACATGCCCTAACATAGGAACCCCCCTGACGACATGCCCTAACATAGGAACCCCCCTGACGACATGCCCTAACATAGGAACCCCCCTGACAACATGCCCTAACATAGGAACCCCCCCTGACGACATGCCCTAACATAGGAACCCCCCTGACAACATGCCCTAACATAGAAACCCCCCTGACAACATGCCCTAACATAGGAACCCCCCTGACGACATGCCCTAACATAGGAACCCCTCTGACGACATGCCCTAACATAGGAACCCCCCTCTGACGACATGCCCTAACATAGGAACCCCCCTGACGACATGCCCTAACATAGGAACCCCTCTGACGACATGCCCTAACATAGGAACCCCCCTCTGACAACATGCCCTAACATAGGAACCCCTCTGACGACATGCCCTAACATAGGAACCCCCCTCTGACGACATGCCCTAACATAGGAACCCCCCTGACGACATGCCCTAACATAGGAACCCCTCTGACGACATGCCCTAACATAGGAACCCCCCCCTGACGACATGCCCTAACATAGGAACCCCCCCTGACGACATGCCCTAAGATAGGAACCCCCCCCTGACGACATGCCCTAACATAGGAACCCCCCTCTGACGACATGCCCTAACATAGGAACCCCCCTGACGACATGCCCTAACATAGGAACCCCCCTGACGACATGCCCTAACATAGGAACCCCCCTGACGACATGCCCTAACATAGGAACCCCCCCTGACGACATGCCCTAACATAGGAACCCCCCTGACAACATGCCCTAACATAGAAACCCCCCTGACAACATGCCCTAACATAGGAACCCCCCTGACGACATGCCCTAACATAGGAACCCCTCTGACGACATGCCCTAACATAGGAACCCCCCTCTGACGACATGCCCTAACATAGGAACCCCCCTGACGACATGCCCTAACATAGGAACCCCTCTGACGACATGCCCTAACATAGGAACCCCCCTCTGACAACATGCCCTAACATAGGAACCCCTCTGACGACATGCCCTAACATAGGAACCCCCCTCTGACGACATGCCCTAACATAGGAACCCCCCTGACGACATGCCCTAACATAGGAACCCCTCTGACGACATGCCCTAACATAGGAACCCCCCTCTGACGACATGCCCTAACATAGGAACCCCCCTGACGACATGCCCTAACATAGGAACCCCCCTGACGACATGCCCTAACATAGGAACCCCCCTGACGACATGCCCTAACATAGGAACCCCCCTGACGACATGCCCTAACATAGGAACCCCCCTGACAACATGCCCTAACATAGGAACCCCCCTGACGACATGCCCTAACATAGGAACCCCCCTGACGACATGCCCTAACATAGGAACCCCCCTCTGACGACATGCCCTAACATAGGAACCTCCCTGACGACATGCCCCAACACAGGAACCTGGAAGTGTAGGAGTTGGGTAATTCAATTTTGTTCGACTTGGTTCCACAGATAAATATATATTTTTACATTTTTAAACAAGTAGATCGGCTATTTTGATGAAGTCTGACTCTTTCTTCATTTGGTTGTTGACCAGTTTGTATAGTATAGTTTGATTACGTTTGATGGAGAAATGGTCTTTTTCAGATGGGCGTCCGCGGCCAAATACAGATGTTATTTTTTCCCCAGAAAATTGTCACGATTTAGAATACTTATATTTTTAAAAGAATCTGCCTCAGTCCCAAATGGGTTAAACTGGTGGCAACGAATGTCTTGTTAGAACTGAGTTCTATGTTTTGATTATCCTTAGCGTTTAGATCAGGGCTGGGCAACTTTGACGATGGCGAGGGCCAATATAATTCCACACTCACTCCAGAGGGGCCACAGTACATATTACTGACGCGTTTTGAGCTTGTAGATCAGCTATTTCTGCTATATTTGAATTGAAAACCAGAATATTTTGTTGCTATTTTTTTTTTATTGGAATCCTGAAAAGTAACATTTTTATTGCATTTCAAATGCATTTAGTTATAGTTACTTTATTAATTTCTTTTTTAGGCATTTATTTATGAAATTATTTAGGAATAAAATGTGAGATTCATTTCTTGCATCATTTAATAATCCTAATGTAGGAAATTGAGAAAAAATATAATCTTTCTTTACATGCGACCCATAAAAATGGACCCACAAATGGGGTCCCGACCCACTGTTTTGGAAACGCGTGACGACGTTTGGTGACGCCTTAGATACCTTAGACCACCGTTTCACAACCAGCGGGTTGGGGGACCGTCTCACAACCAGCGGGTTGGGGGACCGTTTCACAACCAGCGGGTTGGGGGACCGTTTCACAACCAGCGGGTTGGGGGACCGTTTCACAACCAGCGGGTTGGGGGACCGTTTCACAACCAGCGGGTTGGGGGACCGTTTCTAGGTCGCGGACGCATTGTTACGAGTCCCCTGAGTTTTTATGCCCTACATTTGTTTTTTTTAAGTATTATTTCAAAACATTCGTTTTTTAAAGAAATTAGAAAAAAATATTTTATGAAGTAGTGAAAATAGCAGAGCTTGTAGATCGGCTATTACCGCTAGTTTTGGGTCCCCGCGGCGAATATATCTTAATTTCTGTGTCGTGGAACCGGGCGGAAAGGTTCAGTAACCACCGCCTTTAGACACCTTAGTTTGCATCGCATGGAAACTAAACGAACGACTCACTCTTTGTTTAGCATGTTTTATTTTTTATTTTTTTAAACAGACCCAAATGAAACGGAATGCCATTAGAGACGTGAGGCGTGTCCTTATATCTGCTCTCATGGTGTAAGTTTAGACGTGGCCTGGTTTTGTTCTCTTTTGCCTTCAGGCCACACAAGTAAAAAAAAAGCCAACCTTATTTCAACACCCTTGAGTTGAATGGGTGTCGTATGTCGTATCTGGGATTCATTTAGCGCTTTTCTTGATACTCAAAGACGCTTTACATGTGTTAGGGCCAGGTGGGGGGGGGGACAAGAGAAAAGGACAACTTTATTAGAAAAAAAACTATTAACAGAATAATACCAATAAAACAGTGCATATAACCAGTAAGACGCGCAAACGCGGGAAGCGAACGCAGCTGAGACCCTGCAGATAATGTCTGTCTGTCTGTCTGTCTGTGTGTCTGTCCCGCTGTTACTGTATATGTGGACCTGGCCCCTTTTGTGCCCATATATGGAGCTGAGTGGACCTGGCCCCTTTTGTGCCCATATATGGAGCTGAGTGATTGCTGATGCAACACACTCCATATTTGGATAGCGGGACAGACACACAGACAGACACACAGACAGACAGACATGATCTGCTAGGTCTCATAGTAAATGCTCACTGCGTTCGCAACAAGTTTTAAAACACATCAGCCTGGGAATGCGATTGTGAACGGGTGGGTTTTCAGTGCGGATTTGAAGGTGGGAAGTGAGGGGGGGCATCTGGGATGGGTTTGGGGAGAGCGTTCCAGAGGGTAGGGGCGGCCACGGAGAAGGCCCTGTTGCCCCAGGTTACATTGAGGGGGTAACAAGACGACTCGCCCCGTTTCTGTTTTCCTCCCAGAACTTTCCCCACTGAGGGGTGGGAGTGAATTTCTCTAACTATAAACTTTCATGACAGCAGAACAGCCTAAGTACAAATATAATTTATGAAAAGCTACTACAGTGAAGTCTGTTCTGTTCACAGAAGTTGTTGTAGGATATGTGATGGGGATTATCTGACGAGGTACCATTTGAGTGGGCAAAACCTTACATATACTAAATAATACTAAATTGTTTATAGGGTCAATATAAGTAAAATAATATAGCCTTTCCACAGGAGTATCTTTTTATATTTTTCCAAAAATAATACAAACAGCCAATAGCATATTACAAAGTTATCCCCCTCACTGGTGAAAATTCCGGGAGGAAAAACGGGCGAGTCATCCAGGGGTGACTGCTGGGTCGGGGGAATGAATCCACATTTAAATATGAATGTGGATAAATATTGGATATAAGTGAAGGTGATACAAAGGGGCTGTTCCATAAATAACATTATCTTTTGTAAAAAAATGAATAAATTAGTACTAGTCGTGTTTTGTCTGTTGTAACTTGTAAATGTAATCATGTTGTTGTCATCCGACATGGCTCGCTTCTAAAGCATATGTTCAGATCCCAGCATGTGTCGCATGCACTTTACAGCTGCACAACGCATTTCAATATCTGATGTTTTTATTGTTTTTTTTTACTAGTAATAATTACCGCTATTAATGTACTAGTAATGATATGGCTATTAAGGGTCAGTTTGCAAAGGAAAGGTGGACGACCCTGACGAAACCTGTCGTTATTTTCTTCACTTTCAGAAGGGTTTGTTTTGCCCCGCCCCTTTTGGGCGGGAACCCCTTTTGGTGTTAGCATTATGTTATGCTTTAGCTATTGAAAAATAGCAGATCTACAAGCTCGTAGCGCGCCACCGAGTGGCGCGCTACGAGCTGCCATTGGGAACGACGTGCCCAATGGTATCACAGTATGAAGCCCCTCCCCTCCAATGTGGCCAATGGCATCACAGTCTGAAACCCCCCCCCCCCCCCCCTCATATTTTTAATAGATATTATGATTAAAATCACGCAGTACAGATTTATATATTTATATATCAACAACACAAACGACAACAATCGGCTGCCTTTGTAAAATGCCAAGACATTTTTGTACATTAAATAAACTCGATTATCTTTTTTTTATTTTATTCTTTTAATGCAATATAATTCTTTCCCCCGGTTTTGGGGGTTTTCATGTTTACAGTCTCGTTACGGTCGGTACTTAACATTAATTTATTATGTAAATGTTTTGTAATCATAATTATCATATCATTAACTGTTATTGGTACAAAGTGTTTTTTGTTTTATTGTGCCCAAATTTGCATTGCAGCTCATTTCAAATAAATGTAGTATGTTGAATACTTGCCACGGGTCGTCAGTGCAATTTATGACGAGAAATGATTTGTGTCACGCTTTTTATAAAAAAAAAAAAAAACATGTACTCACAGATTGTCCATACCTATCAAAACAACAACATTTAATGTATTACAATCGAGCACAACAATTCATTCATGGCTTGGATGGAAATGGAGACTTCAGAGCCTCTGTATGCGTGAGTAGACACAGAGCGAGTAGACGGGTTTCTGAACTGTCCACAGCCCTCCTCTGAGACACACTTCAACAGACCTGGAGGAGACCGGTGTTGATCCAGGCCTGCGTTCCTCGCTTCACGTTTGCAAGGCCCTCTAGTCGTCCTTTAACTTCACAAAAACACCACGCATACAGAGGCTCTGAAGTCTCCATTTCCATCTGCTATTTTAACTATTGTTTTTAATGAAGTGTTTAGATATCTCAAGTCATTTCTTTGCATATTTGGGTTATTTGTCATATCTGCCCTGTGCAACTTCAAAGCCTAAGAGCCAAACAGAAATTCAAATTTTATTCATAATGAAACACAATAAAAATTGCATTTATTTATTTTTTTGACAGTCAATCGTCATCATAAACCGTCCTAAAGTCGGCTCTTCGGTGCTACTGAAAATGTCTGACGAGCCGAAATCATTTCGGCACTACAGCGGTAAAATAGGAGTATGAATCGGCCCTTTGACTGAACGCCTCTGAAGTCAGAATCCCACCTAGACGGAACGATATCCTAGACGGAACGATATCCTAGGCGGAACGATATCCGGCCGCCGAGGACTCTCGGCCGGGTTCCTCCAACCCCTCGTCGCAGGCTGGTGTCTGGGAACAAGGAGAGGTCCAAGACTCGCCAAACCGCCGGTTTACTTCCCGTATGTCTGCGCGAAGTGGGCGGACGCCTTCTTTTAGGAGACGGGAAGTCTTATTCATTCCAGCGGGAGAGTGAACAGCTTCTGAACCTTCCTTTAGTTCCGTGCACAGTCTCTGAACTAAATACTGGACCCGGTCGTCACAGGAAGCCACGCAAGCCATTCCCAAGATTTTCATACTAAAATGGCTTCTTTCAGAGAGACAAAATCGGGAGAAAAATCTACTTCGTTATCAACCTTTCTCTGTCTCTCGGGGGATCTATAGCACCAGTAACCATAGGACGTACGTGAGATTTGCCGTCTTGACGCAGGCGCCCCACTTGGGAGACCATTTTGTATGGACTTGTGCTTCCCATCGGCGGGATGGTGTGTCTTCCTGAATTCACCGTCTTTGGGAGAAGGTCCAGACCGGGGCTGGGTGGTTCATAAGGTCCAGAGGTCAAAGGTCCAGGGTTGGGTTCAGAGGTCAGAGGTTGGTGTCCGGGAACATGGTGTGCTCCTTCCGCACCGTGCTGAAGCCCTTCACAGTGTCCACAAACACCTCGTCATCCATGAACTAAACACAGAGGAGGAGGAGTCAAACATGAACTAAACACAGAGGAGGAGGAGTCAAACATGAACTAAACACAGAGGAGGAGGAGTCAAACATGAACTAAACACAGAGGAGGAGGAGTCAAACATGAACTAAACACAGAGGAGGAGGAGTCAAACATGAACTAAACGCAGAGGAGGAGGAGTCAAACATGAACTGTTAGCAGAGGAGGAGGAGTCAAACATGAACTAAACGCAGAGGAGGAGGAGTCAAACATGAACTGTTAGCAGAGGAGGAGGAGTCAAACATGAACTGTTAGCAGAGGAGGAGGAGTCAAACATGAACTAAACACAGAGGAGGAGGAGTCAAACATGAACTGTTAGCAGAGGAGGAGGAGTCAAACATGAACTAAAAACAGGAGGAGCAGTCAAACATGAACTGTTAGCAGATGAGGAGGAGTCAAACATGAACTAAACGCAGAGGAGGAGGAGTCAAACATGAACTGTGAACAGAGGAGGAGGAGTCAAACATGAACTAAACACAGAGGAGGAGTCAAACAGGAACTAAACACAGGAGGAGTCAAACATGAACTAAACGCAGAGGAAGAGGAGTCAAACATTAAGTAAACGCAGAGGAGGAGGAGTCAAAAACACGAAGTAAACGCCCTCCGCCCCAACGTCGACGACATGCTAAGCTAACGACACGCTAAGCTAACGTAACGACATGCTAAGCTAACGTACGTTTTTGGGGTGTCTCACCATCCCGCTGTCGTGGCCGCCCTGCACGTGGGGGTCCCACACGCTGTCGCTGTCCTCCGCGGCGTGGCCTGGCGGGAGGGGGCGGGGCTTGGCGTCCAGCACCTGGCTGACGCTGCGGTGCAGCGAGCTCTGAGTCTGCAGCGAGGACACGCTCAGGATGCCCAGCTCGCCTCCTCCTCCTCTGGCCTCTAGGGCGGCACCACCGCTCAGCATGGCCTCGCACTTCACGTCCACCACTTCCTGCATCGGGTGGCGCCAGAGCCAGAGAGTTACGACATTGTTATTATGGGATTTTTTTTAATTGGAAAAAAAAAAAAAAAGTTTACAATTAGAGGTTCAACAGAAGAGTACTTGCAATCTGTGCAAGTACTATCTGTGAAGTACTGGATACGGCTGTGTGTGTGTTAGAGAAATGTTTTGTTGCAGCTGGTGGTTCCACACGCCAGATAAGGTGCCCTTTTGTTTCACTTGAGCACCTGCCCCTCAAAGTGTCTGTGCACGCCACTGGTAGGCCTACTTTAAAAACTAAACTAAAGGCACATGCGCGAGCACACACGCACGCACGCGCACGCACACAAAGAAAGCAAAGTTACCATGTTTACCCAGGGTAACTGGACTAAGGAAAGGAAAGGTACTATGTTTACCCAGGGTAACTGGACTAAGGAAAGGAAAGGTACTATGTTTACCCAGGGTAACTGGACTAAGGAAAGGAAAGGTACTATGTTTACCCAGGGTAACTGGACTAAGGAAAGGAAAGGTACCATGTTTACCCAGGGTAACTGGACTAAGGAAAGGAAAGGTACCATGTTTACCCAGGGTAACTGGACTAAGGAAAGGAAAGGTACTATGTTTACCCAGGGTAACTGGACTAAGGAAAGGAAAGGTACTATGTTTACCCAGGGTAACTGGACTAAGGAAAGGAAAGGTACTATGTTTACCCTGCAGGGTAACTGGACTATAAGCTCAAGAACTTGTTTACAGCCAGGCCCTGCTCATAGAACATTTCATGGTAGAGGTCCAATGCCTTGCTCAAGGGCACTTCAGCGGTGGTAATTTTAACGTGCACACACACACACACACACACACACACAGTGTTACGTACCTCCAGGTGCATGGTGAATCCCTTCAGTGTGACGGTGTTGGAGAAGCTGGTGGTGTCTGGCACCGTGTCGAACTGCAAGGGGCAGGCAAACACACTGTCAGTGCACTGTCCTGAGGCCGCCACAAGAGGGCACTGCAGTACTGTCTATTTACCGCCCCTGCCACAGTGTTGAAGGTGCACACATTACTTAGTTTACAGCTCTGTATTGTCCTGTAAAAACGCTGCTAAAACATATTTAGATGCACTTTACAGCTTGTTCGTTGTTTCGTGTGTGTGTGTGTGTGTGTGTGTGTGTGTGTGTGTGTGTGTGTGTGTGTGTGTGTGTGTGTGTGTGTGTGTGTGTAACAGATAGGAGCGTGGTAAACAAGAATGTATAAACACAGCACTGTGAAAATGGTTTGGCTGGTTTGATCACAATGACACACACGTCAATTCACTACAAAATATTCCAAATAGCCTACCCCAGATATTGTGTTCATCAATGAAATTAGAAAAACTGTTACTATCTTTGAAATGGGCTGCCCATTTGATTTGTATATGGACACTTGTTATACATCCAAACATTTTGAAGTAGCTTTTGGTGGAACGTATTATGGCCTATGGGATATCATTGTCAACGTATTGTCCTTGTATTTGGAAGTCTGCATGGGCCCATGTCCATAAACTTGTGCTCAGGGGTTTGCAATTGGGTGGAGATTGCAAAAGACAAATGCAAAAAACGTTGGCTAAATACTGTTCTGTCTCAGCTACTATGGGCAGTCTGTCTGTCTGGAGAAGGCGTGGTTTCTGTCAAGTAATAGTACGTCATCAATGTGCTATATTTTTCCCTCTGTGTGTTTTATATCTGGTTGGACCATATTATAATGTAACCTAATTCTGATCAGTGTTTGGGTCTATTGTATTGTTATAATGTAACCTAATTCAGATCAGTGTTTGGATCTATTGTATTGCGCCTCTTGTGCAGATCCAAATACAATAATTCAAATGTGCGTGCGTGGCTGCGTGCGTGCGGACCAGATAGGAGCGTGGTGGGTAGGCCGCCATGGGGCTGGTCCGGTTCTTCTGTAAGGCCCGCGGGACCAGTGGGGGTCTCTCTCTGGTGAAGGGGGGCTTGTTCAGGGCCTGGAGAGAAGACAAGGACAACATGTTCAGGGTCTGGAGAGAAGACAACATGTTCAGGGTCTGGAGAGAAGACAACATGTTCAGGGTCTGGAGAGAAGACAACATGTTCATGGTCTGGAGAAAGAGCCACCAGGACAACACCTTGTGTTGAACTTATTCCTAACCTTAACCTCAGTAAAAACTTTGTCTAAACCTGACCTTATTCCTAACCTTAACCTCAGTAAAACTATGTCTAAACCTGACCTTATTCCTAACCTTAACCTCAGTAAAACTATGTCTAAACCTGACCTTATTCCTAACCTTAACCTCAGTAAAACTATGTCTAAACCTGACCTTATTCCTAACCTTAACCTCAGCAAAACTATGTCTAAACCTGACCTTATTCCTAACCTTAACCTCAGCAAAACTATGTCTAAACCTGACCTTATTCCTAACCTTAACCTCAGTAAAACTATGTCTAAACCTGACCTTATTCCTAACCTTAACCTCAGTAAAACTATGTCTAAACCTGACCTTATTCCTAACCTTAACCTCAGTAAAACTATGTCTAAACCTAACCTTATTCCTAACCTTAACCTCAGTAAAACTATGTCTAAACCTGACCTTATTCCTAACCTTAACCTCAGTAAAACTATGTCTAAACCTGACCTTATTCCTAACCTTAACCTCAGTAAAACTATGTCTAAACCTAACCTTATTCCTAACCTTAACCTCAGTAAAACTATGTCTAAACCTGACCTTATTCCTAAACCACGGTCAGCATC
>NC_137880.1:39659322-39901822 GCF_963924005.1 Protomyctophum bolini | reverse complement strand
GTGCGTGCGTGCGTTTTAAAGGTTTTTTAAATAGAAGTGTCGCTTTTTCAGGTTTACACAAAGGCCTGATATCGCTGGAGATCAACTTCATTGTAGATCTGCTATTTCTAATATCTTTTGAAAAATGTTTGAAATCGTACCACCTTTTTCAACACGGAAATGATTGACGATTATGCAAAAGAAATAATTGCAAATTAACTTATATAACCACCTTCCATCCCCCATTAATCATACTTTTATACTTTTACTCAAGTACATTTTGAATACAGAACTACTAGCGAGTTGAGAGAGAGAGAGAGAGGGGGGGGGGGGGGGGGGGGGGAGAGGGAGGAGGGGGAGAGAGAGAGAGAGACTTCTCCTCTGCATGTTGTAGTGTTTAGATGGTTCTGTTATGACTTCTCCTCTGCATGCTGTAGTGTTTAGATGGTTCTGTTATGACTTCTCCTCTGCATGCTGTAGTGTTTAGATGGTTCTGTTATGACTTCTCCTCTGCATGCTGTAGTGTTTAGATGGTTCTGTTATGACTGCATGCTGTAGTGTTTAGATGGTTCTGTTATGACTTCTCCTCTGCATGCTGTAGTGCTTAGATGGTTCTGTTATGACTTCTCCTCTGCATGCTGTAGTGTTTAGATGGTTCTGTTATGACTTCTCCTCTGCATGCTGTAGTGTTTAGATGGTTCTGTTATGACTTCTCCTCTGCATGCTGTAGTGTTTAGATGGTTCTGTCATGACTCTCCTCTGCATGCTGTAGTGTTTAGATGGTTCTGTTATGACTGCATGCTGTAGTGTTTAGATGGTTCTGTTATGAGAGAGAGAGAGAGAGAGAGAGAGAGAGAGAGAGAGTAGACTAATAAAGTCATGCACTTATACAGCCTCGGAAACCTCTGACTGGAAAACCGACGTTTTGTTGCCATCTAGTGTTGACAAGCAGACACTGCATACTGTGTCTGAAGATTATTATGGGTGCAGCATGCAGTGACTTGACAGACCTTTTGGTAAAGAACCCAAACACGTTTTTCACTGAACTATTCTATATTTCTGGGTGAACAGACTTTGTTAATATGATCCTATTGTGAAACATACCTGTTTAAAGTCCTATTTCCTTTTATTTTGAGATTTGAGCCAAATGCTTTTATTTTGAAGGGAGTTTTGTGACATAGCTACCTGCGCACCGGAAACAGGAAGTATAATACATAACCAGAGAGAGAAGCTGGAGAGATGGCGGGTGTTTTGTTTAGTGTTTGTATCTTCTTGAGACATTCAGTGATTGTTTTAGAACCCCCGAAGAGGCATAAGGTTGGTACACATGGACTGTGTTTTGCTACATGCAGTACAAAACGTTTTTGGAGTTCAAAGGACTATTGCTAAAATGCATTGTTGAATTGTTTACATGTTGTTTAGTTATGGTAGCCTATATGGAAGGACGGTACATGAAAGAAAGGTATTTCTGCAGCAAAGGCACACTGTGCTAAGGAAGGATAATGCACTTATAACTACAGAAAGAGTTTGCTACTCTTTCTGTAAAGTGTTTAAATGAAAAGTTAGAATTGTACTGAAGGTATTTGATATGATTGTATTTCATACATTTTGGATAAAAATAGCAGACCTACAAGCTCGTAGCGCGCCACTCGGTGGCTATTTTTCTATTTTTCAATAGCTAAAGCATAACATAATGCTAACACCAAGTGTGTGTGTGTGTGTGTGTGTGTGTGTGTGTGTGTGTGTGTGTGTGTGTGTGTGTGTGAGTGTGTGTGCACAAAATGCTTGGCGATGTAAATGAAGGAATTAAATCATTCAAGTTTTATTTATTCTCTAAATTCCACTGAGTAATGAAACTCATTTTCAGTGTCGAGAACAATATCATAATTATAGAAACACATCAGAACAGGGCTGGGCAACTTTCACCATGGAGAGGATATATTTCCACACTCACCTCTGCATGCTGTAGTATTTAGATGGTTCTGTTATGACTGCATGCTGTAGTGTTTAGATGGTTCTGTTATGACTTCTCCTCTGCATGCTGTAGTGTTTAGATGGTTCTGTTATGACTTCTCCTCTGCATGCTGTAGTGTTTAGATGGTTCTGTTATGACTTCTCCTCTGCATGCTGTAGTGTTTAGAAGATGGTTCTGTTATGACTTCTCCTCTGCATGCTGTAGTGTTTAGATGGTTCTGTTATGACTTCTCCTCTGCATGCTGTAGTGTTTAGAAGATGGTTCTGTTATGACTGCGTGTTTTAGTGTTTAGATGGTATGACTTCTCCTCTGCATGTTGAACACACACACATTATAACTAAATGAATCCACAGCACTATTTAGTATATATATATATATATACAAACAGCACATTATAACTAACACACACACATTATAACTAACACACACACATTATAACTAACACACACACATTATAACTAACACACACATTAACTACATTTAATCCACAGCACTGTTTAGTCATTTGTATTGTTGACCCATTTCTGCCACGCAGAGAAACTTTATTTCAACTTTAATTAAAGGGCCACTTCAACCCTTTTGCAACCAGGTCTTATTTTAATGTTTGGGAGACACACTTTGCTGTGGGTTTTAGTTGGAGTCCGGCAGCCGACAGGCTTCTTCTGTTTGACCCGTTTAGATCTGAGTTAAAAACATTCACTGTGAAAGAATATATATTCAAAGACTTGCGACACATTTTTACGATTTTTCAATAGCTAAATTATAACATAATGTTTAAAACACCAAAAGGGGTTCCCGCCTAAAATGGGTTTAAAGTGGGGAAATGTGGTATGTAGTCTTTTTGTTTTAATTGGCCTACAATATTGTCTATATACATTTCATGAATCCACTTGTTGCCCGGCTCTTAGTATTGGGCAATCTTTTTTTTTTATATATAAATATATTCTTGTGACTCTATCATCATTAACATCCTATGGCAAATATTCCTTTAGCTTTAACTAGCATGTGACGTGTCAAACTAGGGGTTTTTCATGATTCTGAATCCATTCCAAGCATTAGTTTTACACAAAGAACACTCCTTGGGCTAAAAGCAGCCATATGGCTACTTGTGCCCAAAATGTCCTGACCTCATCACATTTGGCTATTTTGTTTTGTTTAGCCCAAGGAGTGTATTTTGTGAAAAACGAATGCTTGGAATGGATTCTGAATGTCACATGGAATGGATTCTGAACGTCACATGGAATGGATTCTGAACGATGAATGATGAGAAACGAGGTTAACTTTTTTTTTCAAAATTTCAAAAAACATGGGCTATAACCTATCGTTTTTGTCATTTCGTCATTTTTTAAAAATCTTCAAAAATGATGAAAAACTGCGCGCTATAGTATGCCGTACGATATGGGCTATAGCCCACGGTCCAAAATGATGAGAAACGAGGCTAACTTTTTTTTTCAAAATTTCAAAAAACATGGGCTATAACCCATCGTTTTTGTCATTTCGTAAAAAAAATTAAATCTTCAAAAATGGTGAAAAACTGCGCGCTATAGTATGCCGTACGATATGGGCTATAGCCCACGGTCCAAAATGATGAGAAACGAGGCTAACTTTTTTTTTCAAAATTTCAAAAAACATGGGCTATAACCCATCGTTTTTGTCATTTCGTCATTTTTTTAAAATCTTCAAAAATGATGAAAAACTGCGCGCTATAGTATGCCGTACGATATGGGCTATAGCCCACGGTCCAAAATGATGAGAAACGAGGCTAACTTTTTTTTTCAAAATTTCAAAAAACATGGGCTATAACCCATCGTTTTTGTCATTTCGTCATTTTTTTCAAATCTTCAAAAATGATGAAAAACTGCGCGCTATAGTATGCCGTACGATATGGGCTATAGCCCACGGTCCAAAATGATGAGAAACGAGGCTAACTTTTCTTTTCAAAATTTCAAAAAACATGGGCTATAACCTATCGTTTTTGTCATTTCGTCATTTTTTAAAAATCTTCAAAAATGATGAAAAACTGCGCGCTATAGTATGCCGTACGATATGGGCTATAGCCCACGGTCCAAAATGATGAGAAACGAGGCTAACTTTTTTTTTCAAAATTTCAAAAAACATGGGCTATAACCCATCGTTTTTGTCATTTCGTCATTTTTTTCAAATCTTCAAAAATGATGAAAAACTGCGCGCTATAGTATGCCGTACGATATGGGCTATAGCCCACGGTCCAAAATGATGAGAAACGAGGCTAACCTTTTTTTTCAAAATTTCAAAAAACATGGGCTATAACCTATCGTTTTTGTCATTTCGTCATTTTTTAAAAATCTTCAAAAATGATGAAAAACTGCGCGCTATAGTATGCCGTACGATATGGGCTATAGCCCACGGTCCAAAATGATGAGAAACGAGGCTAACTTTTTTTTTCAAAATTTCAAAAAACATGGGCTATAACCCATCGTTTTTGTCATTTCGTAATTTTTTTTTAATCTTCAAAAATGGTGAAAAACTGCGCGCTATAGTATGCCGTACGATATGGGCTATAGCCCACGGTCCAAAATGATGAGAAACGAGGCTAACTTTTTTTTTCAAAATTTCAAAAAACATGGGCTATAACCCATCGTTTTTGTCATTTCGTCATTTTTTTCAAATCTTCAAAAATGATGAAAAACTGCGCGCTATAGTATGCCGTACGATATGGGCTATAGCCCACGGTCCAAAATGATGAGAAACGAGGCTAACTTTTTTTTTCAAAATTTCAAAAAACATGGGCTATAACCCATCGTTTTTGTCATTTCGTCATTTTTTTTAAATCTTCAAAAATGATGAAAAACTGCGCGCTATAGTATGCCGTACGATATGGGCTATAGCCCACGGTCCAAAATGATGAGAAACGAGGCTAACTTTTTTTTTTCAAAATTTCAAAAAACATGGGCTATAACCTATCGTTTTTGTCATTTCGTCATTTTTTTTAAATCTTCAAAAATGATGAAAAACTGCGCGCTATAGTATGCCGTACGATATGGGCTATAGCCCACGGTCCAAAATGATGAGAAACGAGGCTAACTTTTCTTTTCAAAATTTCAAAAAACATGGGCTATAACCTATCGTTTTTGTCATTTCGTCATTTTTTAAAAATCTTCAAAAATGATGAAAAACTGCGCGCTATAGTATGCCGTACGATATGGGCTATAGCCCACGGTCCAAAATGATGAGAAACGAGGCTAACTTTTTTTTTCAAAATTTCAAAAAACATGGGCTATAACCCATCGTTTTTGTCATTTCGTCATTTTTTTTTAATCTTCAAAAATGGTGAAAAACTGCGCGCTATAGTATGCCGTACGATATGGGCTATAGCCCACGGTCCAAAATGATGAGAAACGAGGCTAACTTTTTTTTTTCAAAATTTCAAAAAACATGGGCTATAACCCATCGTTTTTGTCATTTCGTCATTTTTTTCAAATCTTCAAAAATGATGAAAAACTGCGCGCTATAGTATGCCGTACGATATGGGCTATAGCCCACGGTCCAAAATGATGAGAAACGAGGCTAACTTTTTTTTTTCAAAATTTCAAAAAACATGGGCTATAACCCATCGTTTTTGTCATTTCGTCATTTTTTTAAAATCTTCAAAAATGATGAAAAACTGCGCGCTATAGTATGCCGTACGATATGGGCTATAGCCCACGGTCCAAAATGATGAGAAACGAGGCTAACTTTTTTTTTCAAAATTTCAAAAAACATGGGCTATAACCTATCGTTTTTGTCATTTCGTCATTTTTTTTAAATCTTCAAAAATGATGAAAAACTGCGCGCTATAGTATGCCGTACGATATGGGCTATAGCCCACGGTCCAAAATGATGAGAAACGAGGCTAACTTTTTTTTTCAAAATTTCAAAAAACATGGGCTATAACCCATCGTTTTTGTCATTTCGTCATTTTTTTAAAATCTTCAAAAATGATGAAAAACTGCGCGCTATAGTATGCCGTACGATATGGGCTATAGCCCACGGTCCAAAATGATGAGAAACGAGGCTAACTTTTTTTTTTCAAAATTTCAAAAAACATGGGCTATAACCTATCGTTTTTGTCATTTCGTCATTTTTTTTAAATCTTCAAAAATGATGAAAAACTGCGCGCTATAGTATGCCGTACGATATGGGCTATAGCCCACGGTCCAAAATGATGAGAAACGAGGCTAACTTTTCTTTTCAAAATTTCAAAAAACATGGGCTATAACCTATCGTTTTTGTCATTTCGTCATTTTTTAAAAATCTTCAAAAATGATGAAAAACTGCGCGCTATAGTATGCCGTACGATATGGGCTATAGCCCACGGTCCAAAATGATGAGAAACGAGGCTAACTTTTTTTTTCAAAATTTCAAAAAACATGGGCTATAACCCATCGTTTTTGTCATTTCGTAATTTTTTTTTAATCTTCAAAAATGGTGAAAAACTGCGCGCTATAGTATGCCGTACGATATGGGCTATAGCCCACGGTCCAAAATGATGAGAAACGAGGCTAACTTTTTTTTTTCAAAATTTCAAAAAACATGGGCTATAACCCATCGTTTTTGTCATTTCGTCATTTTTTTCAAATCTTCAAAAATGATGAAAAACTGCGCGCTATAGTATGCCGTACGATATGGGCTATAGCCCACGGTCCAAAATGATGAGAAACGAGGCTAACTTTTTTTTTTCAAAATTTCAAAAAACATGGGCTATAACCCATCGTTTTTGTCATTTCGTCATTTTTTTAAAATCTTCAAAAATGATGAAAAACTGCGCGCTATAGTATGCCGTACGATATGGGCTATAGCCCACGGTCCAAAATGATGAGAAACGAGGCTAACTTTTTTTTTCAAAATTTCAAAAAACATGGGCTATAACCTATCGTTTTTGTCATTTCGTCATTTTTTTTAAATCTTCAAAAATGATGAAAAACTGCGCGCTATAGTATGCCGTACGATATGGGCTATAGCCCACGGTCCAAAATGATGAGAAACGAGGCTAACTTTTTTTTTCAAAATTTCAAAAAACATGGGCTATAACCCATCGTTTTTGTCATTTTGTCATTTTTTTCAAATCTTCAAAAATGATGAAAAACTGCGCGCTATAGTATGCCGTACGATATGGGCTATAGCCCACGGTCCAAAATGATGAGAAACGAGGCTAACTTTTTTTTTCAAAATTTCAAAAAACATGGGCTATAACCCATCGTTTTTGTCATTTCGTCATTTTTTTTAAATCTTCAAAAATGATGAAAAACTGCGCGCTATAGTATGCCGTACGACATGGGCTATAGCCCCACGGTCCAAAATGATGAGAAACGAGGCTAACTTTTTTTTTCAAAATTTCAAAAAACATGGGCTATAACCCATCGTTTTTGTGATTTCGTCATTTTTTTCAAATCTTCAAAAATGATGAAAAACTGCGCGCTATAGTATGCCGTACGATATGGGCTATAGCCCACGGTCCAAAATGATGAGAAACGAGGCTAACTTTTTTTTTCAAAATTTCAAAAAACATGGGCTATAACCCATCGTTTTTGTCATTTCGTCATTTTTTTAAAATCTTCAAAAATGATGAAAAACTGCGCGCTATAGTATGCCGTACGATATGGGCTATAGCCCACGGTCCAAAATGATGAGAAACGAGGCTAACTTTTTTTTTCAAAATTTCAAAAAACATGGGCTATAACCTATCGTTTTTGTCATTTCGTCATTTTTTTAAAATCTTCAAAAATGATGAAAAACTGCGCGCTATAGTATGCCGTACGACATGGGCTATAGCCCACGGTCCAAAATGATGAGAAACGAGGCT
This sequence comes from Protomyctophum bolini, assembly GCF_963924005.1. Lineage (NCBI taxonomy): Eukaryota > Metazoa > Chordata > Actinopteri > Myctophiformes > Myctophidae > Protomyctophum > Protomyctophum bolini. The sequence goes on along the minus strand of NC_137880.1, from coordinate 39,894,047 downwards.
AACTTTTTTTTTCAAAATTTCAAAAAACATGGGCTATAACCCATCGTTTTTGTCATTTCGTCATTTTTTTTTAATCTTCAAAAATGGTGAAAAACTGCTCGCTATAGTATGCCGTACGATATGGGCTATAGCCCACGGTCCAAAATGATGAGAAACGAGGCTAACTTTTTTTTTCAAAATTTCAAAAAACATGGGCTATAACCCATCGTTTTTGTCATTTCGTCATTTTTTCAAATCTTCAAAAATGATGAAAAACTGCGCGCTATAGTATGCCGTACGATATGGGCTATAGCCCACGGTCCAAAATGATGAGAAACGAGGCTAACTTTTTTTTTCAAAATTTCAAAAAACATGGGCTATAACCCATCGTTTTTGTCATTTCGTCATTTTTTTTAATCTTCAAAAATGATGAAAAACTGCACGCTATAGTATGCCATACGATATGGGCTATAGCCAACGGTCCAAAATGATGAGAAACGAGGCTAACTTTTTTTTTCAAAATTTCAAAAAACATGGGCTATAACCTATCGTTTTTGTCATTTCGTCATTTTTTTAAAATCTTCAAAAATGATGAAAAACTGCGCGCTATAGTATGCCGTACGATATGGGCTATAGCCCACGGTCCAAAATGATGAGAAACGAGGCTAACTTTTTTTTTCAAAATTTCAAAAAACATGGGCTATAACCCATCGTTTTTGTCATTTCGTCATTTTTTTTAATCTTCAAAAATGATGAAAAACTGCACGCTATAGTATGCCATACGATATGGGCTATAGCCAACGGTCCAAAATGATGAGAAACGAGGCTAACTTTTTTTTTCAAAATTTCAAAAAACATGGGCTATAACCTATCGTTTTTGTCATTTCGTAATTTTTTTAAAATCTTCAAAAATGATGAAAAACTGCGCGCTATAGTATGCCGTACGATATGGGCTATAGCCCACGGTCCAAAATGATGAGAAACGAGGCTAACTTTTTTTTTCAAAATTTCAAAAAACATGGGCTATAACCCATCGTTTTTGTCATTTCGTCATTTTTTTTAATCTTCAAAAATGATGAAAAACTGCACGCTATAGTATGCCATACGATATGGGCTATAGCCAACGGTCCAAAATGATGAGAAACGAGGCTAACTTTTTTTTTCAAAATTTCAAAAAACATGGGCTATAACCTATCGTTTTTGTCATTTCGTCATTTTTTAAAAATCTTCAAAAATGATGAAAAACTGCGCGCTATAGTATGCCGTACGATATGGGCTATAGCCCACGGTCCAAAATGATGAGAAACGAGGCTAACTTTTTTTTTCAAAATTTCAAAAAACATGGGCTATAACCCATCGTTTTTGTCATTTCGTCATTTTTTTTAAATCTTCAAAAATGATGAAAAACTGCGCGCTATAGTATGCCGTACGACATGGGCTATAGCCCACGGTCCAAAATGATGAGAAACGAGGCTAACTTTTTTTTTCAAAATTTCAAAAAACATGGGCTATAACCCATCGTTTTTGTCATTTCGTCATTTTTTTTTAATCTTCAAAAATGGTGAAAAACTGCTCGCTATAGTATGCCGTACGATATGGGCTATAGCCCACGGTCCAAAATGATGAGAAACGAGGCTAATTTTTTTTTCTAAAATTTCAAAAAACATGGGCTATAACCCATCGTTTTTGTCATTTCGTCATTTTTTCAAATCTTCAAAAATGATGAAAAACTGCGCGCTATAGTATGCCGTACGATATGGGCTATAGCCCACGGTCCAAAATGATGAGAAACGAGGCTAACTTTTTTTTTCAAAATTTCAAAAAACATGGGCTATAACCCATCGTTTTTGTCATTTCGTCATTTTTTTTAATCTTCAAAAATGATGAAAAACTGCACGCTATAGTATGCCATACGATATGGGCTATAGCCAACGGTCCAAAATGATGAGAAACGAGGCTAACTTTTTTTTTCAAAATTTCAAAAAACATGGGCTATAACCTATCGTTTTTGTCATTTCGTCATTTTTTTAAAATCTTCAAAAATGATGAAAAACTGCGCGCTATAGTATGCCGTACGATATGGGCTATAGCCCACGGTCCAAAATGATGAGAAACGAGGCTAACTTTTTTTTTCAAAATTTCAAAAAACATGGGCTATAACCCATCGTTTTTGTCATTTCGTCATTTTTTTTAATCTTCAAAAATGATGAAAAACTGCACGCTATAGTATGCCATACGATATGGGCTATAGCCAACGGTCCAAAATGATGAGAAACGAGGCTAACTTTTTTTTTCAAAATTTCAAAAAACATGGGCTATAACCCATCGTTTTTGTCATTTCGTCATTTTTTTTAAATCTTCAAAAATGATGAAAAACTGCGCGCTATAGTATGCCGTACGACATGGGCTATAGCCCACGGTCCAAAATGATGAGAAACGAGGCTAACTTTTTTTTTCAAAATTTCAAAAAACATGGGCTATAACCTATCGTTTTTGTCATTTCGTCATTTTTTAAAAATCTTCAAAAATGATGAAAAACTGCGCGCTATAGTATGCTGTACGATATGGGCTATAGCCCACGGTCCAAAATGATGAGAAACGAGGCTAACTTTTTTTTTCAAAATTTCAAAAAACATGGGCTATAACCCATCGTTTTTGTCATTTCGTCATTTTTTTCAAATCTTCAAAAATGATGAAAAACTGCGCGCTATAGTATGCCGTACGATATGGGCTATAGCCCACGGTCCAAAATGATGAGAAACGAGGCTAACTTTTTTTTTCAAAATTTCAAAAAACATGGGCTATAACCCATCGTTTTTGTCATTTCGTCATTTTTTTAAAATCTTCAAAAATGATGAAAAACTGCGCGCTATAGTATGCCGTACGATATGGGCTATAGCCCACGGTCCAAAATGATGAGAAACGAGGCTAACTTTTTTTTTCAAAATTTCAAAAAACATGGGCTATAACCTATCGTTTTTGTCATTTCGTCATTTTTTTAAAATCTTCAAAAATGATGAAAAACTGCGCGCTATAGTATGCCGTACGACATGGGCTATAGCCCACGGTCCAAAATGATGAGAAACGAGGCTAACTTTTTTTTTCAAAATTTCAAAAAACATGGGCTATAACCCATCGTTTTTGTCATTTCGTCATTTTTTTTTAATCTTCAAAAATGGTGAAAAACTGCTCGCTATAGTATGCCGTACGATATGGGCTATAGCCCACGGTCCAAAATGATGAGAAACGAGGCTAATTTTTTTTTCTAAAATTTCAAAAAACATGGGCTATAACCCATCGTTTTTGTCATTTCGTCATTTTTTCAAATCTTCAAAAATGATGAAAAACTGCGCGCTATAGTATGCCGTACGATATGGGCTATAGCCCACGGTCCAAAATGATGAGAAACGAGGCTAACTTTTTTTTTCAAAATTTCAAAAAACATGGGCTATAACCCATCGTTTTTGTCATTTCGTCATTTTTTTTAATCTTCAAAAATGATGAAAAACTGCACGCTATAGTATGCCATACGATATGGGCTATAGCCAACGGTCCAAAATGATGAGAAACGAGGCTAACTTTTTTTTTCAAAATTTCAAAAAACATGGGCTATAACCTATCGTTTTTGTCATTTCGTCATTTTTTTAAAATCTTCAAAAATGATGAAAAACTGCGCGCTATAGTATGCCGTACGATATGGGCTATAGCCCACGGTCCAAAATGATGAGAAACGAGGCTAACTTTTTTTTTCAAAATTTCAAAAAACATGGGCTATAACCCATCGTTTTTGTCATTTCGTCATTTTTTTTAATCTTCAAAAATGATGAAAAACTGCACGCTATAGTATGCCATACGATATGGGCTATAGCCAACGGTCCAAAATGATGAGAAACGAGGCTAACTTTTTTTTTCAAAATTTCAAAAAACATGGGCTATAACCTATCGTTTTTGTCATTTCGTCATTTTTTAAAAATCTTCAAAAATGATGAAAAACTGCGCGCTATAGTATGCCGTACGATATGGGCTATAGCCCACGGTCCAAAATGATGAGAAACGAGGCTAACTTTTTTTTTCAAAATTTCAAAAAACATGGGCTATAACCCATCGTTTTTGTCATTTCGTCATTTTTTTTAAATCTTCAAAAATGATGAAAAACTGCGCGCTATAGTATGCCGTACGACATGGGCTATAGCCCACGGTCCAAAATGATGAGAAACGAGGCTAACTTTTTTTTTCAAAATTTCAAAAAACATGGGCTATAACCTATCGTTTTTGTCATTTCGTCATTTTTTAAAAATCTTCAAAAATGATGAAAAACTGCGCGCTATAGTATGCTGTACGATATGGGCTATAGCCCACGGTCCAAAATGATGAGAAACGAGGCTAACTTTTTTTTTCAAAATTTCAAAAAACATGGGCTATAACCCATCGTTTTTGTCATTTCGTCATTTTTTTCAAATCTTCAAAAATGATGAAAAACTGCGCGCTATAGTATGCCGTACGATATGGGCTATAGCCCACGGTCCAAAATGATGAGAAACGAGGCTAACTTTTTTTTTCAAAATTTCAAAAAACATGGGCTATAACCCATCGTTTTTGTCATTTCGTCATTTTTTTAAAATCTTCAAAAATGGTGAAAAACTGCGCACTATAGTATGCCGTACGATATGGGCTATAGCCCACGGTCCAAAATGATGAGAAACGAGGCTAATTTTTTTTTCTAAAATTTCAAAAAACATGGGCTATAACCCATCGTTTTTGTCATTTCGTCATTTTTTTTAAATCTTCAAAAATGATGAAAAACTGCGCGCTATAGTATGCCGTACGACATGGGCTATAGCCCACGGTCCAAAATGATGAGAAACGAGGCTAACTTTTTTTTTCAAAATTTCAAAAAACATGGGCTATAACCTATCGTTTTTGTCATTTCGTCATTTTTTAAAAATCTTCAAAAATGATGAAAAACTGCGCGCTATAGTATGCTGTACGATATGGGCTATAGCCCACGGTCCAAAATGATGAGAAACGAGGCTAACTTTTTTTTTCAAAATTTCAAAAAACATGGGCTATAACCCATCGTTTTTGTCATTTCGTCATTTTTTTCAAATCTTCAAAAATGATGAAAAACTGCGCGCTATAGTATGCCGTACGATATGGGCTATAGCCCACGGTCCAAAATGATGAGAAACGAGGCTAACTTTTTTTTTCAAAATTTCAAAAAACATGGGCTATAACCCATCGTTTTTGTCATTTCGTCATTTTTTTAAAATCTTCAAAAATGATGAAAAACTGCGCACTATAGTATGCCGTACGATATGGGCTATAGCCCACGGTCCAAAATGATGAGAAACGAGGCTAACTTTTTTTTTCAAAATTTCAAAAAACATGGGCTATAACCTATCGTTTTTGTCATTTCGTCATTTTTTTAAAATCTTCAAAAATGGTGAAAAACTGCTCGCTATAGTATGCCGTACGATATGGGCTATAGCCCACGGTCCAAAATGATGAGAAACGAGGCTAATTTTTTTTTCTAAAATTTCAAAAAACATGGGCTATAACCCATCGTTTTTGTCATTTCGTCATTTTTTTTAAATCTTCAAAAATGATGAAAAACTGCGCGCTATAGTATGCCGTACGACATGGGCTATAGCCCACGGTCCAAAATGATGAGAAACGAGGCTAACTTTTTTTTTCAAAATTTCAAAAAACATGGGCTATAACCCATCGTTTTTGTCATTTCGTCATTTTTTTAAAATCTTCAAAAATGATGAAAAACTGCGCGCTATAGTATGCCGTACGATATGGGCTATAGCCCACGGTCCAAAATGATGAGAAACGAGGCTAACTTTTTTTTTCAAAATTTCAAAAAACATGGGCTATAACCTATCGTTTTTGTCATTTCGTCATTTTTTTAAAATCTTCAAAAATGATGAAAAACTGCGCGCTATAGTATGCCGTACGACATGGGCTATAGCCCACGGTCCAAAATGATGAGAAACGAGGCTAACTTTTTTTTTCAAAATTTCAAAAAACATGGGCTATAACCCATCGTTTTTGTCATTTCGTCATTTTTTTTTAATCTTCAAAAATGGTGAAAAACTGCTCGCTATAGTATGCCGTACGATATGGGCTATAGCCCACGGTCCAAAATGATGAGAAACGAGGCTAATTTTTTTTTCTAAAATTTCAAAAAACATGGGCTATAACCCATCGTTTTTGTCATTTCGTCATTTTTTCAAATCTTCAAAAATGATGAAAAACTGCGCGCTATAGTATGCCGTACGATATGGGCTATAGCCCACGGTCCAAAATGATGAGAAACGAGGCTAACTTTTTTTTTCAAAATTTCAAAAAACATGGGCTATAACCCATCGTTTTTGTCATTTCGTCATTTTTTTTAATCTTCAAAAATGATGAAAAACTGCACGCTATAGTATGCCATACGATATGGGCTATAGCCAACGGTCCAAAATGATGAGAAACGAGGCTAACTTTTTTTTTCAAAATTTCAAAAAACATGGGCTATAACCTATCGTTTTTGTCATTTCGTCATTTTTTTAAAATCTTCAAAAATGATGAAAAACTGCGCGCTATAGTATGCCGTACGATATGGGCTATAGCCCACGGTCCAAAATGATGAGAAACGAGGCTAACTTTTTTTTTCAAAATTTCAAAAAACATGGGCTATAACCCATCGTTTTTGTCATTTCGTCATTTTTTTTAATCTTCAAAAATGATGAAAAACTGCACGCTATAGTATGCCATACGATATGGGCTATAGCCAACGGTCCAAAATGATGAGAAACGAGGCTAACTTTTTTTTTCAAAATTTCAAAAAACATGGGCTATAACCTATCGTTTTTGTCATTTCGTCATTTTTTAAAAATCTTCAAAAATGATGAAAAACTGCGCGCTATAGTATGCCGTACGATATGGGCTATAGCCCACGGTCCAAAATGATGAGAAACGAGGCTAACTTTTTTTTTCAAAATTTCAAAAAACATGGGCTATAACCCATCGTTTTTGTCATTTCGTCATTTTTTTTAAATCTTCAAAAATGATGAAAAACTGCGCGCTATAGTATGCCGTACGACATGGGCTATAGCCCACGGTCCAAAATGATGAGAAACGAGGCTAACTTTTTTTTTCAAAATTTCAAAAAACATGGGCTATAACCCATCGTTTTTGTCATTTCGTCATTTTTTTCAAATCTTCAAAAATGATGAAAAACTGCGCGCTATAGTATGCCGTACGATATGGGCTATAGCCCACGGTCCAAAATGATGAGAAACGAGGCTAACTTTTTTTTTCAAAATTTCAAAAAACATGGGCTATAACCCATCGTTTTTGTCATTTCGTCATTTTTTTAAAATCTTCAAAAATGATGAAAAACTGCGCACTATAGTATGCCGTACGATATGGGCTATAGCCCACGGTCCAAAATGATGAGAAACGAGGCTAACTTTTTTTTTCAAAATTTCAAAAAACATGGGCTATAACCTATCGTTTTTGTCATTTCGTCATTTTTTTAAAATCTTCAAAAATGGTGAAAAACTGCTCGCTATAGTATGCCGTACGATATGGGCTATAGCCCACGGTCCAAAATGATGAGAAACGAGGCTAATTTTTTTTTCTAAAATTTCAAAAAACATGGGCTATAACCCATCGTTTTTGTCATTTCGTCATTTTTTCAAATCTTCAAAAATGATGAAAAACTGCGCGCTATAGTATGCCGTACGATATGGGCTATAGCCCACGGTCCAAAATGATGAGAAACGAGGCTAACTTTTTTTTTCAAAATTTCAAAAAACATGGGCTATAACCCATCGTTTTTGTCATTTCGTCATTTTTTTTAATCTTCAAAAATGATGAAAAACTGCACGCTATAGTATGCCGTACGATATGGGCTATAGCCCACGGTCCAAAATGATGAGAAACGAGGCTAACTTTTTTTTTCAAAATTTCAAAAAACATGGGCTATAACCCATCGTTTTTGTCATTTCGTCATTTTTTTTTAATCTTCAAAAATGGTGAAAAACTGCGCGCTATAGTATGCTGTACGATATGGGCTATAGCCCACGGTCCAAAATGATGAGAAACGAGGCTAACTTTCTTTTTCAAAATTTCAAAAAACATGGGCTATAACCCATCGTTTTTGTCATTTCGTCATTTTTTTCAAATCCTCAAAAATGATGAAAAACGGCGCGCTATAGTATGCCGTACGATATGGGCTATAGCCCACGGTCCAAAATGATGAGAAACGAGGCTAACTTTTTTTTTCAAAATTTCAAAAAACATGGGCTATAACCCATCGTTTTTGTCATTTTGTCATTTTTTAAAAATCTTCAAAAATGATGAAAAACTGCGCGCTATAGTATGCCGTACGATATGGGCTATAGCCCACGGTCCAAAATGATGAGAAACGAGGCTAACTTTTTTTTTCAAAATTTCAAAAAACATGGGCTATAACCCATCGTTTTTGTCATTTCGTCATTTTTTTAAAATCTTCAAAAATGATGAAAAACTGCGCGCTATAGTATGCCGTACGATATGGGCTATAGCCCACGGTCCAAAATGATGAGAAACGAGGCTAACTTTTTTTTTCAAAATTTCAAAAAACATGGGATATAACCTATCGTTTTTGTCATTTCGTCATTTTTTTCAAATCTTCAAAAATGATGAAAAACTGCGCGCTATAGTATGCCGTACGACATGGGCTATAGCCCACGGTCCAAAATGATGAGAAACGAGGCTAACTTCTTTTTTTCAAAATTTCAAAAAACATGGGCTATAACCCATCGTTTTTGTCATTTCGTCATTTTTTTTAAATCTTCAAAAATGATGAAAATTTGCGCGCTATAGTATGCCGTACGATATGGGCTATAGCCCACGGTCCAAAATGATGAGAAACGAGGCTAACTTTTTTTTTTCAAAATTTCAAAAAACATGGGCTATAACCTATCGTTTTTGTCATTTCGTCATTTTTTAAAAATCTTCAAAAATGATGAAAAACTGCGCGCTATAGTATGCCGTACGATATGGGCTATAGCCCACGGTCCAAAATGATGAGAAACGAGGCTAACTTTTTTTTTCAAAATTTCAAAAAACATGGGCTATAACCCATCGTTTTTGTCATTTCGTCATTTTTTTTAAATCTTCAAAAATGGTGAAAAACTGTGCGCTATAGAATGCCGTACGATATGGGCTATAGCCCACGGTCCAAAATGATGAGAAACGAGGCTAACTTTTTTTTTCAAAATTTCAAAAAACATGGGCTATAACCCATCGTTTTTGTCATTTCGTAAAAAAAATTAAATGCCGTACGATATGGGCTATAGCCCACGGTCCAAAATGATGAGAAACGAGGCTAATTTTTTTTTCAAAATTTCAAAAAACATGGGCTATAACCCATCGTTTTTGTCATTTCGTCATTTTTTTAAAATCTTCAAAAATGATGAAAAACTGCGCGCTATAGTATGCCGTACGATATGGGCTATAGCCCACGGTCCAAAATGATGAGAAACGAGGCTAACTTTTTTTTTCAAAATTTCAAAAAACATGGGCTATAACCTATCGTTTTTGTCATTTCGTCATTTTTTAAAAATCTTCAAAAATGATGAAAAACTGCGCGCTATAGTATGCCGTACGATATGGGCTATAGCCCACGGTCCAAAATGATGAGAAACGAGGCTAACTTTTTTTTTCAAAATTTCAAAAAACATGGGCTATAACCCATCGTTTTTGTCATTTCGTCATTTTTTTTAAATCTTCAAAAATAATGAAAAACTGCGCGCTATAGTATGCCGTACGATATGGGCTATAGCCCACGGTCCAAAATGATGAGAAACGAGGCTAACTTTTTTTTTCAAAATTTCAAAAAACATGGGCTATAACCTATCGTTTTTGTCATTTCGTCATTTTTTTAAAATCTTCAAAAATGATGAAAAACTGCGCGCTATAGTATGCCGTACGATATGGGCTATAGCCCACGGTCCAAAATGATGAGAAACGAGGCTAACTCTTTTTTTTCAAAATTTCAAAAAACATGGGCTATAACCCATCGTTTTTGTCATTTCGTCATTTTTTTCAAATCTTCAAAAATGATGAAAAACTGCGCGCTATAGTATGCCGTACGATATGGGCTATAGCCCACGGTCCAAAATGATGAGAAACGAGGCTAACTTTTTTTTTCAAAATTTCAAAAAACATGGGCTATAACCCATCGTTTTTGTCATTTCGTCATTTTTTTAAAATCTTCAAAAATGATGAAAAACTGCGCGCTATAGTATGCCGTACGATATGGGCTATAGCCCACGGTCCAAAATGATGAGAAACGAGGCTAACTTTCTTTTTCAAAATTTCAAAAAACATGGGCTATAACCCATCGTTTTTGTCATTTCGTCATTTTTTTTAAATCTTCAAAAATGGTGAAAAACTGCGCGCTATAGTATGACGTACGATATGGGCTATAGCCCACGGTCCAAAATGATGAGAAACGAGGCTAACTTTTTTTTTCAAAATTTCAAAAAACATGGGCTATAACCCATCGTTTTTGTCATTTCGTCATTTTTTTAAAATCTTCAAAAATGATGAAAAACTGCGCGCTATAGTATGCCGTACGATATGGGCTATAGCCCACGGTCCAAAATGATGAGAAACGAGGCTAACTTTTTTTTCCAAAATTTCAAAAAACATGGGCTATAACCTATCGTTTTTGTCTTTTCGTCATTTTTTTTTAAATCTTCAAAAATGATGAAAAAGTGCGCGCTATAGTATGCCGTACGATATGGGCTATATCCCACGGTCCAAAATGATGAGAAACGAGGCTAACTTTTTTTTTCAAAATTTCAAAAAACATGGGCTATAACCTATCGTTTTTGTCATTTCGTCATTTTTAAAAAATCTTCAAAAATGATGAAAAACTGCGCGCTATAGTATGCCGTACGACATGGGCTATAGCCCACGGTCCAAAATGATGAGAAACGAGGCTAATTTTCTTTTCAAATTTTCAAAAAACATGGGCTATAACCCATCGTTTTTGTCATTTCGTCATTTTTTTTAATCTTCAAAAATGGTGAAAAACTGCGCGCTATAGTATGCCGTACGATATGGGCTATAGCCCACGGTCCAAAATGATGAGAAACGAGGCTAACTTTTTTTTTCAAAATTTCAAAAAACATGGGCTATAACCTATCGTTTTTGTCATTTCGTCATTTTTTTTTAAATCTTCAAAAATGATGAAAAAGTGCGCGCTATAGTATGCCGTACGATATGGGCTATATCCCACGGTCCAAAATGATGAGAAACGAGGCTAACTTTTTTTTTCAAAATTTCAAAAAACATGGGCTATAACCTATCGTTTTTGTCATTTCGTCATTTTTAAAAAATCTTCAAAAATGATGAAAAACTGTGCGCTATAGAATGCCGTACGATATGGGCTATAGCCCACGGTCCAAAATGATGAGAAACGAGGCTAACTTTTTTTTTCAAAATTTCAAAAAACATGGGCTATAACCCATCGTTTTTGTCATTTCGTAAAAAAAATTAAATGCCGTACGATATGGGCTATAGCCCACGGTCCAAAATGATGAGAAACGAGGCTAATTTTTTTTTCAAAATTTCAAAAAACATGGGCTATAACCCATCGTTTTTGTCATTTCGTCATTTTTTTCAAATCTTCAAAAATGATGAAAAACTGCGCGCTATAGTATGCCGTACGATATGGGCTATAGCCCACGGTCCAAAATGATGAGAAACGAGGCTAACTTTTTTTTTCAAAATTTCAAAAAACATGGGCTATAACCCATCGTTTTTGTCATTTCGTCATTTTTTTCAAATCTTCAAAAATGATGAAAAACTGCGCGCTATAGTATGCCGTACGATATGGGCTATAGCCCACGGTCCAAAATGATGAGAAACGAGGCTAACTTTTTTTTTCAAAATTTCAAAAAACATGGGCTATAACCTATCGTTTTTGTCATTTTGTCATTTTTTTAAAATCTTCAAAAATGATGAAAAACTGCGCGCTATAGTATGCCGTACGATATGGGCTATAGCCCACGGTCCAAAATGATAAGAAACGAGGCTAACTCTTTTTTTTCAAAATTTCAAAAAACATGGGCTATAACCCATCGTTTTTGTCATTTCGTCATTTTTTTTAAATCTTCAAAAATGGTGATAAACTGCGCGCTATAGTATGCCGTACGATATGGGCTATAGCCCACGGTCCAAAATGATGAGAAACGAGGCTAACTTTTTTTTTCAAAATTTCAAAAAACATGGGCTATAACCCATCGTTTTTGTCATTTCGTCATTTTTTTCAAATCTTCAAAAATGATGAAAAACTGCGCGCTATAGTATGCCGTACGATATGGGCTATAGCCCACGGTCCAAAATGATGAGAAACGAGGCTAACTTTCTTTTTCAAAATTTCAAAAAGCATGGGCTATAACCCATCGTTTTTGTCATTTTGTCATTTTTTAAAAATCTTCAAAAATGATGAAAAACTGCGCGCTATAGTATGCCGTACGATATGGGCTATAGCCCACGGTCCAAAATGATGAGAAACGAGGCTAACTTTTTTTTTCAAAATTTCAAAAAACATGGGCTATAACCCATCGTTTTTGTCATTTCGTCATTTTTTTTTAAATCTTCAAAAATGATGAAAAACTGCGCGCTATAGTATGCCGTACGATATGGGCTATAGCCCACGGTCCAAAATGATGAGAAACGAGGCTAACTTTTTTTTTCAAAATTTCAAAAAACATGGGCTATAACCCATCGTTTTTGTCATTTCGTCATTTTTTAAAAATCTTCAAAAATGATGAAAAACTGCGCGCTATAGTATGCCGTACGATATGGGCTATAGCCCACGGTCCAAAATGATGAGAAACGAGGCTAACTTTTTTTTTCAAAATTTCAAAAAACATGGGCTATAACCCATCGTTTTTGTCATTTCGTCATTTTTTTCAAATCTTCAAAAATGATGAAAATTTGCGCGCTATAGTATGCCGTACGATATGGGCTATAGCCCACGGTCCAAAATGATGAGAAACGAGGCTAACTTTTTTTTTCAAAATTTCAAAAAACATGGGCTATAACCCATCGTTTTTGTCATTTCGTCATTTTTTTAAAATCTTCAAAAATGATGAAAAACTGCGCGCTATAGTATGCCGTACGATATGGGCTATAGCCCACGGTCCAAAATGATGAGAAACGAGGCTAACTTTTTTTTTCAAAATTTCAAAAAACATGGGCTATAACCCATCGTTTTTGTCATTTCGTCATTTTTTTCAAATCTTCAAAAATGATGAAAATTTGCGCGCTATAGTATGCCGTACGATATGGGCTATAGCCCACGGTCCGAAATGATGAGAAACGAGGCTAACTTTTTTTTTTTCAAAATTTCAAAAAACATGGGCTATAACCTATCGTTTTTGTCATTTCGTCATTTTTTTTAAAATCTTCAAAAATGATGAAAAACTGCGCGCTATAGTATGCCGTACGATATGGGCTATAGCCCACGGTCCAAAATGATGAGAAACGAGGCTAACTTTTTTTTTCAAAATTTCAAAAAACATGGGCTATAACCCATCGTTTTTGTCATTTCGTCATTTTTTTTAAATCTTCAAAAATGGTGAAAAACTGTGCGCTATAGAATGCCGTACGATATGGGCTATAGCCCACGGTCCAAAATGATGAGAAACGAGGCTAACTTTTTTTTTTCAAAATTTCAAAAAACATGGGCTATAACCCATCGTTTTTGTCATTTCGTCATTTTTTTTAAATGCCGTACGATATGGGCTATAGCCCACGGTCCAAAATGATGAGAAACGAGGCTAATTTTTTTTTCAAAATTTCAAAAAACATGGGCTATAACCCATCGTTTTTGTCATTTCGTCATTTTTTTAAAATCTTAAAAAATGATGAAAAACTGCGCGCTATAGTATGCCGTACGATATGGGCTATAGCCCACGGTCCAAAATGATGAGAAACGAGGCTAACTTTTTTTTTCAAAATTTCAAAAAACATGGGCTATAACCTATCGTTTTTGTCATTTCGTCATTTTTTTAAAATCTTAAAAAATGATGAAAAACTGCGCGCTATAGTATGCCGTACTATATGGGCTATAGCCCACGGTCCAAAATGATGAGAAACGAGGCTAACTTTTTTTTTCAAAATTTCAAAAAACATGGGCTATAACCCATCGTTTTTGTCATTTCGTCATTTTTTTCAAATCTTCAAAAATGATGAAAAACTGCGCGCTATAGTATGCCGTACGATATGGGCTATAGCCCACGGTCCAAAATGATGAGAAACGAGGCTAACTCTTTTTTTCAAAATTTCAAAAAACATGGGCTATAACCCATCGTTTTTGTCATTTCGTCATTTTTTTTAAATCTTCAAAAATGATGAAAAACTGCGCGCTATAGTATGCCGTACGATATGGGCTATAGCCCACGGTCCAAAATGATGAGAAACGAGGCTAACTTTTTTTTTCAAAATTTCAAAAAACATGGGCTATAACCTATCGTTTTTGTCATTTCGTCATTTTTTTAAAATCTTCAACAATGATGAAAAACTGCGCGCTATAGTATGCCGTACGATATGGGCTATAGCCCACGGTCCAAAATGATGAGAAACGAGGCTAACTTTTTTTTTCAAAATTTCAAAAAACATGGGCTATAACCCATCGTTTTTTTCATTTCGTCATTTTTTTCAAATCTTCAAAAATGATGAAAAACTGCGCGCTATAGTATGCCGTACGATATGGGCTATAGCCCACGGTCCAAAATGATGAGAAACGAGGCTAACTTTTTTTTTCAAAATTTCAAAAAACATGGGCTATAACCCATCGTTTTTGTCATTTCGTCATTTTTTAAAAATCTTCAAAAATGATGAAAAACTGCGCGCTATAGTATGCCGTACGATATGGGCTATAGCCCACGGTCCAAAATGATGAGAAACGAGGCTAACTTTTTTTTCCAAAATTTCAAAAAACATGGGCTATAACCCATCGTTTTTGTCATTTCGTCATTTTTTTAAAATCTTCAAAAATGATGAAAAACTGCGCGCTATAGTATGCCGTACGATATGGGCTATAGCCCACGGTCCAAAATGATGAGAAACGAGGCTAACTTTTTTTTTCAAAATTTCAAAAAACATGGGCTATAACCCATCGTTTTTGTCATTTCGTCATTTTTTTTAAATGCCGTACGATATGGGCTATAGCCCACGGTCCAAAATGATGAGAAACGAGGCTAATTTTTTTTTCAAAATTTCAAAAAACATGGGCTATAACCCATCGTTTTTGTCATTTCGTCATTTTTTTAAAATCTTCAAAAATGATGAAAAACTGCGCGCTATAGTATGCCGTACGACATGGGCTATAGCCCACGGTCCAAAATGATGAGAAACGAGGCTAACTTTTTTTTTCAAAATTTCAAAAAACATGGGCTATAACCCATCGTTTTTGTCATTTCGTCATTTTTTTAAAATCTTCAAAAATGATGAAAAACTGCGCGCTATAGTATGCCGTACGATATGGGCTATAGCCCACGGTCCAAAATGATGAGAAACGAGGCTAACTTTTTTTTTCAAAATTTCAAAAAACATGGGCTATAACCCATCGTTTTTGTCATTTCGTCATTTTTTAAAAATCTTCAAAAATGATGAAAAACTGCGCGCTATAGTATGCCGTACGATATGGGCTATAGCCCACGGTCCAAAATGATGAGAAACGAGGCTAACTTTTTTTTTCAAAATTTCAAAAAACATGGGCTATAACCCATCGTTTTTGTCATTTCGTCATTTTTTTTAAAATCTTCAAAAATGATGAAAAACTGCGCGCTATAGTATGCCGTACGATATGGGCTATAGCCCACGGTCCAAAATGATGAGAAACGAGGCTAACTTTTTTTTTCAAAATTTCAAAAAACATGGGCTATAACCCATCGTTTTTGTCATTTCGTCATTTTTTTCAAATCTTCAAAAATGATGAAAAACTGCGCGCTATAGTATGCCGTACGATATGGGCTATAGCCCACGGTCCAAAATGATGAGAAACGAGGCTAACTTTTTTTTTCAAAATTTCAAAAAACATGGGCTATAACCCATCGTTTTTGTCATTTCGTCATTTTTTTTAAATCTTCAAAAATGATGAAAAACTGCGCGCTATAGTATGCCGTACGATATGGGCTATAGCCCACGGTCCAAAATGATGAGAAACGAGGCTAACTTTTTTTTTCAAAATTTCAAAAAACATGGGATATAACCTATCGTTTTTGTCATTTCGTCATTTTTTTAAAATCTTCAAAAATGATGAAAAACTGCGCGCTATAGTATGCCGTACGATATGGGCTATAGCCCACGGTCCAAAATGATGAGAAACGAGGCTAACTTTTTTTTTCAAAATTTCAAAAAACATGGGCTATAACCCATCGTTTTTGTCATTTCGTCATTTTTTTCAAATCTTCAAAAATTATGAAAAACTGCGCGCTATAGTATGCCGTACGATATGGGCTATAGCCCACGGTCCAAAATGATGAGAAACGAGGCTAACTTTTTTTTTCAAAATTTCAAAAAACATGGGCTATAACCCATCGTTTTTGTCATTTCGTCATTTTTTTCAAATCTTCAAAAATGATGAAAAACTGCGCGCTATAGTATGCCGTACGATATGGGCTATAGCCCACGGTCCAAAATGATGAGAAACGAGGCTAACTTTTTTTTTCAAAATTTCAAAAAACATGGGCTATAACCCATCGTTTTTGTCATTTCGTCATTTTTTTAAAATCTTCAAAAATGATGAAAAACTGCGCGCTATAGTATGCCGTACGATATGGGCTATAGCCCACGGTCCAAAATGATGAGAAACGAGGCTAACTTTTTTTTTCAAAATTTCAAAAAACATGGGCTATAACCTATCGTTTTTGTCATTTCGTCATTTTTTTAAAATCTTCAAAAATGATGAAAAACTGCGCGCTATAGTATGCCGTACGATATGGGCTATAGCCCACGGTCCAAAATGATGAGAAACGAGGCTAACTTTTTTTTTCAAAATTTCAAAAAACATGGGCTATAACCCATCGTTTTTGTCATTTCGTCATTTTTTTTAAATCTTCAAAAATGGTGAAAAACTGTGCGCTATAGAATGCCGTACGATATGGGCTATAGCCCACGGTCCAAAATGATGAGAAACGAGGCTAACTTTTTTTTTCAAAATTTCAAAAAACATGGGCTATAACCCATCGTTTTTGTCATTTCGTCATTTTTTTTAAATGCCGTACGATATGGGCTATAGCCCACGGTCCAAAATGATGAGAAACGAGGCTAATTTTTTTTTCAAAATTTCAAAAAACATGGGCTATAACCCATAGTTTTTGTCATTTCGTCATTTTTTTTAAATCTTCAAAAATGATGAAAAACTGCGCGCTATAGTATGCCGTACGATATGGGCTATAGCCCACGGTCCAAAATGATGAGAAACGAGGCTAACTTTCTTTTTCAAAATTTCAAAAAACATGGGCTATAACCCATCGTTTTTGTCATTTCGTCATTTTTTTTAAATCTTCAAAAATGATGAAAAACTGCGCGCTATAGTATGCCGTACTATATGGGCTATAGCCCACGGTCCAAAATGATAAGAAACGAGGCTAACTTTTTTTTTCAAAATTTCAAAAAACATGGGCTATAACCCATCGTTTTTGTCATTTCGTCATTTTTTTAAAATCTTCAAAAATGATGAAAAACTGCGCGCTATAGTATGCCGTACGATATGGGCTATAGCCCACGGTCCAAAATGATGAGAAACGAGGCTAACTTTTTTTTTCAAAATTTAAAAAAACATGGGCTATAACCCATTGTTTTTGTCATTTCGTCATTTTTTTCAAATCTTCAAAAATGATGAAAAACTGCGCGCTATAGTATGCCGTACGATATGGGCTATAGCCCACGGTCCAAAATGATGAGAAACGAGGCTAACTTTTTTTTCCAAAATTTCAAAAAACATGGGCTATAACCCATCGTTTTTGTCATTTCGTCATTTTTTTAAAATCTTCAAAAATGATGAAAAACTGCGCGCTATAGTATGCCGTACGATATGGGCTATAGCCCACGGTCCAAAATGATGAGAAACGAGGCTAACTTTTTTTTTCAAAATTTAAAAAAACATGGGCTATAACCCATTGTTTTTGTCATTTCGTCATTTTTTTCAAATCTTCAAAAATGATGAAAAACTGCGCGCTATAGTATGCCGTACGATATGGGCTATAGCCCACGGTCCAAAATGATGAGAAACGAGGCTAACTTTTTTTTCCAAAATTTCAAAAAACATGGGCTATAACCCATCGTTTTTGTCATTTCGTCATTTTTTTAAAATCTTCAAAAATGATGAAAAACTGCGCGCTATAGTATGCCGTACGATATGGGCTATAGCCCACGGTCCAAAATGATGAGAAACGAGGCTAACTTTTTTTTTCAAAATTTCAAAAAACATGGGCTATAACCCATCGTTTTTGTCATTTCGTCATTTTTTTTAAATGCCGTACGATATGGGCTATAGCCCACGGTCCAAAATGATGAGAAACGAGGCTAATTTTTTTTTCAAAATTTCAAAAAACATGGGCTATAACCCATCGTTTTTGTCATTTCGTCATTTTTTTAAAATCTTCAAAAATGATGAAAAACTGCGCGCTATAGTATGCCGTACGATATGGGCTATAGCCCACGGTCCAAAATGATGAGAAACGAGGCTAACTTTTTTTTTCAAAATTTCAAAAAACATGGGCTATAACCCATCGTTTTTGTCATTTCGTCATTTTTTAAAAATCTTCAAAAATGATGAAAAACTGCGCGCTATAGTATGCCGTACGATATGGGCTATAGCCCACGGTCCAAAATGATGAGAAACGAGGCTAACTTTTTTTTTCAAAATTTCAAAAAACATGGGCTATAACCCATCGTTTTTGTCATTTCGTCATTTTTTTTAAATGCCGTACGATATGGGCTATAGCCCACGGTCCAAAATGATGAGAAACGAGGCTAATTTTTTTTTCAAAATTTCAAAAAACATGGGCTATAACCCATCGTTTTTGTCATTTCGTCATTTTTTTAAAATCTTCAAAAATGATGAAAAACTGCGCGCTATAGTATGCCGTACGACATGGGCTATAGCCCACGGTCCAAAATGATGAGAAACGAGGCTAACTTTTTTTTTCAAAATTTCAAAAAACATGGGCTATAACCCATCGTTTTTGTCATTTCGTCATTTTTTTAAAATCTTCAAAAATGATGAAAAACTGCGCGCTATAGTATGCCGTACGATATGGGCTATAGCCCACGGTCCAAAATGATGAGAAACGAGGCTAACTTTTTTTTTCAAAATTTCAAAAAACATGGGCTATAACCCATCGTTTTTGTCATTTCGTCATTTTTTAAAAATCTTCAAAAATGATGAAAAACTGCGCGCTATAGTATGCCGTACGATATGGGCTATAGCCCACGGTCCAAAATGATGAGAAACGAGGCTAACTTTTTTTTTCAAAATTTCAAAAAACATGGGCTATAACCCATCGTTTTTGTCATTTCGTCATTTTTTTTAAAATCTTCAAAAATGATGAAAAACTGCGCGCTATAGTATGCCGTACGATATGGGCTATAGCCCACGGTCCAAAATGATGAGAAACGAGGCTAACTTTTTTTTTCAAAATTTCAAAAAACATGGGCTATAACCCATCGTTTTTGTCATTTCGTCATTTTTTTCAAATCTTCAAAAATGATGAAAAACTGCGCGCTATAGTATGCCGTACGATATGGGCTATAGCCCACGGTCCAAAATGATGAGAAACGAGGCTAACTTTTTTTTTCAAAATTTCAAAAAACATGGGCTATAACCCATCGTTTTTGTCATTTCGTCATTTTTTTTAAATCTTCAAAAATGATGAAAAACTGCGCGCTATAGTATGCCGTACGATATGGGCTATAGCCCACGGTCCAAAATGATGAGAAACGAGGCTAACTTTTTTTTTCAAAATTTCAAAAAACATGGGATATAACCTATCGTTTTTGTCATTTCGTCATTTTTTTAAAATCTTCAAAAATGATGAAAAACTGCGCGCTATAGTATGCCGTACGATATGGGCTATAGCCCACGGTCCAAAATGATGAGAAACGAGGCTAACTTTTTTTTTCAAAATTTCAAAAAACATGGGCTATAACCCATCGTTTTTGTCATTTCGTCATTTTTTTCAAATCTTCAAAAATTATGAAAAACTGCGCGCTATAGTATGCCGTACGATATGGGCTATAGCCCACGGTCCAAAATGATGAGAAACGAGGCTAACTTTTTTTTTCAAAATTTCAAAAAACATGGGCTATAACCCATCGTTTTTGTCATTTCGTCATTTTTTTCAAATCTTCAAAAATGATGAAAAACTGCGCGCTATAGTATGCCGTACGATATGGGCTATAGCCCACGGTCCAAAATGATGAGAAACGAGGCTAACTTTTTTTTTCAAAATTTCAAAAAACATGGGCTATAACCCATCGTTTTTGTCATTTCGTCATTTTTTTAAAATCTTCAAAAATGATGAAAAACTGCGCGCTATAGTATGCCGTACGATATGGGCTATAGCCCACGGTCCAAAATGATGAGAAACGAGGCTAACTTTTTTTTTCAAAATTTCAAAAAACATGGGCTATAACCTATCGTTTTTGTCATTTCGTCATTTTTTTAAAATCTTCAAAAATGATGAAAAACTGCGCGCTATAGTATGCCGTACGATATGGGCTATAGCCCACGGTCCAAAATGATGAGAAACGAGGCTAACTTTTTTTTTCAAAATTTCAAAAAACATGGGCTATAACCCATCGTTTTTGTCATTTCGTCATTTTTTTTAAATCTTCAAAAATGGTGAAAAACTGTGCGCTATAGAATGCCGTACGATATGGGCTATAGCCCACGGTCCAAAATGATGAGAAACGAGGCTAACTTTTTTTTTCAAAATTTCAAAAAACATGGGCTATAACCCATCGTTTTTGTCATTTCGTCATTTTTTTTAAATGCCGTACGATATGGGCTATAGCCCACGGTCCAAAATGATGAGAAACGAGGCTAATTTTTTTTTCAAAATTTCAAAAAACATGGGCTATAACCCATAGTTTTTGTCATTTCGTCATTTTTTTTAAATCTTCAAAAATGATGAAAAACTGCGCGCTATAGTATGCCGTACGATATGGGCTATAGCCCACGGTCCAAAATGATGAGAAACGAGGCTAACTTTCTTTTTCAAAATTTCAAAAAACATGGGCTATAACCCATCGTTTTTGTCATTTCGTCATTTTTTTTAAATCTTCAAAAATGATGAAAAACTGCGCGCTATAGTATGCCGTACTATATGGGCTATAGCCCACGGTCCAAAATGATAAGAAACGAGGCTAACTTTTTTTTTCAAAATTTCAAAAAACATGGGCTATAACCCATCGTTTTTGTCATTTCGTCATTTTTTTAAAATCTTCAAAAATGATGAAAAACTGCGCGCTATAGTATGCCGTACGATATGGGCTATAGCCCACGGTCCAAAATGATGAGAAACGAGGCTAACTTTTTTTTTCAAAATTTAAAAAAACATGGGCTATAACCCATTGTTTTTGTCATTTCGTCATTTTTTTCAAATCTTCAAAAATGATGAAAAACTGCGCGCTATAGTATGCCGTACGATATGGGCTATAGCCCACGGTCCAAAATGATGAGAAACGAGGCTAACTTTTTTTTCCAAAATTTCAAAAAACATGGGCTATAACCCATCGTTTTTGTCATTTCGTCATTTTTTTAAAATCTTCAAAAATGATGAAAAACTGCGCGCTATAGTATGCCGTACGATATGGGCTATAGCCCACGGTCCAAAATGATGAGAAACGAGGCTAACTTTTTTTTTCAAAATTTCAAAAAACATGGGCTATAACCCATCGTTTTTGTCATTTCGTCATTTTTTTTAAATGCCGTACGATATGGGCTATAGCCCACGGTCCAAAATGATGAGAAACGAGGCTAATTTTTTTTTCAAAATTTCAAAAAACATGGGCTATAACCCATCGTTTTTGTCATTTCGTCATTTTTTTAAAATCTTCAAAAATGATGAAAAACTGCGCGCTATAGTATGCCGTACGACATGGGCTATAGCCCACGGTCCAAAATGATGAGAAACGAGGCTAACTTTTTTTTTCAAAATTTCAAAAAACATGGGCTATAACCCATCGTTTTTGTCATTTCGTCATTTTTTTAAAATCTTCAAAAATGATGAAAAACTGCGCGCTATAGTATGCCGTACGATATGGGCTATAGCCCACGGTCCAAAATGATGAGAAACGAGGCTAACTTTTTTTTTCAAAATTTCAAAAAACATGGGCTATAACCCATCGTTTTTGTCATTTCGTCATTTTTTAAAAATCTTCAAAAATGATGAAAAACTGCGCGCTATAGTATGCCGTACGATATGGGCTATAGCCCACGGTCCAAAATGATGAGAAACGAGGCTAACTTTTTTTTTCAAAATTTCAAAAAACATGGGCTATAACCCATCGTTTTTGTCATTTCGTCATTTTTTTAAAATCTTCAAAAATGATGAAAAACTGCGCGCTATAGTATGCCGTACGATATGGGCTATAGCCCACGGTCCAAAATGATGAGAAACGAGGCTAACTTTTTTTTTCAAAATTTCAAAAAACATGGGCTATAACCCATCGTTTTTGTCATTTCGTCATTTTTTTCAAATCTTCAAAAATGATGAAAAACTGCGCGCTATAGTATGCCGTACGATATGGGCTATAGCCCACGGTCCAAAATGATGAGAAACGAGGCTAACTTTTTTTTTCAAAATTTCAAAAAACATGGGCTATAACCCATCGTTTTTGTCATTTCGTCATTTTTTTTAAATCTTCAAAAATGATGAAAAACTGCGCGCTATAGTATGCCGTACGATATGGGCTATAGCCCACGGTCCAAAATGATGAGAAACGAGGCTAACTTTTTTTTTCAAAATTTCAAAAAACATGGGATATAACCTATCGTTTTTGTCATTTCGTCATTTTTTTAAAATCTTCAAAAATGATGAAAAACTGCGCGCTATAGTATGCCGTACGATATGGGCTATAGCCCACGGTCCAAAATGATGAGAAACGAGGCTAACTTTTTTTTTCAAAATTTCAAAAAACATGGGCTATAACCCATCGTTTTTGTCATTTCGTCATTTTTTTCAAATCTTCAAAAATTATGAAAAACTGCGCGCTATAGTATGCCGTACGATATGGGCTATAGCCCACGGTCCAAAATGATGAGAAACGAGGCTAACTTTTTTTTTCAAAATTTCAAAAAACATGGGCTATAACCCATCGTTTTTGTCATTTCGTCATTTTTTTCAAATCTTCAAAAATGATGAAAAACTGCGCGCTATAGTATGCCGTACGATATGGGCTATAGCCCACGGTCCAAAATGATGAGAAACGAGGCTAACTTTTTTTTTCAAAATTTCAAAAAACATGGGCTATAACCCATCGTTTTTGTCATTTCGTCATTTTTTTAAAATCTTCAAAAATGATGAAAAACTGCGCGCTATAGTATGCCGTACGATATGGGCTATAGCCCACGGTCCAAAATGATGAGAAACGAGGCTAACTTTTTTTTTCAAAATTTCAAAAAACATGGGCTATAACCTATCGTTTTTGTCATTTCGTCATTTTTTTAAAATCTTCAAAAATGATGAAAAACTGCGCGCTATAGTATGCCGTACGATATGGGCTATAGCCCACGGTCCAAAATGATGAGAAACGAGGCTAACTTTTTTTTTCAAAATTTCAAAAAACATGGGCTATAACCCATCGTTTTTGTCATTTCGTCATTTTTTTTAAATCTTCAAAAATGGTGAAAAACTGTGCGCTATAGAATGCCGTACGATATGGGCTATAGCCCACGGTCCAAAATGATGAGAAACGAGGCTAACTTTTTTTTTCAAAATTTCAAAAAACATGGGCTATAACCCATCGTTTTTGTCATTTCGTCATTTTTTTTAAATGCCGTACGATATGGGCTATAGCCCACGGTCCAAAATGATGAGAAACGAGGCTAATTTTTTTTTCAAAATTTCAAAAAACATGGGCTATAACCCATAGTTTTTGTCATTTCGTCATTTTTTTTAAATCTTCAAAAATGATGAAAAACTGCGCGCTATAGTATGCCGTACGATATGGGCTATAGCCCACGGTCCAAAATGATGAGAAACGAGGCTAACTTTCTTTTTCAAAATTTCAAAAAACATGGGCTATAACCCATCGTTTTTGTCATTTCGTCATTTTTTTTAAATCTTCAAAAATGATGAAAAACTGCGCGCTATAGTATGCCGTACTATATGGGCTATAGCCCACGGTCCAAAATGATAAGAAACGAGGCTAACTTTTTTTTTCAAAATTTCAAAAAACATGGGCTATAACCCATCGTTTTTGTCATTTCGTCATTTTTTTAAAATCTTCAAAAATGATGAAAAACTGCGCGCTATAGTATGCCGTACGATATGGGCTATAGCCCACGGTCCAAAATGATGAGAAACGAGGCTAACTTTTTTTTTCAAAATTTAAAAAAACATGGGCTATAACCCATTGTTTTTGTCATTTCGTCATTTTTTTCAAATCTTCAAAAATGATGAAAAACTGCGCGCTATAGTATGCCGTACGATATGGGCTATAGCCCACGGTCCAAAATGATGAGAAACGAGGCTAACTTTTTTTTTTCAAAATTTCAAAAAACATGGGCTATAACCTATCGTTTTTGTCATTTCGTCATTTTTTTAAAATCTTCAAAAATGATGAAAAACTGCGCGCTATAGTATGCCGTACGATATGGGCTATAGCCCACGGTCCAAAATGATGAGAAACGAGGCTAACTTTTTTTTTTCAAAATTTCAAAAAACATGGGCTATAACCCATCGTTTTTGTCATTTCGTCATTTTTTTTAAATCTTCAAAAATGGTGAAAAACTGCGCGCTATAGAATGCCGTACGATATGGGCTATAGCCCACGGTCCAAAATGATGAGAAACGAGGCTAATTTTTTTTTCAAAATTTCAAAAAACATGGGCTATAACCCATCGTTTTTGTCATTTCGTCATTTTTTTTAAATCTTAAAAAATGATGAAAAACTGCGCGCTATAGTATGCCGTACGATATGGGCTATAGCCCACGGTCCAAAATGATGAGAAACGAGGCTAACTTTTTTTTTCAAAATTTCAAAAAACATGGGCTATAACCTATCGTTTTTGTCATTTCGTCATTTTTTTAAAATCTTAAAAAATGATGAAAAACTGCGCGCTATAGTATGCCGTACTATATGGGCTATAGCCCACGGTCCAAAATGATGAGAAACGAGGCTAACTTTTTTTTTCAAAATTTCAAAAAACATGGGCTATAACCCATCGTTTTTGTCATTTTGTCATTTTTTTTAAATTTTCAAAAATGGTGAAAAACTGCGCGCTATAGTATGCCGTACGATATGGGCTATAGCCCACGGTCCAAAATGATGAGAAACGAGGCTAACTTTTTTTTTCAAAATTTCAAAAAACATGGGCTATAACCCATCGTTTTTGTCATTTTGTCATTTTTTTAAAATCTTCAAAAATGATGAAAACTGCGCGCTATAGTATGCCGTACGATATGGGCTATAGCCCACGGTCCAAAATGATGAGAAACGAGGCTAACTTTTTTTTTCAAAATTTCAAAAAACATGGGCTATAACCCATCGTTTTTGTCATTTCGTCATTTTTTTTAAATCTTCAAAAATGATGAAAAACTGCGCGCTATAGTATGCCGTACGACATGGGCTATAGCCCACGGTCCAAAATGATGAGAAACGAGGCTAACTTTTTTTTTCAAAATTTCAAAAAACATGGGCTATAACCCATCGTTTTTGTCATTTCGTCATTTTTTTTAATCTTCAAAAATGGTGAAAAACTGCGCGCTATAGTATGCCGTACGATATGGGCTATAGCCCACGGTCCAAAATGATGAGAAACGAGGCTAATTTTTTTTTCAAAATTTCAAAAAACATGGGCTATAACCCATCGTTTTTGTCATTTCGTCATTTTTTTTAAATCTTCAAAAATGATGGAAAACTGCGCGCTATAGTATGCCGTACGATATGGGCTATAGCCCACGGTCCAAAATGATGAGAAACGAGGCTAACTTTTTTTTTCAAAATTTCAAAAAACATGGGCTATAACCTATCGTTTTTGTCATTTCGTCATTTTTTTAAAATCTTCAAAAATGATGAAAAACTGCGCGCTATAGTATGCCGTACGATATGGGCTATAGCCCACGGTCCAAAATGATGAGAAACGAGGCTAACTTTTTTTTTCAAAATTTCAAAAAACATGGGCTATAACCCATCGTTTTTGTCATTTCGTCATTTTTTTCAAATCTTCAAAAATGATGAAAAACTGCGCGCTATAGTATGCCGTACGATATGGGCTATAGCCCACGGTCCAAAATGATGAGAAACGAGGCTAACTTTTTTTTTCAAAATTTCAAAAAACATGGGCTATAACCCATCGTTTTTGTCATTTCGTCATTTTTTTCAAATCTTCAAAAATGATGAAAAACTGCGCGCTATAGTATGCCGTACGATATGGGCTATAGCCCACGGTACAAAATGATGAGAAACGAGGCTAACTTTTTTTTTCAAAATTTCAAAAAACATGGGCTATAACCTATCGTTTTTGTCATTTCGTCATTTTTTTAAAATCTTCAAAAATGATGAAAAACTGCGCGCTATAGTATGCCGTACGATATGGGCTATAGCCCACGGTCCAAAATGATGAGAAACGAGGCTAACTTTTTTTTTCAAAATTTCAAAAAACATGGGCTATAACCCATCGTTTTTGTCATTTCGTCATTTTTTTCAAATCTTCAAAAATGATGAAAAACTGCGCGCTATAGTATGCCGTACGATATGGGCTATAGCCCACGGTCCAAAATGATGAGAAACGAGGCTAACTTTCTTTTTCAAAATTTCAAAAAACATGGGCTATAACCCATCGTTTTTGTCATTTTGTCATTTTTTAAAAATCTTCAAAAATGATGAAAAACTGCGCGCTATAGTATGCCGTACGATATGGGCTATAGCCCACGGTCCAAAATGATGAGAAACGAGGCTAACTTTTTTTTTCAAAATTTCAAAAAACATGGGCTATAACCCATCGTTTTTGTCATTTCGTCATTTTTTTTAAATGCCGTACGATATGGGCTATAGCCCACGGTCCAAAATGATGAGAAACGAGGCTAATTTTTTTTTCAAAATTTCAAAAAACATGGGCTATAACCCATCGTTTTTGTCATTTCGTCATTTTTTTAAAATCTTAAAAAATGATGAAAAACTGCGCGCTATAGTATGCCGTACGATATGGGCTATAGCCCACGGTCCAAAATGATGAGAAACGAGGCTAACTTTTTTTTTCAAAATTTCAAAAAACATGGGCTATAACCTATCGTTTTTGTCATTTCGTCATTTTTTTAAAATCTTAAAAAATGATGAAAAACTGCGCGCTATAGTATGCCGTACTATATGGGCTATAGCCCACGGTCCAAAATGATGAGAAACGAGGCTAACTTTTTTTTTCAAAATTTCAAAAAACATGGGCTATAACCCATCGTTTTTGTCATTTCGTCATTTTTTTTAAATCTTCAAAAATGGTGAAAAACTGCGCGCTATAGTATGCCGTACGATATGGGCTATAGCCCACGGTCCAAAATGATGAGAAACGAGGCTAACTTTTTTTTTCAAAATTTCAAAAAACATGGGCTATAACCCATCGTTTTTGTCATTTTGTCATTTTTTTAAAATCTTCAAAAATGATGAAAAACTGCGCGCTATAGTATGCCGTACGATATGGGCTATAGCCCACGGTCCAAAATGATGAGAAACGAGGCTAACTTTTTTTTTCAAAATTTCAAAAAACATGGGCTATAACCCATCGTTTTTGTCATTTCGTCATTTTTTTTAAATCTTCAAAAATGATGAAAAACTGCGCGCTATAGTATGCCGTACGATATGGGCTATAGCCCACGGTCCAAAATGATGAGAAACGAGGCTAACTTTTTTTTTCAAAATTTCAAAAAACATGGGCTATAACCTATCGTTTTTGTCATTTCGTCATTTTTTTAAAATCTTCAAAAATGATGAAAAACTGCGCGCTATAGTATGCCGTACGACATGGGCTATAGCCCACGGTCCAAAATGATGAGAAACGAGGCTAACTTTTTTTTTCAAAATTTCAAAAAACATGGGCTATAACCCATCGTTTTTGTCATTTCGTCATTTTTTTTAATCTTCAAAAATGGTGAAAAACTGCGCGCTATAGTATGCCGTACGATATGGGCTATAGCCCACGGTCCAAAATGATGAGAAACGAGGCTAATTTTTTTTTCAAAATTTCAAAAAACATGGGCTATAACCCATCGTTTTTGTCATTTCGTCATTTTTTTTAAATCTTCAAAAATGATGGAAAACTGCGCGCTATAGTATGCCGTACGATATGGGCTATAGCCCACGGTCCAAAATGATGAGAAACGAGGCTAACTTTTTTTTTCAAAATTTCAAAAAACATGGGCTATAACCTATCGTTTTTGTCATTTCGTCATTTTTTTAAAATCTTCAAAAATGATGAAAAACTGCGCGCTATAGTATGCCGTACGATATGGGCTATAGCCCACGGTCCAAAATGATGAGAAACGAGGCTAACTTTTTTTTTCAAAATTTCAAAAAACATGGGCTATAACCCATCGTTTTTGTCATTTCGTCATTTTTTTCAAATCTTCAAAAATGATGAAAAACTGCGCGCTATAGTATGCCGTACGATATGGGCTATAGCCCACGGTCCAAAATGATGAGAAACGAGGCTAACTTTTTTTTTCAAAATTTCAAAAAACATGGGCTATAACCCATCGTTTTTGTCATTTCGTCATTTTTTTAAAATCTTCAAAAATGATGAAAAACTGCGCGCTATAGTATGCCGTACGATATGGGCTATAGCCCACGGTCCAAAATGATGAGAAACGAGGCTAACTTTTTTTTTCAAAATTTAAAAAAACATGGGCTATAACCCATTGTTTTTGTCATTTCGTCATTTTTTTCAAATCTTCAAAAATGATGAAAAACTGCGCGCTATAGTATGCCGTACGATATGGGCTATAGCCCACGGTCCAAAATGATGAGAAACGAGGCTAACTTTTTTTTTTCAAAATTTCAAAAAACATGGGCTATAACCTATCGTTTTTGTCATTTCGTCATTTTTTTAAAATCTTCAAAAATGATGAAAAACTGCGCGCTATAGTATGCCGTACGATATGGGCTATAGCCCACGGTCCAAAATGATGAGAAACGAGGCTAACTTTTTTTTTCAAAATTTCAAAAAACATGGGCTATAACCCATCGTTTTTGTCATTTCGTCATTTTTTTTAAATCTTCAAAAATGGTGAAAAACTGCGCGCTATAGAATGCCGTACGATATGGGCTATAGCCCACGGTCCAAAATGATGAGAAACGAGGCTAACTTTTTTTTTCAAAATTTCAAAAAACATGGGCTATAACCCATCGTTTTTGTCATTTCGTCATTTTTTTTAAATGCCGTACGATATGGGCTATAGCCCACGGTCCAAAATGATGAGAAACGAGGCTAATTTTTTTTTCAAAATTTCAAAAAACATGGGCTATAACCCATCGTTTTTGTCATTTCGTCATTTTTTTTAAATCTTAAAAAATGATGAAAAACTGCGCGCTATAGTATGCCGTACGATATGGGCTATAGCCCACGGTCCAAAATGATGAGAAACGAGGCTAACTTTTTTTTTCAAAATTTCAAAAAACATGGGCTATAACCTATCGTTTTTGTCATTTCGTCATTTTTTTAAAATCTTAAAAAATGATGAAAAACTGCGCGCTATAGTATGCCGTACTATATGGGCTATAGCCCACGGTCCAAAATGATGAGAAACGAGGCTAACTTTTTTTTTCAAAATTTCAAAAAACATGGGCTATAACCCATCGTTTTTGTCATTTTGTCATTTTTTTTAAATCTTCAAAAATGGTGAAAAACTGCGCGCTATAGTATGCCGTACGATATGGGCTATAGCCCACGGTCCAAAATGATGAGAAACGAGGCTAACTTTTTTTTTCAAAATTTCAAAAAACATGGGCTATAACCCATCGTTTTTGTCATTTTGTCATTTTTTTTAAATCTTCAAAAATGATGAAAAACTGCGCGCTATAGTATGCCGTACGATATGGGCTATAGCCCACGGTCCAAAATGATGAGAAACGAGGCTAACTTTTTTTTTCAAAATTTCAAAAAACATGGGCTATAACCCATCGTTTTTGTCATTTCGTCATTTTTTTAAATCTTCAAAAATGATGAAAAACTGCGCGCTATAGTATGCCGTACGACATGGGCTATAGCCCACGGTCCAAAATGATGAGAAACGAGGCTAACTTTTTTTTTCAAAATTTCAAAAAACATGGGCTATAACCCATCGTTTTTGTCATTTCGTCATTTTTTTTAATCTTCAAAAATGGTGAAAAACTGCGCGCTATAGTATGCCGTACGATATGGGCTATAGCCCACGGTCCAAAATGATGAGAAACGAGGCTAATTTTTTTTTCAAAATTTCAAAAAACATGGGCTATAACCCATCGTTTTTGTCATTTCGTCATTTTTTTTAAATCTTCAAAAATGATGGAAAACTGCGCGCTATAGTATGCCGTACGATATGGGCTATAGCCCACGGTCCAAAATGATGAGAAACGAGGCTAACTTTTTTTTTCAAAATTTCAAAAAACATGGGCTATAACCTATCGTTTTTGTCATTTCGTCATTTTTTTAAAATCTTCAAAAATGATGAAAAACTGCGCGCTATAGTATGCCGTACGATATGGGCTATAGCCCACGGTCCAAAATGATGAGAAACGAGGCTAACTTTTTTTTTCAAAATTTCAAAAAACATGGGCTATAACCCATCGTTTTTGTCATTTCGTCATTTTTTTCAAATCTTCAAAAATGATGAAAAACTGCGCGCTATAGTATGCCGTACGATATGGGCTATAGCCCACGGTCCAAAATGATGAGAAACGAGGCTAACTTTTTTTTTCAAAATTTCAAAAAACATGGGCTATAACCCATCGTTTTTGTCATTTCGTCATTTTTTTCAAATCTTCAAAAATGATGAAAAACTGCGCGCTATAGTATGCCGTACGATATGGGCTATAGCCCACGGTACAAAATGATGAGAAACGAGGCTAACTTTTTTTTTCAAAATTTCAAAAAACATGGGCTATAACCTATCGTTTTTGTCATTTCGTCATTTTTTTAAAATCTTCAAAAATGATGAAAAACTGCGCGCTATAGTATGCCGTAAGATATGGGCTATAGCCCACGGTCCAAAATGATAAGAAACGAGGCTAACTCTTTTTTTTCAAAATTTCAAAAAACATGGGCTATAACCCATCGTTTTTGTCATTTCGTCATTTTTTTTAAATCTTCAAAAATGGTGAAAAACTGCGCGCTATAGTATGCCGTACGATATGGGCTATAGCCCACGGTCCAAAATGATGAGAAACGAGGCTAACTTTTTTTTTCAAAATTTCAAAAAACATGGGCTATAACCCATCGTTTTTGTCATTTCGTCATTTTTTTCAAATCTTCAAAAATGATGAAAAACTGCGCGCTATAGTATGCCGTACGATATGGGCTATAGCCCACGGTCCAAAATGATGAGAAACGAGGCTAACTTTCTTTTTCAAAATTTCAAAAAACATGGGCTATAACCCATCGTTTTTGTCATTTTGTCATTTTTTAAAAATCTTCAAAAATGATGAAAAACTGCGCGCTATAGTATGCCGTACGATATGGGCTATAGCCCACGGTCCAAAATGATGAGAAACGAGGCTAACTTTTTTTTTCAAAATTTCAAAAAACATGGGCTATAACCCATCGTTTTTGTCATTTCGTCATTTTTTTTTAAATCTTCAAAAATGATGAAAAACTGCGCGCTATAGTATGCCGTACGATATGGGCTATAGCCCACGGTCCAAAATGATGAGAAACGAGGCTAACTTTTTTTTTCAAAATTTCAAAAAACATGGGCTATAACCCATCGTTTTTGTCATTTCGTCATTTTTTTTAAATCTTCAAAAATGATGAAAAACTGCGCGCTATAGTATGCCGTACGATATGGGCTATAGCCCACGGTCCAAAATGATGAGAAACGAGGCTAACTTTTTTTTTCAAAATTTCAAAAAACATGGGCTATAACCCATCGTTTTTGTCATTTCGTCATTTTTTTAAAATCTTCAAAAATGATGAAAAACTGCGCGCTATAGTATGCCGTACGATATGGGCTATAGCCCACGGTCCAAAATGATGAGAAACGAGGCTAACTTTTTTTTTCAAAATTTCAAAAAACATGGGCTATAACCCATCGTTTTTGTCATTTCGTCATTTTTTTTAAATGCCGTACGATATGGGCTATAGCCCACGGTCCAAAATGATGAGAAACGAGGCTAATTTTTTTTTCAAAATTTCAAAAAACATGGGCTATAACCCATCGTTTTTGTCATTTCGTCATTTTTTTAAAATCTTAAAAAATGATGAAAAACTGCGCGCTATAGTATGCCGTACGATATGGGCTATAGCCCACGGTCCAAAATGATGAGAAACGAGGCTAACTTTTTTTTTCAAAATTTCAAAAAACATGGGCTATAACCTATCGTTTTTGTCATTTCGTCATTTTTTTAAAATCTTAAAAAATGATGAAAAACTGCGCGCTATAGTATGCCGTACTATATGGGCTATAGCCCACGGTCCAAAATGATGAGAAACGAGGCTAACTTTTTTTTTCAAAATTTCAAAAAACATGGGCTATAACCCATCGTTTTTGTCATTTCGTCATTTTTTTTAAATCTTCAAAAATGGTGAAAAACTGCGCGCTATAGTATGCCGTACGATATGGGCTATAGCCCACGGTCCAAAATGATGAGAAACGAGGCTAACTTTTTTTTTCAAAATTTCAAAAAACATGGGCTATAACCCATCGTTTTTGTCATTTTGTCATTTTTTTAAAATCTTCAAAAATGATGAAAAACTGCGCGCTATAGTATGCCGTACGATATGGGCTATAGCCCACGGTCCAAAATGATGAGAAACGAGGCTAACTTTTTTTTTCAAAATTTCAAAAAACATGGGCTATAACCCATCGTTTTTGTCATTTCGTCATTTTTTTTAAATCTTCAA
Source organism: Protomyctophum bolini (assembly GCF_963924005.1). Classification (NCBI taxonomy): domain Eukaryota; kingdom Metazoa; phylum Chordata; class Actinopteri; order Myctophiformes; family Myctophidae; genus Protomyctophum; species Protomyctophum bolini. The sequence goes on along the minus strand of NC_137880.1, from coordinate 39,860,746 downwards.
AAATGATGAAAAACTGCGCGCTATAGTATGCCGTACGATATGGGCTATAGCCCACGGTCCAAAATGATGAGAAACGAGGCTAACTTTTTTTTTCAAAATTTCAAAAAACATGGGCTATAACCTATCGTTTTTGTCATTTCGTCATTTTTTTAAAATCTTCAAAAATGATGAAAAACTGCGCGCTATAGTATGCCGTACGACATGGGCTATAGCCCACGGTCCAAAATGATGAGAAACGAGGCTAACTTTTTTTTTCAAAATTTCAAAAAACATGGGCTATAACCCATCGTTTTTGTCATTTCGTCATTTTTTTTAATCTTCAAAAATGGTGAAAAACTGCGCGCTATAGTATGCCGTACGATATGGGCTATAGCCCACGGTCCAAAATGATGAGAAACGAGGCTAATTTTTTTTTCAAAATTTCAAAAAACATGGGCTATAACCCATCGTTTTTGTCATTTCGTCATTTTTTTTAAATCTTCAAAAATGATGGAAAACTGCGCGCTATAGTATGCCGTACGATATGGGCTATAGCCCACGGTCCAAAATGATGAGAAACGAGGCTAACTTTTTTTTTCTAAATTTCAAAAAACATGGGCTATAACCTATCGTTTTTGTCATTTCGTCATTTTTTTAAAATCTTCAAAAATGATGAAAAACTGCGCGCTATAGTATGCCGTACGATATGGGCTATAGCCCACGGTCCAAAATGATGAGAAACGAGGCTAACTTTTTTTTTCAAAATTTCAAAAAACATGGGCTATAACCCATCGTTTTTGTCATTTCGTCATTTTTTTCAAATCTTCAAAAATGATGAAAAACTGCGCGCTATAGTATGCCGTACGATATGGGCTATAGCCCACGGTCCAAAATGATGAGAAACGAGGCTAACTTTTTTTTTCAAAATTTCAAAAAACATGGGCTATAACCCATCGTTTTTGTCATTTCGTCATTTTTTTCAAATCTTCAAAAATGATGAAAAACTGCGCGCTATAGTATGCCGTACGATATGGGCTATAGCCCACGGTACAAAATGATGAGAAACGAGGCTAACTTTTTTTTTCAAAATTTCAAAAAACATGGGCTATAACCTATCGTTTTTGTCATTTCGTCATTTTTTTAAAATCTTCAAAAATGATGAAAAACTGCGCGCTATAGTATGCCGTACGATATGGGCTATAGCCCACGGTCCAAAATGATAAGAAACGAGGCTAACTCTTTTTTTTCAAAATTTCAAAAAACATGGGCTATAACCCATCGTTTTTGTCATTTCGTCATTTTTTTTAAATCTTCAAAAATGGTGAAAAACTGCGCGCTATAGTATGCCGTACGATATGGGCTATAGCCCACGGTCCAAAATGATGAGAAACGAGGCTAACTTTTTTTTTCAAAATTTCAAAAAACATGGGCTATAACCCATCGTTTTTGTCATTTCGTCATTTTTTTCAAATCTTCAAAAATGATGAAAAACTGCACGCTATAGTATGCCGTACGATATGGGCTATAGCCCACGGTCCAAAATGATGAGAAACGAGGCTAACTTTCTTTTTCAAAATTTCAAAAAACATGGGCTATAACCCATCGTTTTTGTCATTTTGTCATTTTTTTAAAATCTTCAAAAATGATGAAAAACTGCGCGCTATAGTATGCCGTACGATATGGGCTATAGCCCACGGTCCAAAATGATGAGAAACGAGGCTAACTTTTTTTTTCAAAATTTCAAAAAACATGGGCTATAACCCATCGTTTTTGTCATTTCGTCATTTTTTTTTAAATCTTCAAAAATGATGAAAAACTGCGCGCTATAGTATGCCGTACGATATGGGCTATAGCCCACGGTCCAAAATGATGAGAAACGAGGCTAACTTTTTTTTTCAAAATTTCAAAAAACATGGGCTATAACCCATCGTTTTTGTCATTTCGTCATTTTTTTAAAATCTTCAAAAATGATGAAAAACTGCGCGCTATAGTATGCCGTACGATATGGGCTATAGCCCACGGTCCAAAATGATGAGAAACGAGGCTAACTTTTTTTTTCAAAATTTCAAAAAACATGGGATATAACCTATCGTTTTTGTCATTTCGTCATTTTTTAAAAATCTTCAAAAATGATGAAAAACTGCGCGCTATAGTATGCCGTACGATATGGGCTATAGCCCACGGTCCAAAATGATGAGAAACGAGGCTAACTTTTTTTTTCAAAATTTCAAAAAACATGGGCTATAACCTATCGTTTTTGTCATTTCGTCATTTTTTTAAAATCTTAAAAAATGATGAAAAACTGCGCGCTATAGTATGCCGTACGATATGGGCTATAGCCCACGGTCCAAAATGATGAGAAACGAGGCTAACTTTTTTTTTCAAAATTTCAAAAAACATGGGCTATAACCCATCGTTTTTGTCATTTCGTCATTTTTTTAAAATCTTCAAAAATGATGAAAAACTGCGCGCTATAGTATGCCGTACGATATGGGCTATAGCCCACGGTCCAAAATGATGAGAAACGAGGCTAACTTTTTTTTTCAAAATTTCAAAAAACATGGGATATAACCTATCGTTTTTGTCATTTCGTCATTTTTTAAAAATCTTCAAAAATGATGAAAAACTGCGCGCTATAGTATGCCGTACGATATGGGCTATAGCCCACGGTCCAAAATGATGAGAAACGAGGCTAACTTTTTTTTTCAAAATTTCAAAAAACATGGGCTATAACCTATCGTTTTTGTCATTTCGTCATTTTTTTAAAATCTTAAAAAATGATGAAAAACTGCGCGCTATAGTATGCCGTACTATATGGGCTATAGCCCACGGTCCAAAATGATGAGAAACGAGGCTAACTTTTTTTTTCAAAATTTCAAAAAACATGGGCTATAACCCATCGTTTTTGTCATTTCGTCATTTTTTTTAAATCTTCAAAAATGGTGAAAAACTGCGCGCTATAGTATGCCGTACGATATGGGCTATAGCCCACGGTCCAAAATGATGAGAAACGAGGCTAACTTTTTTTTTCAAAATTTCAAAAAACATGGGCTATAACCCATCGTTTTTGTCATTTTGTCATTTTTTTAAAATCTTCAAAAATGATGAAAAACTGCGCGCTATAGTATGCCGTACGATATGGGCTATAGCCCACGGTCCAAAATGATGAGAAACGAGGCTAACTTTTTTTTTCAAAATTTCAAAAAACATGGGCTATAACCCATCGTTTTTGTCATTTCGTCATTTTTTTTAAATCTTCAAAAATGATGAAAAACTGCGCGCTATAGTATGCCGTACGATATGGGCTATAGCCCACGGTCCAAAATGATGAGAAACGAGGCTAACTTTTTTTTTCAAAATTTCAAAAAACATGGGCTATAACCTATCGTTTTTGTCATTTCGTCATTTTTTTAAAATCTTCAAAAATGATGAAAAACTGCGCGCTATAGTATGCCGTACGACATGGGCTATAGCCCACGGTCCAAAATGATGAGAAACGAGGCTAACTTTTTTTTTCAAAATTTCAAAAAACATGGGCTATAACCCATCGTTTTTGTCATTTCGTCATTTTTTTTAATCTTCAAAAATGGTGAAAAACTGCGCGCTATAGTATGCCGTACGATATGGGCTATAGCCCACGGTCCAAAATGATGAGAAACGAGGCTAATTTTTTTTTCAAAATTTCAAAAAACATGGGCTATAACCCATCGTTTTTGTCATTTCGTCATTTTTTTTAAATCTTCAAAAATGATGGAAAACTGCGCGCTATAGTATGCCGTACGATATGGGCTATAGCCCACGGTCCAAAATGATGAGAAACGAGGCTAACTTTTTTTTTCAAAATTTCAAAAAACATGGGCTATAACCTATCGTTTTTGTCATTTCGTCATTTTTTTAAAATCTTCAAAAATGATGAAAAACTGCGCGCTATAGTATGCCGTACGATATGGGCTATAGCCCACGGTCCAAAATGATGAGAAACGAGGCTAACTTTTTTTTTCAAAATTTCAAAAAACATGGGCTATAACCCATCGTTTTTGTCATTTCGTCATTTTTTTCAAATCTTCAAAAATGATGAAAAACTGCGCGCTATAGTATGCCGTACGATATGGGCTATAGCCCACGGTCCAAAATGATGAGAAACGAGGCTAACTTTTTTTTTCAAAATTTCAAAAAACATGGGCTATAACCCATCGTTTTTGTCATTTCGTCATTTTTTTCAAATCTTCAAAAATGATGAAAAACTGCGCGCTATAGTATGCCGTACGATATGGGCTATAGCCCACGGTCCAAAATGATAAGAAACGAGGCTAACTCTTTTTTTTCAAAATTTCAAAAAACATGGGCTATAACCCATCGTTTTTGTCATTTCGTCATTTTTTTTAAATCTTCAAAAATGGTGAAAAACTGCGCGCTATAGTATGCCGTACGATATGGGCTATAGCCCACGGTCCAAAATGATGAGAAACGAGGCTAACTTTTTTTTTAAAAATTTCAAAAAACATGGGCTATAACCCATCGTTTTTGTCATTTCGTCATTTTTTTCAAATCTTCAAAAATGATGAAAAACTGCACGCTATAGTATGCCGTACGATATGGGCTATAGCCCACGGTCCAAAATGATGAGAAACGAGGCTAACTTTCTTTTTCAAAATTTCAAAAAACATGGGCTATAACCCATCGTTTTTGTCATTTTGTCATTTTTTTAAAATCTTCAAAAATGATGAAAAACTGCGCGCTATAGTATGCCGTACGATATGGGCTATAGCCCACGGTCCAAAATGATGAGAAACGAGGCTAACTTTTTTTTTCAAAATTTCAAAAAACATGGGCTATAACCCATCGTTTTTGTCATTTCGTCATTTTTTTTTAAATCTTCAAAAATGATGAAAAACTGCGCGCTATAGTATGCCGTACGATATGGGCTATAGCCCACGGTCCAAAATGATGAGAAACGAGGCTAACTTTTTTTTTCAAAATTTCAAAAAACATGGGCTATAACCCATCGTTTTTGTCATTTCGTCATTTTTTTAAAATCTTCAAAAATGATGAAAAACTGCGCGCTATAGTATGCCGTACGATATGGGCTATAGCCCACGGTCCAAAATGATGAGAAACGAGGCTAACTTTTTTTTTCAAAATTTCAAAAAACATGGGATATAACCTATCGTTTTTGTCATTTCGTCATTTTTTAAAAATCTTCAAAAATGATGAAAAACTGCGCGCTATAGTATGCCGTACGATATGGGCTATAGCCCACGGTCCAAAATGATGAGAAACGAGGCTAACTTTTTTTTTCAAAATTTCAAAAAACATGGGCTATAACCCATCGTTTTTGTCATTTCGTCATTTTTTTCAAATCTTCAAAAATGATGAAAATTTGCGCGCTATAGTATGCCGTACGATATGGGCTATAGCCCACGGTCCAAAATGATGAGAAACGAGGCTAACTTTTTTTTTCAAAATTTCAAAAAACATGGGCTATAACCCATCGTTTTTGTCATTTCGTCATTTTTTTAAAATCTTCAAAAATGATGAAAAACTGCGCGCTATAGTATGCCGTACGATATGGGCTATAGCCCACGGTCCAAAATGATGAGAAACGAGGCTAACTTTTTTTTTCAAAATTTCAAAAAACATGGGCTATAACCCATCGTTTTTGTCATTTCGTCATTTTTTTTAATCTTCAAAAATGGTGAAAAACTGCGCGCTATAGTATGCCGTACGATATGGGCTATAGCCCACGGTCCAAAATGATGAGAAACGAGGCTAATTTTTTTTTCAAAATTTCAAAAAACATGGGCTATAACCCATCGTTTTTGTCATTTCGTCATTTTTTTTAAATCTTCAAAAATGATGGAAAACTGCGCGCTATAGTATGCCGTACGATATGGGCTATAGCCCACGGTCCAAAATGATGAGAAACGAGGCTAACTTTTTTTTTCAAAATTTCAAAAAACATGGGCTATAACCTATCATTTTTGTCATTTCGTCATTTTTTTAAAATCTTCAAAAATGATGAAAAACTGCGCGCTATAGTATGCCGTACGATATGGGCTATAGCCCACGGTCCAAAATGATGAGAAACGAGGCTAACTTTTTTTTTCAAAATTTCAAAAAACATGGGCTATAACCCATCGTTTTTGTCATTTCGTCATTTTTTTCAAATCTTCAAAAATTATGAAAAACTGCGCGCTATAGTATGCCGTACGATATGGGCTATAGCCCACGGTCCAAAATGATGAGAAACGAGGCTAACTTTTTTTTTCAAAATTTCAAAAAACATGGGCTATAACCCATCGTTTTTGTCATTTCGTCATTTTTTTTAAATCTTCAAAAATGGTGAAAAACTGCGCGCTATAGTATGCCGTACGATATGGGCTATAGCCCACGGTCCAAAATGATGAGAAACGAGGCTAACTTTTTTTTTCAAAATTTCAAAAAACATGGGCTATAACCCATCGTTTTTGTCATTTCGTCATTTTTTTCAAATCTTCAAAAATGATGAAAAACTGCACGCTATAGTATGCCGTACGATATGGGCTATAGCCCACGGTCCAAAATGATGAGAAACGAGGCTAACTTTCTTTTTCAAAATTTCAAAAAACATGGGCTATAACCCATCGTTTTTGTCATTTCGTCATTTTTTTTAAATCTTCAAAAATGATGGAAAACTGCGCGCTATAGTATGCCGTACGATATGGGCTATAGCCCACGGTCCAAAATGATGAGAAACGAGGCTAACTTTTTTTTTCAAAATTTCAAAAAACATGGGCTATAACCCATCGTTTTTGTCATTTCGTCATTTTTTTTAAATCTTCAAAAATGGTGAAAAACTGCGCGCTATAGTATGCCGTACGATATGGGCTATAGCCCACGGTCCAAAATGATGAGAAACGAGGCTAACTTTTTTTTTCAAAATTTCAAAAAACATGGGCTATAACCCATCGTTTTTGTCATTTCGTCATTTTTTTCAAATCTTCAAAAATGATGAAAAACTGCGCGCTATAGTATGCCGTACGATATGGGCTATAGCCCACGGTACAAAATGATGAGAAACGAGGCTAACTTTTTTTTTCAAAATTTCAAAAAACATGGGCTATAACCTATCGTTTTTGTCATTTCGTCATTTTTTTAAAATCTTCAAAAATGATGAAAAACTGCGCGCTATAGTATGCCGTACGATATGGGCTATAGCCCACGGTCCAAAATGATAAGAAACGAGGCTAACTCTTTTTTTTCAAAATTTCAAAAAACATGGGCTATAACCCATCGTTTTTGTCATTTCGTCATTTTTTTTAAATCTTCAAAAATGGTGAAAAACTGCGCGCTATAGTATGCCGTACGATATGGGCTATAGCCCACGGTCCAAAATGATGAGAAACGAGGCTAACTTTTTTTTTCAAAATTTCAAAAAACATGGGCTATAACCCATCGTTTTTGTCATTTCGTCATTTTTTTCAAATCTTCAAAAATGATGAAAAACTGCACGCTATAGTATGCCGTACGATATGGGCTATAGCCCACGGTCCAAAATGATGAGAAACGAGGCTAACTTTCTTTTTCAAAATTTCAAAAAACATGGGCTATAACCCATCGTTTTTGTCATTTTGTCATTTTTTTAAAATCTTCAAAAATGATGAAAAACTGCGCGCTATAGTATGCCGTACGATATGGGCTATAGCCCACGGTCCAAAATGATGAGAAACGAGGCTAACTTTTTTTTTCAAAATTTCAAAAAACATGGGCTATAACCCATCGTTTTTGTCATTTCGTCATTTTTTTTTAAATCTTCAAAAATGATGAAAAACTGCGCGCTATAGTATGCCGTACGATATGGGCTTTAGGCCACGTTCCAAAATGATGAGAAACGAGGCTAACTTTTTTTTTCAAAATTTCAAAAAACATGGGCTATAACCCATCGTTTTTGTCATTTCGTCATTTTTTTAAAATCTTCAAAAATGATGAAAAACTGCGCGCTATAGTATGCCGTACGATATGGGCTATAGCCCACGGTCCAAAATGATGAGAAACGAGGCTAACTTTTTTTTTCAAAATTTCAAAAAACATGGGATATAACCTATCGTTTTTGTCATTTCGTCATTTTTTAAAAATCTTCAAAAATGATGAAAAACTGCGCGCTATAGTATGCCGTACGATATGGGCTATAGCCCACGGTCCAAAATGATGAGAAACGAGGCTAACTTTTTTTTTCAAAATTTCAAAAAACATGGGCTATAACCCATCGTTTTTGTCATTTCGTCATTTTTTTCAAATCTTCAAAAATGATGAAAATTTGCGCGCTATAGTATGCCGTACGATATGGGCTATAGCCCACGGTCCAAAATGATGAGAAACGAGGCTAACTTTTTTTTTCAAAATTTCAAAAAACATGGGCTATAACCCATCGTTTTTGTCATTTCGTCATTTTTTTAAAATCTTCAAAAATGATGAAAAACTGCGCGCTATAGTATGCCGTACGATATGGGCTATAGCCCACGGTCCAAAATGATGAGAAACGAGGCTAACTTTTTTTTTCAAAATTTCAAAAAACATGGGCTATAACCCATCGTTTTTGTCATTTCGTCATTTTTTTTAATCTTCAAAAATGGTGAAAAACTGCGCGCTATAGTATGCCGTACGATATGGGCTATAGCCCACGGTCCAAAATGATGAGAAACGAGGCTAATTTTTTTTTCAAAATTTCAAAAAACATGGGCTATAACCCATCGTTTTTGTCATTTCGTCATTTTTTTTAAATCTTCAAAAATGATGGAAAACTGCGCGCTATAGTATGCCGTACGATATGGGCTATAGCCCACGGTCCAAAATGATGAGAAACGAGGCTAACTTTTTTTTTCAAAATTTCAAAAAACATGGGCTATAACCTATCATTTTTGTCATTTCGTCATTTTTTTAAAATCTTCAAAAATGATGAAAAACTGCGCGCTATAGTATGCCGTACGATATGGGCTATAGCCCACGGTCCAAAATGATGAGAAACGAGGCTAACTTTTTTTTTCAAAATTTCAAAAAACATGGGCTATAACCCATCGTTTTTGTCATTTCGTCATTTTTTTCAAATCTTCAAAAATTATGAAAAACTGCGCGCTATAGTATGCCGTACGATATGGGCTATAGCCCACGGTCCAAAATGATGAGAAACGAGGCTAACTTTTTTTTTCAAAATTTCAAAAAACATGGGCTATAACCCATCGTTTTTGTCATTTCGTCATTTTTTTTAAATCTTCAAAAATGGTGAAAAACTGCGCGCTATAGTATGCCGTACGATATGGGCTATAGCCCACGGTCCAAAATGATGAGAAACGAGGCTAACTTTTTTTTTCAAAATTTCAAAAAACATGGGCTATAACCCATCGTTTTTGTCATTTCGTCATTTTTTTCAAATCTTCAAAAATGATGAAAAACTGCACGCTATAGTATGCCGTACGATATGGGCTATAGCCCACGGTCCAAAATGATGAGAAACGAGGCTAACTTTCTTTTTCAAAATTTCAAAAAACATGGGCTATAACCCATCGTTTTTGTCATTTTGTCATTTTTTAAAAATCTTCAAAAATGATGAAAAACTGCGCGCTATAGTATGCCGTACGATATGGGCTATAGCCCACGGTCCAAAATGATGAGAAACGAGGCTAACTTTTTTTTTCAAAATTTCAAAAAACATGGGCTATAACCCATCGTTTTTGTCATTTCGTCATTTTTTTAAAATCTTCAAAAATGATGAAAAACTGCGCGCTATAGTATGCCGTACGATATGGGCTATAGCCCACGGTCCAAAATGATGAGAAACGAGGCTAACTTTTTTTTTCAAAATTTCAAAAAACATGGGATATAACCTATCGTTTTTGTCATTTCGTCATTTTTTAAAAATCTTCAAAAATGATGAAAAACTGCGCGCTATAGTATGCCGTACGATATGGGCTATAGCCCACGGTCCAAAATGATGAGAAACGAGGCTAACTTTTTTTTTCAAAATTTCAAAAAACATGGGCTATAACCCATCGTTTTTGTCATTTCGTCATTTTTTTCAAATCTTCAAAAATGATGAAAATTTGCGCGCTATAGTATGCCGTACGATATGGGCTATAGCCCACGGTCCAAAATGATGAGAAACGAGGCTAACTTTTTTTTTCAAAATTTCAAAAAACATGGGCTATAACCCATCGTTTTTGTCATTTCGTCATTTTTTAAAAATCTTCAAAAATGATGAAAAACTGCGCGCTATAGTATGCCGTACGATATGGGCTATAGCCCACGGTCCAAAATGATGAGAAACGAGGCTAACTTTTTTTTTCAAAATTTCAAAAAACATGGGCTATAACCCATCGTTTTTGTCATTTCGTCATTTTTTTTAATCTTCAAAAATGGTGAAAAACTGCGCGCTATAGTATGCCGTACGATATGGGCTATAGCCCACGGTCCAAAATGATGAGAAACGAGGCTAATTTTTTTTCAAAATTTCAAAAAACATGGGCTATAACCCATCGTTTTTGTCATTTCGTCATTTTTTTTAAATCTTCAAAAATGATGGAAAACTGCGCGCTATAGTATGCCGTACGATATGGGCTATAGCCCACGGTCCAAAATGATGAGAAACGAGGCTAACTTTTTTTTTCAAAATTTCAAAAAACATGGGCTATAACCTATCATTTTTGTCATTTCGTCATTTTTTTAAAATCTTCAAAAATGATGAAAAACTGCGCGCTATAGTATGCCGTACGATATGGGCTATAGCCCACGGTCCAAAATGATGAGAAACGAGGCTAACTTTTTTTTTCAAAATTTCAAAAAACATGGGCTATAACCTATCGTTTTTGTCATTTCGTCATTTTTTTAAAATCTTCAAAAATGATGAAAAACTGCGCGCTATAGTATGCCGTACGATATGGGCTATAGCCCACGGTCCAAAATGATGAGAAACGAGGCTAACTTTTTTTTTCAAAATTTCAAAAAACATGGGCTATAACCCATCGTTTTTGTCATTTCGTCATTTTTTTCAAATCTTCAAAAATGATGAAAAACTGCGCGCTATAGTATGCCGTACGATATGGGCTATAGCCCACGGTCCAAAATGATGAGAAACGAGGCTAACTTTTTTTTTCAAAATTTCAAAAAACATGGGCTATAACCTATTGTTTTTGTCATTTCGTCATTTTTTTCAAATCTTCAAAAATGATGAAAAACTGCGCGCTATAGTATGCCGTACGATATGGGCTATAGCCCACGGTCCAAAATGATGAGAAACGAGGCTAACTTTCTTTTTCAAAATTTCAAAAAACATGGGCTATAACCCATCGTTTTTGTCATTTCGTCATTTTTTTTTAAATCTTCAAAAATGATGAAAAACTGCGCGCTATAGTATGCCGTACGATATGGGCTATAGCCCACGGTCCAAAATGATGAGAAACGAGGCTAACTTTTTTTTTCAAAATTTCAAAAAACATGGGCTATAACCCATCGTTTTTGTCATTTCGTCATTTTTTTAAAATCTTCAAAAATGATGAAAAACTGCGCGCTATAGTATGCCGTACGATATGGGCTATAGCCCACGGTCCAAAATGATGAGAAACGAGGCTAACTTTTTTTTTCAAAATTTCAAAAAACATGGGCTATAACCCATCGTTTTTGTCATTTCGTCATTTTTTTTAAATCTTCAAAAATGGTGAAAAACTGCGCGCTATAGAATGCCGTACGATATGGGCTATAGCCCACGGTCCAAAATGATGAGAAACGAGGCTAACTTTTTTTTTCAAAATTTCAAAAAACATGGGCTATAACCCATCGTTTTTGTCATTTCGTCATTTTTTTTAAATCTTCAAAAATGATGAAAAACTGCGCGCTATAGTATGCCGTACGATATGGGCTATAGCCCACGGTCCAAAATGATGAGAAACGAGGCTAACTTTTTTTTTCAAAATTTCAAAAAACATGGGCTATAACCTATCGTTTTTGTCATTTCGTCATTTTTTTAAAATCTTCAAAAATGATGAAAAACTGCTCGCTATAGTATGCCGTACGACATGGGCTTTAGCCCACGGTCCAAAATGATGAGAAACGAGGCTAACTTTTTTTTTCAAAATTTCAAAAAACATGGGCTATAACCCATCGTTTTTGTCATTTCGTCATTTTTTTAAAATCTTCAAAAATGATGAAAAACTGCGCGCTATAGTATGCCGTACGATATGGGCTATAGCCCACGGTCCAAAATGATGAGAAACGAGGCTAACTTTTTTTTTCAAAATTTCAAAAAACATGGGCTATAACCTATCGTTTTTGTCATTTCGTCATTTTTTTAAAATCTTCAAAAATGATGAAAAACTGCGCGCTATAGTATGCCGTACGATATGGGCTATAGCCCACGGTCCAAAATGATGAGAAACGAGGCTAACTTTCTTTTTCAAAATTTCAAAAAACATGGGCTATAACCCATCGTTTTTGTCATTTCGTCATTTTTTTTAAATCTTCAAAAATGGTGAAAAACTGCGCGCTATAGTATGCCGTACGATATGGGCTATAGCCCACGGTCCAAAATGATGAGAAACGAGGCTAACTTTTTTTTTCAAAATTTCAAAAAACATGGGCTATAACCCATCGTTTTTGTCATTTCGTCATTTTTTTAAAATCTTCAAAAATGATGAAAAACTGCGCGCTATAGTATGCCGTACGATATGGGCTATAGCCCACGGTCCAAAATGATGAGAAACGAGGCTAACTCTTTTTTTCAAAATTTCAAAAAACATGGGCTATAACCCATCGTTTTTGTCATTTCGTCATTTTTTTAAAATCTTCAAAAATGATGAAAAACTGCGCGCTATAGTATGCCGTACGACATGGGCTATAGCCCACGGTCCAAAATGATGAGAAACGAGGCTAACTTTTTTTTTCAAAATTTCAAAAAACATGGGCTATAACCCATCGTTTTTGTCATTTCGTCATTTTTTTTTAATCTTCAAAAATGGTGAAAAACTGCGCACTATAGTATGCCGTACGATATGGGCTATAGCCCACGGTCCAAAATGATGAGAAACGAGGCTAATTTTTTTTTCAAAATTTCAAAAAACATGGGCTATAACCCATCGTTTTTGTCATTTTGTCATTTTTTTCAAATCTTCAAAAATGATGAAAAACTGCGCGCTATAGTATGCCGTACGATATGGGCTATAGCCAAAATGATGAGAAACGAGGCTAACTTTTTTTTTTCAAAATTTCAAAAAACATGGGCTATAACCCATCGTTTTTGTCATTTCGTCATTTTTTTTAAATCTTCAAAAATGATGAAAAACTGCGCGCTATAGTATGCCGTACGATATGGGCTATAGCCCACGGTCCAAAATGATGAGAAACGAGGCTAATTTTTTTTTCAAAATTTCAAAAAACATGGGCTATAACCCATCGTTTTTGTCATTTCGTCATTTTTTTTAAATCTTCAAAAATGATGAAAAACTGCGCGCTATAGTATGCCGTACGATATGGGCTATAGCCCACGGTCCAAAATGATGAGAAACGAGGCTAACTTTTTTTTTCAAAATTTCAAAAAACATGGGCTATAACCCATCGTTTTTGTCATTTCGTCATTTTTTTTAAATCTTCAAAAATGATGAAAAACTGCGCGCTATAGTATGCCGTACGATATGGGCTATAGCCCACGGTCCAAAATGATGAGAAACGAGGCTAACTTTTTGTTTTCAAAATTTCAAAAAACATGGGCTATAACCCATCGTTTTTGTCATTTCGTCATTTTTTTTAAAATCTTCAAAAATGATGAAAAACTGCGCGCTATAGTATGCCGTACGATATGGGCTATAGCCCACGGTCCAAAATGATGAGAAACGAGGCTAACTTTTTTTTTCAAAATTTCAAAAAACATGGGCTATAACCCATCGTTTTTGTCATTTCGTCATTTTTTTTAAATCTTCAAAAATGGTGAAAAACTGCGCGCTATAGTATGCCGTACGATATGGGCTATAGCCCACGGTCCAAAATGATGAGAAACGAGGCTAACTTTTTTTTTCAAAATTTCAAAAAACATGGGCTATAACGTATAACCCATCGTTTTTGTCATTTCGTCATTTTTTTTAAATCTTCAAAAATGATGAAAAACTGCGCGCTATAGTATGCCGTACGATATGGGCTATAGCCAAAATGATGAGAAACGAGGCTAACTTTTTTTTTCAAAATTTCAAAAAACATGGGCTATAACCCATCGTTTTTGTCATTTCGTCATTTTTTTTAAATCTTCAAAAATGATGAAAAACTGCGCGCTATAGTATGCCGTACGATATGGGCTATAGCCCACGGTCCAAAATGATGAGAAACGAGGCTAACTTTTTTTTTCAAAATTTCAAAAAACATGGGCTATAACCCATCGTTTTTGTCATTTCGTCATTTTTTTTAAATCTTCAAAAATGGTGAAAAACTGCGCGCTATAGTATGCCGTACGATATGGGCTATAGCCCACGGTCCAAAATGATGAGAAACGAGGCTAACTTTTTTTTTCAAAATTTCAAAAAACATGGGCTATAACCCATCGTTTTTGTCATTTCGTCATTTTTTTAAAATCTTCAAAAATGATGAAAAACTGCGCGCTATAGTATGCCGTACGATATGGGCTATAGCCCACGGTCCAAAATGATGAGAAACGAGGCTAACTTTTTTTTTCAAAATTTCAAAAAACATGGGCTATAACCCATCGTTTTTGTCATTTCGTCATTTTTTTTAAATCTTCAAAAATGATGAAAAACTGCGCGCTATAGTATGCCGTACGATATGGGCTATAGCCCACGGTCCAAAATGATGAGAAACGAGGCTAACTTTTTGTTTTCAAATTTTCAAAAAACATGGGCTATAACCCATCGTTTTTGTCATTTCGTCATTTTTTTAAAATCTTCAAAAATGATGAAAAACTGCGCGCTATAGTATGCCGTACGATATGGGCTATAGCCCACGGTCCAAAATGATGAGAAACGAGGCTAACTTTTTTTTTCAAAATTTCAAAAAACATGGGCTATAACCCATCGTTTTTGTCATTTCGTCATTTTTTTTAAATCTTCAAAAATGGTGAAAAACTGCGCGCTATAGTATGCCGTACGATATGGGCTATAGCCCACGGTCCAAAATGATGAGAAACGAGGCTAACTTTTTTTTTCAAAATTTCAAAAAACATGGGCTATAACCCATCGTTTTTGTCATTTCGTCATTTTTTTTAAATCTTCAAAAATGATGAAAAACTGCGCGCTATAGTATGCCGTACGATATGGGCTATAGCCCACGGTCCAAAATGATGAGAAACGAGGCTAACTTTTTTTTTTCAAAATTTCAAAAAACATGGGCTATAACCCATCGTTTTTGTCATTTCGTCATTTTTTTTAAATCTTCAAAAATGATGAAAAACTGCGCGCTATAGTATGCCGTACGATATGGGCTATAGCCCACGGTCCAAAATGATGAGAAACGAGGCTAACTTTTTTTTTCAAAATTTCAAAAAACATGGGCTATAACCCATCGTTTTTGTCATTTCGTCATTTTTTTTAAATCTTCAAAAATGATGAAAAACTGCGCGCTATAGTATGCCGTACGATATGGGCTATAGCCCACGGTCCAAAATGATGAGAAACGAGGCTAACTTTTTTTTTCAAAATTTCAAAAAACATGGGCTATAACCCATCGTTTTTGTCATTTCGTCATTTTTTTTAAATCTTCAAAAATGGTGAAAAACTGCGCGCTATAGTATGCCGTACGATATGGGCTATAGCCCACGGTCCAAAATGATGAGAAACGAGGCTAACTTTTTTTTTCAAAATTTCAAAAAACATGGGCTATAACCCATCGTTTTTGTCATTTCGTCATTTTTTTAAAATCTTCAAAAATGATGAAAAACTGCGCGCTATAGTATGCCGTACGATATGGGCTATAGCCCACGGTCCAAAATGATGAGAAACGAGGCTAACTTTTTTTTTCAAAATTTCAAAAAACATGGGCTATAACCCATCGTTTTTGTCATTTCGTCATTTTTTTTAAATCTTCAAAAATTGTGAAAAACTGCGCGCTATAGTATGCCGTACGATATGGGCTATAGCCCACGGTCCAAAATGATGAGAAACGAGGCTAACTTTTTTTTTCAAATTTTTTTTTTTCATTTTTGTCAAATCATCAAAAATGATGATTTGACAAAAATGAAAAAATGACAAAAACGATGGGTTATAGCCCATGTTTTTTGAAATTTTGAAAAAAAAAGTTAGCCTCGTTTCTCATCATTTTGGACCGTGGGCTATAGCCCATATCGTACGGCATACTATAGCGCGCAGTTTTTCATCATTTTTGAGGATTTGACAAAAATGAAAAAATGACAAAAACGATGGGTTATAGCCCATGTTTTTTGAAATGTTGAAAAAAAAAGTTAGCCTCGTTTCTCATCATTTTGGACCGTGGGCTATAGCCCATATCGTACGGCATACTATAGCGCGCAGTTTTTCATCATTTTTGAAGATTTGAAAAAAATGACGAAATGACAAAAACGATGGGTTATAGCCCATGTTTTTTGAAATTTTGAAAAAAAAAGTTATCCTCGTTTCTCATCATTTTGGACCATGGGCTATAGCCTATATCGTACGGCATACTATAGCGCGCCGTTTTTCATCATTTTTGATGATTTGACAAAAATGAAAAAATGACAAAAACGATGGGTTATAGCCCATGTTTTTTGAAATTTTGAAAAAAAAAGTTAGCCTCGTTTCTCATCATTTTGGACCGTGGGCTATAGCCCATATCGTACGGCATACTATAGCGCGCAGTTTTTCATCATTTTTGAGGATTTGAAAAAAATGACGAAATGACAAAAACGATGGGTTATAGCCCATGTTTTTTGAAATGTTGAAAAAAAAAGTTAGCCTCGTTTCTCATCATTTTGGACCGTGGTCTATAGCCCATATCGTACGGCATACTATAGCGCGCAGTTTTTCATCATTTTTGAAGATTTGAAAAAAATGACGAAATGACAAAAACGATGGGTTATAGCCCATGTTTTTTGAAATTTTGAAAAAAAAAGTTAGCCTCGTTTCTCATCATTTTGGACCGTGGGCTATAGCCCATATCGTACGGCATACTATAGCGCGCAGTTTTTCATCATTTTTGAGGATTTGAAAAAAATGACGAAATGACAAAAACGATGGGTTATAGCCCATGTTTTTTGAAATTTTGAAAAAAAAAGTTAGCCTCGTTTCTCATCATTTTGGACCGTGGTCTATAGCCCATATCGTACGGCATACTATAGCGCGCAGTTTTTCATCATTTTTGAAGATTTGAAAAAAATGACGAAATGACAAAAACGATGGGTTATAGCCCATGTTTTTTGAAATTTTGAAAAAAAAAGTTAGCCTCGTTTCTCATCATTTTGGACCATGGGCGATAGCCTATATCGTACGGCATACTATAGCGCGCCGTTTTTCATCATTTTTGATGATTTGACAAAAATGACGAAATGACAAAAACGATGGGTTATAGCCCATGTTTTTTGAAATGTTGAAAAAAAAAGTTAGCCTCGTTTCTCATCATTTTGGACCGTGGGCTATAGCCCATATCGTACGGCATACTATAGCGCGCAGTTTTTCATCATTTTTGAAGATTTGAAAAAAATGACGAAATGACAAAAACGATGGGTTATAGCCCATGTTTTTTGAAATGTTGAAAAAAAAGTTAGCCTCGTTTCTCATCATTTTGGACCGTGGGCTATAGCCCATATCGTACGGCATACTATAGCGCGCAGTTTTTCATCATTTTTGAAGATTTGAAAAAAAATGACGAAATGACAAAAACGATGGGTTATAGCCCATGTTTTTTGAAATTTTGAAAAAAAAAGTTATCCTCGTTTCTCATCATTTTGGACCATGGGCTATAGCCTATATCGTACGGCATACTATAGCGCGCCGTTTTTCATCATTTTTGATGATTTGACAAAAATGACGAAATGACAAAAACGATGGGTTATAGCCCATGTTTTTTGAAATGTTGAAAAAGAAAGTTAGCCTCGTTTCTCATCATTTTGGACCGTGGGCTATAGCCCATATCGTACGGCATACTATAGCGCGCAGTTTTTCATCATTTTTGAAGATTTGAAAAAAATGACGAAATGACAAAAACGATGGGTTATAGCCCATGTTTTTTGAAATTTTGAAAAAAAAAGTTAGCCTCGTTTCTCATCATTTTGGACCATGGGCTATAGCCTATATCGTACGGCATACTATAGCGCGCCGTTTTTCATCATTTTTGATGATTTGACAAAAATGACGAAATGACAAAAACGATGGGTTATAGCCCATGTTTTTTGAAATGTTGAAAAAAAAAGTTAGCCTCGTTTCTCATCATTTTGGACCGTGGGCTATAGCCCATATCGTACGGCATACTATAGCGCGCAGTTTTTCATCATTTTTGAAGATTTGAAAAAAATGACGAAATGACAAAAACGATGGGTTATAGCCCATGTTTTTTGAAATGTTGAAAAAAAAGTTAGCCTCGTTTCTCATCATTTTGGACCGTGGGCTATAGCCCATATCGTACGGCATACTATAGCGCGCAGTTTTTCATCATTTTTGATGATTTGAAAAAAAATGACGAAATGACAAAAACGATGGGTTATAGCCCATGTTTTTTGAAATTTTGAAAAAAAAAGTTAGCCTCGTTTCTCATCATTTTGGACCGTGGGCTATAGCCCATATCGTACGGCATACTATAGCGCGCAGTTTTTCATCATTTTTGAGGATTTGAAAAAAATGACGAAATGACAAAAACGATGGGTTATAGCCCATGTTTTTTGAAATGTTGAAAAAAAAAGTTAGCCTCGTTTCTCATCATTTTGGACCGTGGTCTATAGCCCATATCGTACGGCATACTATAGCGCGCAGTTTTTCATCATTTTTGAAGATTTGAAAAAAATGACGAAATGACAAAAACGATGGGTTATAGCCCATGTTTTTTGAAATTTTGAAAAAAAAAGTTAGCCTCGTTTCTCATCATTTTGGACCGTGGGCTATAGCCCATATCGTACGGCATACTATAGCGCGCAGTTTTTCATCATTTTTGAGGATTTGAAAAAAATGACGAAATGACAAAAACGATGGGTTATAGCCCATGTTTTTTGAAATTTTGAAAAAAAAAGTTAGCCTCGTTTCTCATCATTTTGGACCGTGGTCTATAGCCCATATCGTACGGCATACTATAGCGCGCAGTTTTTCATCATTTTTGAAGATTTGAAAAAAATGACGAAATGACAAAAACGATGGGTTATAGCCCATGTTTTTTGAAATTTTGAAAAAAAAAGTTAGCCTCGTTTCTCATCATTTTGGACCATGGGCTATAGCCTATATCGTACGGCATACTATAGCGCGCCGTTTTTCATCATTTTTGATGATTTGACAAAAATGACGAAATGACAAAAACGATGGGTTATAGCCCATGTTTTTTGAAATGTTGAAAAAAAAAGTTAGCCTCGTTTCTCATCATTTTGGACCGTGGGCTATAGCCCATATCGTACGGCATACTATAGCGCGCAGTTTTTCATCATTTTTGAAGATTTGAAAAAAATGACGAAATGACAAAAACGATGGGTTATAGCCCATGTTTTTTGAAATGTTGAAAAAAAAGTTAGCCTCGTTTCTCATCATTTTGGACCGTGGGCTATAGCCCATATCGTACGGCATACTATAGCGCGCAGTTTTTCATCATTTTTGAAGATTTGAAAAAAAATGACGAAATGACAAAAACGATGGGTTATAGCCCATGTTTTTTGAAATTTTGAAAAAAAAAGTTATCCTCGTTTCTCATCATTTTGGACCATGGGCTATAGCCTATATCGTACGGCATACTATAGCGCGCCGTTTTTCATCATTTTTGATGATTTGACAAAAATGACGAAATGACAAAAACGATGGGTTATAGCCCATGTTTTTTGAAATGTTGAAAAAGAAAGTTAGCCTCGTTTCTCATCATTTTGGACCGTGGGCTATAGCCCATATCGTACGGCATACTATAGCGCGCAGTTTTTCATCATTTTTGAAGATTTGAAAAAAATGACGAAATGACAAAAACGATGGGTTATAGCCCATGTTTTTTGAAATTTTGAAAAAAAAAGTTAGCCTCGTTTCTCATCATTTTGGACCATGGGCTATAGCCTATATCGTACGGCATACTATAGCGCGCCGTTTTTCATCATTTTTGATGATTTGACAAAAATGACGAAATGACAAAAACGATGGGTTATAGCCCATGTTTTTTGAAATGTTGAAAAAAAAAGTTAGCCTCGTTTCTCATCATTTTGGACCGTGGGCTATAGCCCATATCGTACGGCATACTATAGCGCGCAGTTTTTCATCATTTTTGAAGATTTGAAAAAAATGACGAAATGACAAAAACGATGGGTTATAGCCCATGTTTTTTGAAATGTTGAAAAAAAAGTTAGCCTCGTTTCTCATCATTTTGGACCGTGGGCTATAGCCCATATCGTACGGCATACTATAGCGCGCAGTTTTTCATCATTTTTGAAGATTTGAAAAAAAATGACGAAATGACAAAAACGATGGGTTATAGCCCATGTTTTTTGAAATTTTGAAAAAAAAAGTTATCCTCGTTTCTTATCATTTTGGACCATGGGCTATAGCCTATATCGTACGGCATACTATAGCGCGCCGTTTTTCATCATTTTTGATGATTTGACAAAAATGACGAAATGACAAAAACGATGGGTTATAGCCCATGTTTTTTGAAATGTTGAAAAAGAAAGTTAGCCTCGTTTCTCATCATTTTGGACCGTGGGCTATAGCCCATATCGTACGGCATACTATAGCGCGCAGTTTTTCATCATTTTTGAAGATTTGAAAAAAATGACGAAATGACAAAAACGATGGGTTATAGCCCATGTTTTTTGAAATTTTGAAAAAAAAAGTTATCCTCGTTTCTCATCATTTTGGACCATGGGCTATAGCCTATATCGTACGGCATACTATAGCGCGCCGTTTTTCATCATTTTTGATGATTTGACAAAAATGAAAAAATGACAAAAACGATGGGTTATAGCCCATGTTTTTTGAAATTTTGAAAAAAAAAGTTAGCCTCGTTTCTCATCATTTTGGACCGTAGGCTATAGCCCATATCGTACGGCATACTATAGCGCGCAGTTTTTCATCATTTTTGAAGATTTGAAAAAAATGACGAAATGACAAAAACGATTGGTTATAGCCCATGTTTTTTGAAATTTTGAAAAAAAAGTTATCCTCGTTTCTCATCATTTTGGACCGTGGGCTATAGCCTATATCGTACGGCATACTATAGCGCGCCGTTTTTCATCATTTTTGATGATTTGACAAAAATGAAAAAATGACAAAAACGATGGGTTATAGCCCATGTTTTTTGAAATTTTGAAAAAAAAAGTTAGCCTCGTTTCTCATCATTTTGGACCGTGGGCTATAGCCCATATCGTACGGCATACTATAGCGCGCAGTTTTTCATCATTTTTGAGGATTTAAAAAAAATGACGAAATGACAAAAACGATGGGTTATAGCCCATGTTTTTTGAAATGTTGAAAAAAAAAGTTAGCCTCGTTTCTCATCATTTTGGACCGTGGGCTATAGCCCATATCGTACGGCATACTATAGCGCGCAGTTTTTCATCATTTTTGAAGATTTGAAAAAAATGACGAAATGACAAAAACGATGGGTTATAGCCCATGTTTTTTGAAATTTTGAAAAAAAAGTTATCCTCGTTTCTCATCATTTTGGACCGTGGGCTATAGCCTATATCGTACGGCATACTATAGCGCGCCGTTTTTCATCATTTTTGATGATTTGACAAAAATGACGAAATGACAAAAACGATGGGTTATAGCCCATGTTTTTTGAAATGTTGAAAAAGAAAGTTAGCCTCGTTTCTCATCATTTTGGACCGTGGGCTATAGCCCATATCGTACGGCATACTATAGCGCGCAGTTTTTCATCATTTTTGAAGATTTGAAAAAAATGACGAAATGACAAAAACGATGGGTTATAGCCCATGTTTTTTGAAATTTTGAAAAAAAAAGTTATCCTCGTTTCTCATCATTTTGGACCATGGGCTATAGCCTATATCGTACGGCATACTATAGCGCGCCGTTTTTCATCATGTTTGATGATTTGACAAAAATGAAAAAATGACAAAAACGATGGGTTATAGCCCATGTTTTTTGAAAATTTGAAAAAAAAAGTTAGCCTCGTTTCTCATCATTTTGGACCGTGGGCTATAGCCTATATCGTACGGCATACTATAGCGCGCCGTTTTTCATCATTTTTGATGATTTGACAAAAATGAAAAAATGACAAAAACGATGGGTTATAGCCCATGTTTTTTGAAATTTTGAAAAAAAAAGTTAGCCTCGTTTCTCATCATTTTGGACCGTGGGCTATAGCCCATATCGTACGGCATACTATAGCGCGCAGTTTTTCATCATTTTTGAGGATTTTTAAAAAATGACGAAATGACAAAAACGATGGGTTATAGCCCATGTTTTTTGAAATGTTGAAAAAAAAAGTTAGCCTCGTTTCTCATCATTTTGGACCGTGGGCTATAGCCCATATCGTACGGCATACTATAGCGCGCAGTTTTTCATCATTTTTGAAGATTTGAAAAAAATGACGAAATGACAAAAACGATGGGTTATAGCCCATGTTTTTTGAAATTTTGAAAAAAAAAGTTATCCTCGTTTCTCATCATTTTGGACCGTGGGCTATAGCCTATATCGTACGGCATACTATAGCGCGCCGTTTTTCATCATTTTTGATGATTTGACAAAAATGAAAAAATGACAAAAACGATGGGTTATAGCCCATGTTTTTTGAAATTTTGAAAAAAAAAGTTAGCCTCGTTTCTCATCATTTTGGACCGTGGGCTATAGCCCATATCGTACGGCATACTATAGCGCGCCGTTTTTCATCATTTTTGAAGATTTAAAAAAAATGACGAAATGACAAAAACGATGGGTTATAGCCCATGTTTTTTGAAATTTTGAAAAAAAAAGTTAGCCTCGTTTCTCATCATTTTGGACCGTGGTCTATAGCCCATATCGTACGGCATACTATAGCGCGCAGTTTTTCATCATTTTTGAAGATTTGAAAAAAATGACGAAATGACAAAAACGATGGGTTATAGCCCATGTTTTTTGAAATTTTGAAAAAAAAAGTTAGCCTCGTTTCTCATCATTTTGGACCGTGGGCTATAGCCCATATCGTACGGCATACTATAGCGCGCAGTTTTTCATCATTTTTGAGGATTTGAAAAAAATGACGAAATGACAAAAACGATGGGTTATAGCCCATGTTTTTTGAAATTTTGAAAAAAAAAGTTAGCCTCGTTTCTCATCATTTTGGACCGTGGTCTATAGCCCATATCGTACGGCATACTATAGCGCGCAGTTTTTCATCATTTTTGAAGATTTGAAAAAAATGACGAAATGACAAAAACGATGGGTTATAGCCCATGTTTTTTGAAATTTTGAAAAAAAAAGTTAGCCTCGTTTCTCATCATTTTGGACCATGGGCTATAGCCTATATCATACGGCATACTATAGCGCGCCGTTTTTCATCATTTTTGATGATTTGACAAAAATGACGAAATGACAAAAACGATGGGTTATAGCCCATGTTTTTTGAAATGTTGAAAAAAAAAGTTAGCCTCGTTTCTCATCATTTTGGACCGTGGGCTATAGCCCATATCGTACGGCATACTATAGCGCGCAGTTTTTCATCATTTTTGAAGATTTGAAAAAAATGACGAAATGACAAAAACGATGGGTTATAGCCCATGTTTTTTGAAATGTTGAAAAAAAAGTTAGCCTCGTTTCTCATCATTTTGGACCGTGGGCTATAGCCCATATCGTACGGCATACTATAGCGCGCAGTTTTTCATCATTTTTGAAGATTTTAAAAAAAATGACGAAATGACAAAAACGATGGGTTATAGCCCATGTTTTTTGAAATTTTGAAAAAAAAAGTTATCCTCGTTTCTCATCATTTTGGACCATGGGCTATAGCCTATATCGTACGGCATACTATAGCGCGCCGTTTTTCATCATTTTTGATGATTTGACAAAAATGACGAAATGACAAAAACGATGGGTTATAGCCCATGTTTTTTGAAATGTTGAAAAAGAAAGTTAGCCTCGTTTCTCATCATTTTGGACCGTGGGCTATAGCCCATATCGTACGGCATACTATAGCGCGCAGTTTTTCATCATTTTTGAAGATTTGAAAAAAATGACGAAATGACAAAAACGATGGGTTATAGCCCATGTTTTTTGAAATTTTGAAAAAAAAAGTTAGCCTCGTTTCTCATCATTTTGGACCATGGGCTATAGCCTATATCGTACGGCATACTATAGCGCGCCGTTTTTCATCATTTTTGATGATTTGACAAAAATGACGAAATGACAAAAACGATGGGTTATAGCCCATGTTTTTTGAAATGTTGAAAAAAAAAGTTAGCCTCGTTTCTCATCATTTTGGACCGTGGGCTATAGCCCATATCGTACGGCATACTATAGCGCGCAGTTTTTCATCATTTTTGAAGATTTGAAAAAAATGACGAAATGACAAAAACGATGGGTTATAGCCCATGTTTTTTGAAATGTTGAAAAAAAAGTTAGCCTCGTTTCTCATCATTTTGGACCGTGGGCTATAGCCTATATCGTACGGCATACTATAGCGCGCCGTTTTTCATCATTTTTGATGATTTGACAAAAATGACGAAATGACAAAAACGATGGGTTATAGCCCATGTTTTTTGAAATGTTGAAAAAGAAAGTTAGCCTCGTTTCTCATCATTTTGGACCGTGGGCTATAGCCCATATCGTACGGCATACTATAGCGCGCAGTTTTTCATCATTTTTGAAGATTTGAAAAAAATGACGAAATGACAAAAACGATGGGTTATAGCCCATGTTTTTTGAAATTTTGAAAAAAAAAGTTATCCTCGTTTCTCATCATTTTGGACCATGGGCTATAGCCTATATCGTACGGCATACTATAGCGCGCCGTTTTTCATCATTTTTGATGATTTGACAAAAATGAAAAAATGACAAAAACGATGGGTTATAGCCCATGTTTTTTGAAATTTTGAAAAAAAAAGTTAGCCTCGTTTCTCATCATTTTGGACCGTGGGCTATAGCCCATATCGTACGGCATACTATAGCGCGCAGTTTTTCATCATTTTTGAAGATTTGAAAAAAATGACGAAATGACAAAAACGATTGGTTATAGCCCATGTTTTTTGAAATTTTGAAAAAAAAAGTTATCCTCGTTTCTCATCATTTTGGACCGTGGGCTATAGCCTATATCGTACGGCATACTATAGCGCGCCGTTTTTCATCATTTTTGATGATTTGACAAAAATGAAAAAATGACAAAAACGATGGGTTATAGCCCATGTTTTTTGAAATTTTGAAAAAAAAAGTTAGCCTCGTTTCTCATCATTTTGGACCGTGGGCTATAGCCCATATCGTACGGCATACTATAGCGCGCAGTTTTTCATCATTTTTGAGGATTTAAAAAAAATGACGAAATGACAAAAACGATGGGTTATAGCCCATGTTTTTTGAAATGTTGAAAAAAAAAGTTAGCCTCGTTTCTCATCATTTTGGACCGTGGGCTATGGCCCATATCGTACGGCATACTATAGCGCGCAGTTTTTCATCATTTTTGAAGATTTGAAAAAAATGACGAAATGACAAAAACGATGGGTTATAGCCCATGTTTTTTGAAATTTTGAAAAAAAAGTTATCCTCGTTTCTCATCATTTTGGACCGTGGGCTATAGCCTATATCGTACGGCATACTATAGCGCGCCGTTTTTCATCATTTTTGATGATTTGACAAAAATGACGAAATGACAAAAACGATGGGTTATAGCCCATGTTTTTTGAAATGTTGAAAAAGAAAGTTAGCCTCGTTTCTCATCATTTTGGACCGTGGGCTATAGCCCATATCGTACGGCATACTATTGCGCGCAGTTTTTCATCATTTTTGAAGATTTGAAAAAAATGACGAAATGACAAAAACGATGGGTTATAGCCCATGTTTTTTGAAATTTTGAAAAAAAAAGTTATCCTCGTTTCTCATCATTTTGGACCATGGGCTATAGCCTATATCGTACGGCATACTATAGCGCGCCGTTTTTCATCATTTTTGATGATTTGACAAAAATGAAAAAATGACAAAAACGATGGGTTATAGCCCATGTTTTTTGAAATTTTGAAAAAAAAAGTTAGCCTCGTTTCTCATCATTTTGGACCGTGGGCTATAGCCTATATCGTACGGCATACTATAGCGCGCCGTTTTTCATCATTTTTGATGATTTGACAAAAATGAAAAAATGACAAAAACGATGGGTTATAGCCCATGTTTTTTGAAATTTTGAAAAAAAAAGTTAGCCTCGTTTCTCATCATTTTGGACCGTGGGCTATAGCCCATATCGTACGGCATACTATAGCGCGCAGTTTTTCATCATTTTTGAGGATTTTAAAAAAATGACGAAATGACAAAAACGATGGGTTATAGCCCATGTTTTTTGAAATGTTGAAAAAAAAAGTTAGCCTCGTTTCTCATCATTTTGGACCGTGGGCTATAGCCCATATCGTACGGCATACTATAGCGCGCAGTTTTTCATCATTTTTGAAGATTTGAAAAAAATGACGAAATGACAAAAACGATGGGTTATAGCCCATGTTTTTTGAAATTTTGAAAAAAAAAGTTATCCTCGTTTCTCATCATTTTGGACCGTGGGCTATAGCCTATATCGTACGGCATACTATAGCGCGCCGTTTTTCATCATTTTTGATGATTTGACAAAAATGAAAAAATGACAAAAACGATGGGTTATAGCCCATGTTTTTTGAAATTTTGAAAAAAAAAGTTAGCCTCGTTTCTCATCATTTTGGACCGTGGGCTATAGCCCATATCGTACGGCATACTATAGCGCGCCGTTTTTCATCATTTTTGAAGATTTAAAAAAAATGACGAAATGACAAAAACGATGGGTTATAGCCCATGTTTTTTGAAATTTTGAAAAAAAAAGTTAGCCTCGTTTCTCATCATTTTGGACCGTGGGCTATAGCCCATGTCGTACGGCATACTATAGCGCGCAGTTTTTCATCATTTTTGAAGATTTAAAAAAAATGACGAAATTACAAAAACGATAGGTTATAGCCCATGTTTTTTGAAATTTTGAAAAAAAAAGTTAGCCTCGTTTCTCATCATTTTGGACCGTGGGCTATAGCCCATATCGTACGGCATACTATAGCGCGCAGTTTTTCATCATTTTTGAAGATTTAAAAAAAATGACGAAATGACAAAAACGATGGGTTATAGCCCATGTTTTTTGAAATTTTGGAAAAAAAAGTTAGCCTCGTTTCTCATCATTTTGGACCGTGGGCTATAGCCCATATCGTACGGCATACTATAGCGCGCAGTTTTTCATCATTTTTGAAGATTTTAAAAAAATGACGAAATGACAAAAACGATGGGTTATAGCCCATGTTTTTTGAAATTTTGAAAAAAAAAGTTAGCCTCGTTTCTCATCATTTTGGACCGTGGGCTATAGCCCATATCGTACGGCATACTATAGCGCGCAGTTTTTCATCATTTTTGAATATTTGAAAAAAATGACGAAATGACAAAAACGATGGGTTATAGCCCATGTTTTTTGAAATTTTGAAAAAAAAAGTTAGCCTCGTTTCTCATCATTTCGGACCGTGGGCTATAGCCCATATCGTACGGCATACTATAGCGTGCAGTTTTTCATCATTTTTGAAGATTTTAAAAAAATGACGAAATGACAAAAACGATAGGTTATAGCCCATGTTTTTTGAAATTTTGAAAAAAAAAGTTTGCCTCGTTTCTCATCATTTTGGACCGTGGGCTATAGCCCATATCGTACGGCATACTATAGCGCGCAGTTTTTCACCATTTTTGAAGATTTAAAAAAAATGACGAAATGACAAAAACGATGGGTTATAGCCCATGTTTTTTGAAATTTTGAAAAAAAAAGTTAGCCTCGTTTCTCATCATTTTGGACCGTGGGCTATAGCCCATATCGTACGGCATACTATAGCGTGCAGTTTTTCATCATTTTTGAAGATTTTAAAAAAATGACGAAATGACAAAAACGATAGGTTATAGCCCATGTTTTTTGAAATTTTGAAAAAAAAAGTTAGCCTCGTTTCTCATCATTTTGGACCGTGGGCTATAGCCCATATCGTACGGCATACTATAGCGCGCAGTTTTTCACCATTTTTGAAGATTTAAAAAAAATGACGAAATGACAAAAACGATGGGTTATAGCCCATGTTTTTTGAAATTTTGAAAAAAAAAGTTAGCCTCGTTTCTCATCATTTCGGACCGTGGGCTATAGCCCATATCGTACGGCATACTATAGCGTGCAGTTTTTCATCATTTTTGAAGATTTTAAAAAAATGACGAAATGACAAAAACGATAGGTTATAGCCCATGTTTTTTGAAATTTTGAAAAAAAAAGTTTGCCTCGTTTCTCATCATTTTGGACCGTGGGCTATAGCCCATATCGTACGGCATACTATAGCGCGCAGTTTTTCACCATTTTTGAAGATTTAAAAAAAATGACGAAATGACAAAAACGATGGGTTATAGCCCATGTTTTTTGAAATTTTGAAAAAAAAAGTTAGCCTCGTTTCTCATCATTTTGGACCGTGGGCTATAGCCCATATCGTACGGCATACTATAGCGTGCAGTTTTTCATCATTTTTGAAGATTTTAAAAAAATGACGAAATGACAAAAACGATAGGTTATAGCCCATGTTTTTTGAAATTTTGAAAAAAAAAGTTAGCCTCGTTTCTCATCATTTTGGACCGTGGGCTATAGCCCATATCGTACGGCATACTATAGCGCGCAGTTTTTCACCATTTTTGAAGATTTAAAAAAAATGACGAAATGACAAAAACGATGGGTTATAGCCCATGTTTTTTGAAATTTTGAAAAAAAAAGTTAGCCTCGTTTCTCATCATTTCGGACCGTGGGCTATAGCCCATATCGTACGGCATACTATAGCGTGCAGTTTTTCATCATTTTTGAAGATTTTAAAAAAATGACGAAATGACAAAAACGATAGGTTATAGCCCATGTTTTTTGAAATTTTGAAAAAAAAAGTTTGCCTCGTTTCTCATCATTTTGGACCGTGGGCTATAGCCCATATCGTACGGCATACTATAGCGCGCAGTTTTTCACCATTTTTGAAGATTTAAAAAAAATGACGAAATGACAAAAACGATGGGTTATAGCCCATGTTTTTTGAAATTTTGAAAAAAAAAGTTAGCCTCGTTTCTCATCATTTTGGACCGTGGGCTATAGCCCATATCGTACGGCATACTATAGCGTGCAGTTTTTCATCATTTTTGAAGATTTTTAAAAAATGACGAAATGACAAAAACGATAGGTTATAGCCCATGTTTTTTGAAATTTTTTAAAAAAAAGTTAGCCTCGTTTCTCATCATTTTGGACCGTGGGCTATAGCCCATATCGTACGGCATACTATAGCGCGCAGTTTTTCACCATTTTTGAAGATTTAAAAAAAATGACGAAATGACAAAAACGATAGGTTATAGCCCATGTTTTTTGAAATTTTGAAAAAAAAAGTTAGCCCCGTTTCTCATCATTTTGGACCGTGGGCTATAGCCCATATCGTACGGCATACTATAGCGTGCAGTTTTTCATCATTTTTGAAGATTTAAAAAAAATGACGAAATGACAAAAACGATAGGTAGCCCATGTTTTTTGAAATTTTGAAAAAAAAAGTTAGCCTCGTTTCTCATCATTTTGGACCGTGGGCTATAGCCCATATCGTACGGCATACTATAGCGCGCAGTTTTTCACCATTTTTGAAGATTTAAAAAAAATGACGAAATGACAAAAACGATGGGTTATAGCCCATGTTTTTTGAAATTTTGAAAAAAAAAAGTTAGCCTCGTTTCTCATCATTTTGGACCGTGGGCTATAGCCCATATCGTACGGCATACTATAGCGCGCCGTTTTTCATCATTTTTGAAGATTTTAAAAAAATGACGAAATGACAAAAACGATGGGTTATAGCCCATGTTTTTTGAAATTTTGAAAAAAAAAGTTAGCCTCGTTTCTCATCATTTTGGACCGTGGGCTATAGCCCATGTCGTACGGCATACTATAGCGCGCAGTTTTTCATCATTTTTGAAGATTTGAAAAAAATGACGAAATAACAAAAACGATGGGTTATAGCCCATGTTTTTTGAAAATTTGAAAAAAAAAGTTAGCCTCGTTTCTCATCATTTTGGACCGTGGGCTATAGCCCATATCGTACGGCATACTATAGCGCGCAGTTTTTCATCATTTTTGAAGATTTAAAAAAAATGACGAAATGACAAAAACGATAGGTTATAGCCCATGTTTTTTGAAATTTTGAAAAAAAAAGTTAGCCTTGTTTCTCATCATTTTGGACCGTGGGCTATAGCCCATATCGTACGGCATACTATAGCGCGCAGTTTTTCATCATTTTTGAAGATTTTTAAAAAATGACGAAATGACAAAAACGATGGGTTATAGCCCATGTTTTTTTTTATTTTGAAAAAAAAAGTTAGCCTCGTTTCTCATCATTTTGGACCGTGGGCTATAGCCCATATCGTACGGCATACTATAGCGCGCCGTTTTTCATCATTTTTGAGGATTTGAAAAAAATGAAAAAATGAAAAAGAAATCCGCAATTACCGAAATGACAAAAAAAAAATGGAAAAAAAAATCCGCAATTTCCGAAATGACAAAAACGATGGGTTATAGCCCATGTTTTTTGAAATTTTGAAAAAAAAAGTTAGCCTCGTTTCTCATCATTTTGGACCGTGGGCTATAGCCCATATCGTACGGCATACTATAGCGCGCCATTTTTCATCATTTTTGATGATTTGACAAAAATGAAAAAATGAAAAAAACGATGTGTTATAGCCCATGTTTTTTGAAATTTTGAAAAAAAAGGTTAGCCTCGTTTCTCATCATTTTGGACCATGGGCTATAGCCCATATCGTACGGCATACTATAGCGCGCCGTTTTTCATCATTTTTGATGATTTGACAAAAATTTAAAAATGGAAAAAAACGATGGGTTATAGCCCATGTTTTTTGAAATTTTGAAAAAAAAAGTTAGCCTCGTTTCTCATCATTTTGGACCGTGGGCTATAGCCCATATCGTACGGCATACTATAGCGCGCAGTTTTTCATCATTTTTGAAGATTTAAAAAAAATCGAAATGACAAAAACGATGGGTTATAGCCCATGTTTTTTGAAATTTTGAAAAAAAAAAGTTAGCCTCGTTTCTCATCATTTTGGACCGTGGGCTATAGCCCAAATCGTACGGCATACTATAGCGCGCAGTTTTTCATCATTTTTGAAGATTTGAAAAAAATGACGAAATGACAAAAACGATAGGTTATAGCCCATGTTTTTTGAAATTTTGGAAAAAAAAGTTAGCCTCGTTTTTCATCATTTTGGACCGTGGGCTATAGCCCATATCGTACGGCATACTATAGCGCGCAGTTTTTCATCATTTTTGAAGATTTGAAAAAAATGACGAAATGACAAAAACGATAGGTTATAGCCCATGTTTTTTGAAATTTTGGAAAAAAAAGTTAGCCTCGTTTCTCATCATTTTGGACCGTGGGCTATAGCCCATATCGTACGGCATACTATAGCGCGCAGTTTTTCATCATTTTTGAAGATTTAAAAAAAATGACGAAATGACAAAAACGATGGGTTATAGCCCATGTTTTTTGAAATTTTGAAAAAAAAAGTTAGCCTCGTTTCTCATCATTTTGGACCGTGGGCTATAGCCCATATCGTACGGCATACTATAGCGCGCAGTTTTTCATCATTTTTGAAGATTTGAAAAAAATGACGAAATGAAAAAAACGATGTGTTATAGCCCATGTTTTTTGAAATTTTGAAAAAAAAGGTTAGCCTCGTTTCTCATCATTTTGGACCATGGGCTATAGCCCATATCGTACGGCATACTATAGCGCACCGTTTTTCATCATTTTTGATGATTTGACAAAAATTTAAAAATGGAAAAAAACGATGGGTTATAGCCCATGTTTTTTGAAATTTTGGAAAAAAAAGTTAGCCTCGTTTCTCATCATTTTGGACCGTGGGCTATAGCCCATATCGTACGGCATACTATAGCGCGCAGTTTTTCATCATTTTTGAAGATTTAAAAAAAATCGAAATGACAAAAACGATGGGTTATAGCCCATGTTTTTTGAAATTTTGAAAAAAAAAGTTAGCCTCGTTTCTCATCATTTTGGACCGTGGGCTATAGCCCATGTCGTACGGCATACTATAGCGCGCAGTTTTTCATAATTTTTGAAGATTTGAAAAAAATGACGAAATGACAAAAACGATAGGTTATAGCCCATGTTTTTTGAAATTTTGGAAAAAAAAGTTAGCCTCGTTTCTCATCATTTTGGACCGTGGGCTATAGCCCATATCGTACGGCATACTATAGCGCGCAGTTTTTCATCATTTTTGAAGATTTAAAAAAAATGACGAAATGACAAAAACGATAGGTTATAGCCCATGTTTTTTGAAATTTTGAAAAAAAAAGTTAGCCTCGTTTCTCATCATTTTGGACCGTGGGCTATAGCCCATATCGTACGGCATACTATAGCGCGCAGTTTTTCATCATTTTTGAAGATTTTAAAAAAATGACGAAATGACAAAAACGATAGGTTATAGCCCATGTTTTTTGAAATTTTGAAAAAAAAAAGTTAGCCTCGTTTCTTATCATTTTGGACCGTGGGCTATAGCCCATATCGTACGGCATACTATAGCGCGCAGTTTTTCATCATTTTTGATGATTTGACAAAAATGAAAAAATGAAAAAAGAATTCCGCAATTTCCGAAATTACGAAAAAAAAATGAAAAATGAAAAACAATCCGCAATTTCCGAAATGACAAAAACGATGCGTTATAGCCCATGTTTTTTGAAATTTTGAAAAAAAAAGTTAGCCTCGTTTCTCATCATTTTGGACCGTGGGCTATAGCCCATATCGTACGGCATACTATAGCGCGCCATTTTTCTACATTTTTGATGATTTGACAAAAATGAAAAAATGAAAAAAACGATGTGTTATAGCCCATGTTTTTTGAAATTTTGAAAAAAATGGTTAGCCTCATTTCTCATCATTTTGGACCATGGGCTATAGCCCATACCGTACGGCATAATATAGCACGCCGTTCACCATTTTGCCTCATTCTATAAACCAACTATTTATTATAAAGATTGCTCCGTTATACATTTAACCCATTTTGGGCGTGAACATTTAGTTAGCATCATGTCGTGCTTTAGATATTGAAAAATCGAAGAGCGACTGACATAGAAGACATTTTTAGAATCTGATCTCAGGACAGAATGAAAACTGTCAGGATGTAGAATCTCTGGTCAGAATCTGATCTCAGGTCAGAATGGGTTAAAATCCTTGTCTGTGGTCCTTCCAGGTAAACCCACATAGTATAGTGTCATTTTTTCGTGACTTGTACTTCAGATTTTAACCGGTATAGATCCAAAGTTAGTGTAGAAATGTTTGGGCATTTTGATCAAAGATCCCGGGAGGAGAGAGATACTCAATTCAAAACGGAAGGTGAGCCAAAGGTCAGAGGTCAAAAGTCTGAACAGGAAAGTGAGGCAAGAGGAGACACAAGAGTATCAAAGTTGTGTTGCTCACGGTCAAACGGTTCATGAGTTATGCTGCCCTCTAGAGGTTGTCCCGATCAGATGGGGCGATAGGAAATCAGGGCCAATCGTCATTTTCTAATTGGAATCGGCTCGGGAGCCCAAAATAAAAAAAGTAGAGGGCTACCATATTGCCAAGTTTCGCGAAAACCCGACAGCACAGTTCAGCCAGAACTGCCATTTTTGGTGGAAGGAGAAGAGAAAAATAAGGGACCAAGAGTCCCTTCGGGCTTGGTCCCTAAATAGACTTGTAACCCAACTGTAGGGAGTACAAACACAGTAAATTAAAAGGCAACACAATGAGCAGAAAATGAACCATGTAAAAACAAATTGAGGGCACCGCAGGGAGTTGAACCCCGTTCTGGTAAACCAGGAGTACCACACTAGTGCCTTAGGTTTTGTTTTATAATTTGCAGGTCCAAAAATCACATTCATTACAACTGTAGTCATTTCACAATTTACATTGTAGGCAATATATAAAAAGTAAAGCAAAAGCTAACATTTCAAAATGTTTTTTAAACGTACTCTTGCCGACCTCCTGCGGCAAGAAAAAAAAAGTCAATCACCCACACACTCAATTTGAGTCATAACAGACTATGAATGATAGCCATGATTGTCTTCTTTTTTTAAATAATTCTTATACCACAATTTTGTAACCCATTTTTTACCCCTGTGTCAATTATCTAACCTAGTCCCCATATATGGGGACATGGGGAGAGCAACGGACTTGAACTCATGCTTCCTTCATGTCCAAGTTGCTCCTTTACACCTGACAGGGGGGAGTTTCCCTGGTTGGACGTAGCGCGTTCCAACCAGTTCCTGTCCCCTCCATCAGGCGCCCCGGCTGGCCAGGGGGAGGCAGTTTAGAGACCAGGATTACTGCATGTTTTTTGTGAGGGTACCTATACCCTAGGGGACACGGGGAGAACATGCCAACTCCACACAGAAAGGCCCTTTCGCCAACCCCGCCTTCGGGTATGGGCACTGATGACGCGGAGGAGGAAACACGCCGCCAGCACCCACAGCGCCCCGAGCGGGAATCGAACCCAGGACCTTCTAGCTGTGAGGCGACAGCACTACCAACTGTGCCACCGTGCCCCAGGCAATGTTTTTAATATGGGTTTCTTGTGACCCTAACATTAACATCCTATGGCAGGCTAATAAAAATCTAACTTTCTTTTTGCTTTAAGCAGCATGTGACGTTCAGAATCCATTAAAATACACTCCTTGGGCTAAACAAAACAAAACAGCCAAATGTGATGAGGTCAGGAGATTTTGGGCACAAGTAGCCATATGGCTGCTTTTAGCCCAAGGAGTGTTTTTTGTGCAAAACTAATGCTTGGAATGGATTCAGAATCATGAAAAACCCCTAGTTTGACACGTCACATGCTGCTTAAAGCTAAAGGAATATTTGCCATAGGATGTTAATGATGATAGAGTCACAAGAATATATTTATATATTTAAAAAAAAGATTGCCCAATACTAAGAGCCGGGCAACAAGTGGATTCATGAAATGTATATAGACAATATTGTAGGCCAATTAAAACAAAAAGACTACATACCACATTTCCCACTTTAAACCCATTTTAGGCGGGAACCCCTTTTGGTGTTTTAAACATTATGTTATAATTTAGCTATTGAAAAATCGTAAAAATGTGTCGCAAATCTTTGAATATATATTCTTTCACAGTGAATGTTTTTAACTCCGGTCTAAACGGGTCAAACAGAAGAAGCCTGTCGGCTGCCGGACTCCAACTAAAAACCACAGGAAAGTGTGTCTCCCAAACATTAAAATAAGATCTGGTTGCAAAAGGGTTGAAGTGGCCCTTTATAGTTAGTTGAAATAAAGTTTCTCTGCGTGGCAGAAATGGGTCAACAATACAAATGACTAAACAGTGCTGTGGATTAAATGTAGTTAATGTGTGTGTTAGTTATAATGTGTGTGTGTTAGTTATAATGTGTGTGTGTTAGTTATAATGTGTGTGTGTGTTAGTTATAATGTGTGTGTGTTAGTTATAATGTGCTGTGTGTATATATATATATACTAAATAGTGCTGTGGATTCATTTAGTTATAATGTGTGTGTGTGTTCAACATGCAGAGGAGAAGTCATACCATCTAAACACTAAAACACGCAGTCATAACAGAACCATCTTCTAAACACTACAGCATGCAGAGGAGAAGTCATAACAGAACCATCTAAACACTAGTGCTGTCAGAACGAATTTCATAATATGAAAGAAATTCGAATATTAAAAAATATATATATATTCGAAAGCTAAAATTGCCATTCGAATGGAGCTTTTATCATTTATTAATTCTATTTCATATTTTTATTTTGTTTTATGTTATTTTATCCGCTCACTAAATGTATTGAGTAACGAATCTACCGCTGTGAAATCTCCCGGCCGCTTCCACTGCATGTGAAAAGGTGCACGTCCGGTCGGCGGTCACGTGATATCAGCAGTAGTACCTGAGCGAGACAACAACAAACAAATATGGCAGAGGCTCAAAGCGACGGGGAGGAATTGTCAACGGCTGCACCAGAGATAACCACACCTGAACATTTTAGGAGTGATGTGTGGAGGATTTTTGGTTTTGCATCCAAAAACGGAAAAATTACGACAAGAGATCACGCCATCTGCAGACTTTGCCGGGTCGAAATGAAGTACCACACAACAACAAGCAACCTGAGGAATCATGCTGCCACAATACACCCCGTTGAATACGCAGCGTTGGCGGAGATGGACGAACCCAGGTTAAAGCAGGCTAGGATGACCGCGTTCATGCTACACGAGCCACGGGGTTTACCAGCCCCACGCCAGCAAGCAATTACGCAGAGATTGACCCAATTCATCTGCAAAGATATGAGGCCGATCAACCTCCCTTTACTAATGATGGCCTGTTCATCGTGATAGCCATTAATCATTCTGTTTAAAAAGAAAAAAGAAAATGTCCTGTTCATGATTCCTGACTAGCCTACTCAATACTCAGACTATACTGTATCAGAAGTATACATTAAAATGTTCACTGTAAAATGCATTTGCACTTGACAGACAACAATCTTACCGTGCTGAGTGCACTGTGCTCAATAAAACAACAGTTTAAACGCTATTTTGTGCTGTGAAAACCATTATTAGTACTGCTTTGTCGTTTGGAAGGGGGGGCCCTCTAGTGGACAGAACGTGCATCGTCAAAACCTTGTTATTCTGTGTATTATTATAGGCTAAATATGAGCTAAAATACAATGTAAATATTCGAATATATTCGAAAATTACAAATAATTAAGCAATGAAATTCGAATTGGATTATAGAGGTGAACTGACAGCCCTACTAAACACTACA
Organism: Protomyctophum bolini; assembly: GCF_963924005.1. Taxonomy (NCBI): domain Eukaryota; kingdom Metazoa; phylum Chordata; class Actinopteri; order Myctophiformes; family Myctophidae; genus Protomyctophum; species Protomyctophum bolini. The sequence continues at coordinate 39,823,612 of NC_137880.1, read as the reverse complement.
GCATGCAGAGGAGAAGTCATAACAGAACCATCTAAACACTACAGCATGCAGTCATAACAGAACCATCTAAACACTACAGCATGCAGAGGAGAAGTCATAACAGAACCATCTAAACACTACAGCATGCAGTCATAACAGAACCATCTAAACACTACAGCATGCAGAGGAGAAGTCATAACAGAACCATCTAAACACTACAGCATGCAGTCATAACAGAACCATCTAAACACTACAGCATGCAGAGGAGAAGTCATAACAGAACCATCTAAACACTACAGCATGCAGAGGAGAAGTCATAACAGAACCATCTAAACACTACAGCATGCAGAGGATTTAGAGAATAAATAAAACTTGAATGATTTAATTCCTTCATTTCCATCGCCAAGCATTTTGTGCACACACACACACACACACACACACACACACACACTTGGTGTTAGCATTATGTTATGCTTTAGCTATTGAAAAATAGAAAAATAGCCACCGAGTGGCGCGCTACGAGCTTGTAGGTCTGCTATTTTTATCCAAAATGTATGAAATACAATCATATCAAATACCTTCAGTACAATTCTAACTTTTCATTTCAACACTTTACAGAAAGAGTAGCAAACTCTTTCTGTAGTTATAAGTGCATTATCCTTCCTTAGCACAGTGTGCCTTTGCTGCAGAAATACCTTTCTCTCATGTACCGTCCTTCCATATAGGCTACCATAACTAAACAGCATGTAAACAATTCAACAATGCGTTTTACCATAGCCCCATATGTGCCCCTCTCCCTACGCTCATTCTGCTTGATTGATTGATTGAAAATATGTATTAACAGTTTGCAGAATTACAGTACATTTCAAGCACAAACTCAATACAAAGACTGTTAACTGTGAGTGGACGACCCAATTAAGCATTACACTTGTTTACAACAGGGTCCACATTGTTCAATTCATCGTAGGGAGAGGGCACATATGGGGCTACCATAACTAAAGAGCATGTAAACAATTCAACAATGCATTTTAGCAATAGTCCTTTGAACTCCAAAAACGTGTTGTACTGCATGTAGCAAAACACAGTCCATGTGTACCAACCTCATGCCTCTTCGGGGGTTCTAAAACAATCACTGAATGTCTCAAGAAGATACAAACACTAAACAAAACATGCGCCATCTCTCCAGCTTCTCTCTCTGGTTATGTATTATACTTCCTGTTTCCGGTGCGCAGGTAGCTATGTCACAAAACTCCCTTCAAAATAAAAGTATTTGGCTCAAATCTCAAAATAAAAGGAAATAGGACTTTAAACAGGTATGTTTCACAATAGGATCATATTAACAAAGTCTGTTCACCCAGAATATAGAATAGTTCAGTGAAAAACGTGTTTGGGTTCTTTACAAAAAGGTTTGTCAAGTCACTGCATGCTGCACCCATAATAATCTTCACACAGTATGCCTATGCAGTGTCTGCTGGCCAACACTAGATGGCAGCAAAACCTCGCTTTTCCAGCCTGAGGTTTCCGAGGCTATAGTGCATGACTTTAAACAACAGTCTCTCTCTCTCTCTCGTGTCATGAGAGTGTACACATGGAACCATTTGGTTCCAAACTATGATTTATCTGGGGACCCTCTCTGGAACTCCCTCAAGGACCCCTGGGGGTCCCCGGACCCCACCCCTGGACTAGAGCAGTGCATGGTTTTCAACCCTTTAATATCAAGGCACATTATTCTGCATTTGAGCCACGGCTCACAAAAAAACGTAATAATAATAATGTCTCTGTTGTTAATAATATTTTGTGCACAATTCCATGCTGTGTTCATGTGATACCATTAGAAGAGATGTCAGGAAAACGCTTGTAGATCTGCTATTCTGCTAGTAGTTCTGTATTCAAAATGTACTTGAGTAAAAGTATAAAAGTATGATTCATGGGGGATGGAAGGTAGGCCTGTCACAATTATGACGTCATCGCCTAATCGCGATTATATAAGTTAATCGCAATTATTTCTTTTGCATAATCGTCAATCATTTCCGTGTTGAAAAAGGTGGTACATTTTTCAAAGAATATTAGAAATAGCAGATCTACAATTAAGTTATCATATCTCCATGCACTGAAACAAATAAAACGTTGGTTTAACATGAATGAAATATGGACATTGGTTGCACATTAATGGTTGGCTTTGGCAGCACTAGCTCCAATTGTCTAGGTTAAACACATCTATATGTAATTGAACAGTGTTACTTATACATGTTTCAATTACATTGGGTCAACATGATTCAGTTAACGTCATTCAATTTACTAGTACATGTTTTAATCAAGTTGGGGCAACATGATTCAGTTAACTTCATTCAATTTACTATTAAATGTTTCAAATACATTATGGCAACATGATTCAGTCATATTCATTATTCTAGCTACATGATGTGATCCTAATATTAGTCCAACACAATTTGATCCATGCGAATTATTTTTTTATTTTTAATGCAGGGAACAGTGCATTCATGCATTACAGTGCATTACATAACATTATACAAATACAAATGTGTTTTAACATAAAACACAACATGTATGCAACAATAAAACACATGTATGTAACAATATGTTTTTTTAAAACACTAACTTAAAACCTGGAAAAAAAAGAATACTGTACAAGCAGTACAGTATCGCTCTCTCTCATCTTGTTCTGACGCATGCATGCATGACATCTGTTCTTGGTGTAGCAGGGTAGGTCCATCACTGCTGATGTATGACAATTATCATAAATAATGTAAAACAAATATATAGAATAGCAGTTTTGAAACAGTTTTGCAATAGCAGATATACAGCTTGTATATCTTGCACAACATATTTTCAGATGGAGGTCTGAGGCCAAATCATTTTGGGCGTTGACGACATGAACACGTTTTAGTACTACTGATTTAGAAGGCATTCGTAGAACCGCCATCAGGTCTTAATAATGGGTTAAAGGAGCACTTTACCCATTTTCAAATGGTTTCATTATAATTGGTCGTCACTAATGCTCATTATAACATGGCATCATTACCGTCTACTCACTCTGTGTCTCATTGGTGGGCAGTTCAGAAAACATTAAAGTAACATAAAACACAACAACATGTATGTATGCAACAATAAAACGCAACATGATTGTATGCAACGATGTTTTTTTAAAACACTAATAAAACTTGAAACCTGGAAAAAATAATACCGTACAAGTATATCTTGTACATGGGGGAGGCACAAAATATTTTCAGATGGAGGTCTGTGGCCAAATCATTTTGGGCGTTGTTGACATGAACACGTTTTAGTAGTACGTACTCACTGCTGCTGTAGCTTGGTTTTCAAGCTTTGTGCTTTGTGGGAGAGAGCTCCTCCATCTAACTCCATCATCATTGTCTGCAGTAACTCAAATGTGCATTTGAGCTTCGGTGGGTAACCCGGGTTCAGTGCGTGAATGAGCCCGACAACGTGGCAGTTGCAAAGGCCACATTGTCCAGGTCTTCTACGACCGCGACTCCCTCAAGGACGATTCTGACATCGTCCTCAAAGGTGTTTTTGATCACGATGTCGTCTTCTCCATGGATCGTCTCCTCCACTTCCTAAGTGTTCACAAAAAGGCATTATTTTATTATAAATATTTGGAAGCTTTAAGAAAACCTAGGTCAGGATTTAGACGGCATTTTTATAATCAGTCTTATGTCTGAATGGGTTAAGTCACAACTACTGTATGTATATGCATCACATTTGAGCTGGCAGCAGTTAACACAACACTGCCGCTTGAGTGTTGGCAAAAAGCATCAGTGGTTCTTCAAAGATGTACACAGTGCATGTATACACTGTGTACAGTCAGTCACTTACTATGAACTCCCGCACAAGGTCTCCAGGATCTTCGTTGAGGTAGATGCAGAGTCCTTTAATTATGCCGTCCCTTCCTGCGTCAGTGTCCTCCTGAAAGATAAGGGACAGAACGGACACTTAAAACTCAAATACATAAGCGGTGCTTGCAGGTTAACATGTTTTTGTGAAAAAGAAAAATAGGCCTACAAGCTCACAATGCATCACATAGTGCCATGAGCTTGTAGATAGTTTATTTTGTTTGTGTGACACTTTTATATGATAAATATTCTGATTTGAGCAGTTGGTGGAACTCACTCTGAGCAGCCAAAAAGCCGCCCCTGCCACTTCGACCTGGCGCCTGGTTAACATAATGTTCTGCAATGACTGCAGATCTGGGCCTCAGTTGTACCAGGAAACGTCTTACAGACAGCTTCTGCAATAAAAACAATTACAAATACCAATTGTTACGTTTGTCAATATGTTACATCAGCCACACATTTAAAATATGAATAAAAAAAGACCAAGGACAGAAAATTGTTTTTTTTATACCATTGACGACGGAAAAGAAGGGCGTCTTTTTAAATGGCCTCTTTTCTGTTTTGGCCCTCCACCCTGCATGTTCTCATCAGGCCATTTGTGAAAAGGCTGAAACGGATACAAAGAAAATGCATATACATTGTCAACTGCATACTTTCAATCACACTAAGATGAAACGGCAATAAGACACTAATAACATTTAATGCATGTCTGTTTTACAGTTTTCGTTCACCTTGCCAGGATCCTACGAGTGCAGGTCTTGTACGTCGTCCCCCCGACATCAGGCAGAGTTGAAATCTGATATTACAAATTACAAACGGCGTTTTAAATGTTTTGAATACAACGTATTTAAAGATGGCCAATATATATTTTGTATTTACCATTGAACGACGGAACTCTGTATCGTCCAGATCCTTTTTCAGTTCAAGTCCCCCTCCGGCCTCCGTATTCATTGGAATCTTGAACCTTTCAAGACCCTCGATCGCAACCCCCCCCCCCCCCCCCCGGCCATGTCATTGGAATTGACCCACTTTCAGGGTAGGCGTTCATCACTTCATGGATGGATTTAATGACTTTTGCAGTAAACGTAAAACGTCTGACCATCCATTTCATGAAGAGGACATCTTAAAGAATTGAAAAAACAATGTCACATTTTGTTGATAAATAGGACCAAAATTCCAAGTGAATGTTGCTCAGAAAAGTTAACCCTTTGCTATTTCCGCCGTATATTTTTGAATACTGTACATACTGTACAGAACCCAAATATGGGTGTTCCCGGCCTAAAGGGGGTAAGACACCAAAATGGGTTTAAACTGAAGTGGTTTGGTCATGATGTTGAAAAGTACCTTTGAGAAGCTGAAGAGGTGGATGCTCTGGACGATGCCCCTCTCTGCGTTCATGTTCTGAGAGTCTTTGGGAGCTTTGAGCAGCAGCGTCTGGTTGTCCTGGATGGTGACGTAGCGCTGGGAGAGGAACGGACAGCTTTGAGCAGCAGCGTCTGGTTGTCCTGGATGATGACGCAGCGCTGGGAGAGGAACGGAGAGCTTTGAGCAGCAGCGTCTGGTTGTCCTGGATGGTGACGCAGCACTGGGAGAGGAACGGACAGCTTTGAGCAGCAGCGTCTGGTTGTCCTGGATGGTGATGCAGTGCTGGGAGAGGAACGGACAGCTTTGAGCAGCAGCGTCTGGTTGTCCTGGATGGTGACGCAGCGCTGGGAGAGGAACGGAGAGAAGGACACAACACTTGTTAGCACGTCGTTTTCACCAGCAGCTTGAATATGTTTCAGACGTTCCAGACAGTTTAGGACTCACACGCTCACACGTCGTTTTGACTTGAGAGCCACTTTCAAAATGACCAGCTCAACAAGATCTACCCACCAGAAAAAAATATGATCCCATTGTTGCTGAAATGTGTTTAAAAATGTACCCGAGGGGTCTTTGGAATAGCGTCGCTGGCGTTACATACAGCAAGACGTAAGACAAAGACACTAGGAATGGGGAAATGGAGGGGAATTGGTAAAGGGTGTTGTTGTATATAACTTTGTTATGCTACGGACAACAAATTCCAAATGTTTTTTATATATAAATTAAATATATACGTTTAGGACCATGCCATGCTGTGATCTACCTGCACGGCCTTTGTGATCTACTGGTAGATCGCAATCTACCTTTTGGGCACCCCTGGTTTAGGTCATCTCTCTCACCTCTTCTCCTCCCCTCTCCTTCTCTGTCAGTGAGAGGTCCTGGTTTAGGTCATCTCTCTCACCTCTTCTCCTCCCCTCTCCTTCTCTGTCAGTGAGAGGTTCTGATTCAGGTCATCTCTCTCACCTCTTCTCCTCCCCTCTCCTTCTCTGTCAGTGAGAGGTTCTGATTCAGGTCATCTCTCTCACCTCTTCTCCTCCCCTCTCCTTCTCTGTCAGTGAGAGGTTCTGATTCAGGTCATCTCTCTCACCTCTTCTCCTCCCCTCTCCTTCTCCGTCAGTGAGAGGTCCTGGTTTAGGTCATCTCTCTCACCTCTTCTCCTCCCCTCTCCTTCTCTGTCAGTGAGAGGTTCTGATTCAGGTCATCTCTCTCACCTCTTCTCCTCCCCTCTCCTTCTCTGTCAGTGAGAGGTTCTGATTCAGGTCATCTCTCTCACCTCTTCTCCTCCCCTCTCCTTCTCTGTCAGTGAGAGGTTCTGATTCAGGTCATCTCTCTCACCTCTTCTCCTCCCCTCTCCTTCTCCGTCAGTGAGAGGTCCTGGTTTAGGTCATCTCTCTCACCTCTTCTCCTCCCCTCTCCTTCTCTGTCAGTGAGAGGTTCTGATTCAGGTCATCTCTCTCACCTCTTCTCCTCCCCTCTCCTTCTCTGTCAGTGAGAGGTCCTGGTTTAGGTCATCTCTCTCACCTCTTCTCCTCCCCTCTCCTTCTCTGTCAGTGAGAGGTTCTGATTCAGGTCATCTCTCTCACCTCTTCTCCTCCCCTCTCCTTCTCTGTCAGTGAGAGGTTCTGATTCAGGTCATCTCTCTCACCTCTTCTCCTCCCCTCTCCTTCTCTGTCAGTGAGAGGTTCTGATTCAGGTCATCTCTCTCACCTCTTCTCCTCCCCTCTCCTTCTCCGTCAGTGAGAGGTCCTGGTTTAGGTCATCTCTCTCACCTCTTCTCCTCCCCTCTCCTTCTCTGTCAGTGAGAGGTTCTGATTCAGGTCATCTCTCTCACCTCTTCTCCTCCCCTCTCCTTCTCTGTCAGTGAGACTTTCACCTTCTCCCCAGCACCGCCCCTGTTTGGTGGCCTCAGGTTTGGACAGAGTCTTTTAAAAATTGGGAAGAAACGAAGAGGGTGTAAAAACAGACGGTCACAGCATTCAAAACGCAAAATAATTGATGACTGTTAAGTGACAGATTATCATGTGATAAATGACGTGGTGTGTCGGAATGGCAGAGACCGACTTAATCGCCAATACCAGCATTTTGGGCAGTGTATCAGCCAGGATTACAAATTGTAGACCACAGTGTTCAGTGAGTGTTAAATACCGTGCTGCTGCCTGTGTCTTTGTTTTCTTGGTCTTTCTTACCTTTCTTTGTAGTCGTTACGTCCCCACCAAAGAGGTCCTGGTGTTATTTTGTGCAAAAACTCCTTATTGGCTATTTCCCCTACCATAAGCCCGCAATGAATTGAATTGAATCGGGTGTTGTGCTAATTCGCTTATTTCCATCGAAATAAGTATTCAGCATTCAATTCATTGAGGGCTTATGGTGGGGGAAATACCTTAAGGTTTTCCACAAAATAACACCTGGACCTCTTTGGTGGGCACGTAACAACTACAAATAAAGGTAAGAAAGCCTTCTAGCATGGAATTCTCCTTAAGTAGGAAATGTGAGTACTTTTCCCACCACTATTTGTCACTCACTTATGCATCGTCTGTAATACAGTGTGTTGAGCAGCCACCATGGGAAGGAAGTCTCAAAAAGTGCAGTCTCCATCTGCCTCCGAGGAGGAAGAGCATGTTGTTGAGAAGGTGCTGGACAGGAGGGTCATTAAAGGCAAAGTCGAGTTCTTCCTGAAGTGGAAAGGATTCCCCGAGGAACAGAACACCTGGGAACTAGAGAAGAATCTGGAATGTGCTGGCCTCATTGCCGAGTTCATGAAGACCTATGATAAAGGCAGCGGTGGTGATGCTGCTGCCAGCGGTGACGCTGCAGGCGCCTCAGGACGCACCAATGAAGCCCTAACCCTAACCCTGTGTTTTGACCCTAACCCCAACCCTGTGTTTTGATGCACTTTGTTTTCCCCTCTATACAGTGAGACATTCGTCACATGCCCCAAGCGGCTCCGGCACTCCTCAAGGTACAATTCCATAATTATAATTCAGGAAATGTTCTTTCTGGTGTTCAATAGGTCTCGAAGGTCCCTGTCTCGAAGTCTGTCTCGAACCAGTCTCCTCAAAAAAAAAACTGAAGTCACGTCCCAACTCACTACCCAGTCCTCTTCACCCCCCCAGCTTCCACATAAACGGTACCCCCCTCAAAACCGTCCATCACTTCACCTACCGTGGCTCCACACTGTCCACACACTGCTCCCTCGACACCGAAATACACACCCGCATCAACAAAGCCTCTTCAGCCTTCGGACGACTGCGCAGCAGGGTTTTAGAAAACCGTAACCTGAACGTCAGCACCAAGGTTGCTGTCTACAATGCGGTTTGTGTGTCTACCCTACTCTATGGGGCAGAGACATGGACTCCATATAGACGGTTTGTGTGTCTGCCCTACTCTATGGGGCAGACATGGACTCCATATAGACGGTCTGTGTGTCTGCCCTACTCTATGGGGCAGAGACATGGACTCCATATAGACGGTTTGTGTGTCTGCCCTACTCTATGGGGCAGACCCATGGACTCCATATAGACGGTTTGTGTGTCTGCCCTACTCTATGGGAAGGAGACATGGACTCCATATAGACGGTTTGTGTGTCTGCCCTACTCTATGGGAAGGAGACATGGACTCCATAGAGACGGTTTGTGTGTCTGCCCTACTCTATGGGGCAGACATGGACTCCATATAGACGGTTTGTGTGTCTGCCCTACTCTATGGGAAGGAGACATGGACTCCATATAGACGGTTTGTGTGTCTGCCCTACTCTATTGTTTTCTTTATTGGAATGGCTGTTTTGTATCGGTAATGCTGGATTGTATCAGAGTTGTATGGATGGAAGTATTTTAAATTAAACTAATTTTAAATAAAATGGTCAATGAAAGTGAAACATTTACCTTTTTTTCTCTTTTTTTTTTTTTTACAAAATCCTGGATAAAGCTGAGGAAATCCTCCAAAGAGCCATGCAGAAGGCTGAAGAAATCCTCCAAAAGGCGGAGGAAATCCTCCAGAAGGCGACGGAGAAGGCGGAGGAAATCCTCCAGAAGGCAACTGAGAGGTCGGAGGAAATCCTCCAGAAGGCGACGGAGAAGGCGGAGGAAATATTCCAGAAAGCAACTGAGAGGTCGGAGGAAATCCTCAAGAGAGCGACTGAAAAGTCGGAGGAAATCCTGAAGAAAGCGACTGAGAAGTCGGAGGAAATCCTCAAGAAAGCGGAAGAACGAATGAGGAGGAACAGAAGGGAGACTGGAGCGAGCGGGGGTCTTGAAAAGTTCAAGATCCCAATTAATACGGAGGGGGACTTTAACTCCATGTCCAAGGATCTGGAAAATGCAGAGTTCCGTCGTTCCATGGCAAATACAAAATATATATTGGCCATCTTTAAATACGTTATATTCAAAACATTTAAAACGCCGTTTGTAATTTGTAATATCAGATTTAAACTCTGTCTGATGTCGGGGGGACGACGTACAAGACCTGTACACATGGGATCATGGCAAGGTGAACGAAAACTGTAAAACAGACATGCATTAAATGTTATTAGTGTCTTATTGCCGTTTCATCTTAGTGTGATTGAAAGTATGCAGTTGACAATGTATATGCATTTTCTTTGTATCCGTTTCAGCCTTTTAACCAACGAACTGATGACGTCGTTTAATATGGAGGGTGGAGGGCCAAAAAACAAAAAGTCCTTTAAAAAGACACCATTCTTTTCTGTGGTCAATGGTAAAAAATAACAATTTTCTGTCCTTGGTCTTTTTTTATTCATATTTTAAATGTGTGGCTGATGTAACATATTGACAAACTTAACAATTGGTATTTAATTGTTTTTATCGCAGAAGCTGTTTGTAAGAACTTCCCAGATTCAACGGAGGCCCAGATCTCCACGGCCATGGCAGCCTTTTTAATGCAGGCGCCAGCTAGAAGAGGCGGGGGCGGGTACAATAATTAGTTCTTTGTAGTCCAGGCAAAGTAGCATTTCACAGACTAATTAAAATAGATTTTTTTTCACCATAGATCATCTCTATGAGGTGTCTAGAATAACATACTAAAAGTCCCAAGAAATCCTAGATACGGAAATATGTTTAATTCTCATTAATTCAAGATGTGTGCTAATACCTCGAGAAAACTAAACACCCTAATGGGTTTTTTTTTCTTTTGTTCTATCACAATGAAACTATTCAACAACGACGGCGATCGCCTGCCATCCTGCGACGATGAGGTTACCTCATCATTTTATTATAATAATATAATAATAATAATAATAATAATATTTATTATTTATTAATTATTAGTTATAATTTGAATTACCAAGATTTACATCACTATTGATAATTTATATACAAATCTCAAAGATGTCCAATCTTGGAGGAAAGGACATCAAATCCTGTACAGTGAATATACTTTATAATATAATAATATATAATATAATATATTTTATATAATATACTTGGCAGGTATGAATTCAAATTGAAGGGTTACAATGTGTTATTGCTGTTTCATCTCAAGTGTTTGCTTTGCAAGTTGCTATAGCACGCACTTATCAATGTATGGGTGTATTAGCCACTATGTACAGCTTCAACAGTGAACCGTTCTCGAAGTCGGCTGAGGACTCAAGGTACCAAATTGTATAATCATAGCGTGTGGGCTGGTGTTGTAATTGAGGCTTTGATGTACTTTGTTTTCTCCTCTACAGAGCCTACCAGATCCTTCCATATAGATACATTTTTCATGTATAGGATGTCTCCTCAAGGTACCAAATTGTATAATCATAGCATACCGTATTACTGTATCACTTTAGTATACAAGTAGTGAAAGTGTAATGTTTTTTTCTCTCAAAACAGGAGGGCAACGGGCAACACCAGCTCAGTATTTAGTCTAGGTGTGCGGAGGACTCCCTTGTACATTTTGATTGACAATAGAGCTCTGGTAACATTTGCGGTGTTGTAATTGAGGCTTTGATGTACTTTGTTTTCTCCTCTACAGGGATTGGGAGAAGACGACTGTCTCGAGCAAGTCTCCTCCTCAGGACGCCTCACGTAAGTTTATAAAAACTATTTGAAATTAAACTAATTTTAAATAAAATGGTCAATGAAAGTGAAACATTTACCTTTTTTTTTCTCTTTTTTTTTTTTTTTACAAAATCCTGGATAAAGCTGAGGAAATCCTCCAAAGAGCCATGCAGAAGGCTGAAGAAATCCTCCAAAAGGCGGAGGAAATCCTCCAGAAGGCGACGGAGAAGGCGGAGGAAATCCTCCAGAAGGCAACTGAGAGGTCGGAGGAAATCCTTAAGAGAGCGACTGAAAAGTCTGAGGAAATCAAGAAAGCGGAAGAACCAATGAGGAGGAACAGAAGGGAGACTGGAGCGAGCGAGGGTCTTGAGATCAAGATCCCAATTAATACGGAGGGGGACTTTAACTCCATGTCCAAGGATTTGGAAAATGCAGAGTTCCGTCGTTCCATGGTAAATACAAAATATATATTGGCCATCTTTAAATACGTTATATTCAAAACATTTAAAACGCCGTTTGTAATTTGTAATATCAGATTTCAACTCTGTCTCATGTCGGGGGGACAACGTACACCACCTGCACTCGTGGGATCCTGGCAAGGTGAACGAAAACTGTAAAACAGACATGCATTAAATGTTATTAGTGTCTTATTGCCGTTTCATCTTAGTGTGATTGAAAGTATGCAGTTGACAATGTATATGCATTTTCTTTGTATCCGTTTCAGGCTTTTAACCAACAAACTGATGAAGTCTTTTAACATGGAAGGTGGAGGGCCCAAAAACAAAAAGTCCTTTAAAAAGACGCCCTTCTTTTCCGTCGTCAATGGTAAAAAATAACAATTTTCTGTCCTTGGTCTTTTTTTATTCATATTTTAAATGTGTGGCTGATGTAACATATTGACAAACGTAACAATTGGTATTTAATTGTTTTTATTGCAGAAGCTGTTCGTACGAACTTCCCACGTACAACGGAGGCCCAGATATCCACAACCATGGCAGCCTTTTTAAAACAAGCGCCAGCCAGACGAGGCGGGGGCGGGTACAGTCATTTGTAGTCGTCACAGACTAATTAAAATAGATTTTCTCTATGAGGTGTCTAGAATAACATACTAAAAGTCCCAAGAAATCCTAGATGCGGAAATATGTTTAATTCTCATTAATTCAAGATGTGTGCCAATACCTCGAGAAAACTAAACACCCTAATGGGTTTTTTTTTCTTTTGTCCCATCACAATGAAACTATTCAACAACGACGGCGATCGCCTGCCATCCTGCGACGATGGGGTTACCTCATCATTTTATTATAATGATAATATAATAATATTATTTATTAATTATTAGTTATAATTTGAATTACCAAGATTTACATCACTATTGATAATTTATATACAAATCTCAAAGATGTCCAATCTTGGAGGAAAGGACATCAAATCCTATACAGTGAATATACTTTATAATATAATAATATATAATATAATATATTTTATATAATATACTTGGCAGGTATGAATTCAAATTGAAGGGTTACAATGTGTTATTGCTGTTTCATCTCAAGTGTTTGCTTTGCAAGTTGCTATAGCACGCACTTATCAATGTATGGGTGTATTAGCCACTATGTACAGCTTCAAGTGTATGACTGTCTGTTTAAGCACAGAATGTGCTCAGCAGATTGGCACCTCACAAGAGTGTGTTTTATCTCTTTCAGACTTTTCACCAATAAATTGATGTCTCAATTCAACCTGCTGGGTGGTGGGCAGCGGGAGAAAAAGCATTCTAGAAAACGACCTTCTTTCCACTAGTAAACGGTAACATAAATAATTGTCTTTGTTAGTTCATATAATGTGTGTCTGACGAATTTTCCTTTTTCTGGAGTATACTTGGACATCTCTATTATATATTATATTACTCTCACGTATGACCGATACAATTTTTTTCATTATTCTGATTGCAGAAATTGTTCGGAAGGTGTTGCCAACAGCAACAGAGGGCCAGGTCAGCAAGGCTACAGCAGCTTATCTAAAGCAGGCCCCGGCTCGAAGTGGTGGTGGAGGGTACCCTGTTTAACACCGTTTTGATGTTCAGCAGGTACACAAGGGGCACCAGGGCACCTTGCAAGTCATACCAGGTCAGTATTGAGATTTCCTTTTGTTTTCTTTATTGGAATGGCTGTTTTGTATCGGTAATGCTGGATTGTATCAGAGTTGTATGGATGGAAGTATTTGAAATTAAACTAATTTTAAATAAAATGGTCAATGAAAGTGAAACATTTACCTTTTTTTTTCTCTTTTTTTTTTTTTTTACAAAATCCTGGATAAAGCTGAGGAAATCCAAAGAGCCATGGATAAGGCTGAAGAAATCTTCCAAAAGGCGGAGGAAATCCTCCAGAAGGCGACCGAGAAGGCGGAGGAAATCCTCCAGAAGGCGACCGAGAAGGCGGAGGAAATCCTCCAGAAGGCGACTGAGAGGTCGGAGGAAATCCTGAAGAATACGGAAGAACCAATGAGGAGGAACAGAAGGGAGAATGAAGCGAGCGGGGGTCTTGAGATCAAGATCCCAATTAATACGGAGGGGGACTTTAACTCCATGTCCAAGGATTTGGAAAATGCAGAGTTCCGTCGTTCCATGGTAAATACAAAATATATATTGGCCATCTTTAAATACGTTATATTCAAAACATTTAAAACGCCGTTTGTAATTTGTAATATCAGATTTCAACTCTGTCTCATGTCGGGGGGACAACGTACACCACCTGCACTCGTGGGATCCTGGCAAGGTGAACGAAAACTGTAAAACAGACATGCATTAAATGTTATTAGTGTCTTATTGCCGTTTCATCTTAGTGTGATTGAAAGTATGCAGTTGACAATGTATATGCATTTTCTTTGTATCCGTTTCAGCCTTTTCACCAACGAACTTATGAAGTCCTTTAATATGGAAGGTGGAGGGCCCAAAAAGAAAAAGGCCTTTAAAAAGACAACGTTCTTTTCGCTGGTCAATGGTAAAAAATTACAATTTTCTGTCCTTGGTCTTTTTTTATTCATATTTTAAATGTGTGGCTGATGTAACATATTGACAAACGTAACAATTTGTATTTAATTGTTTTTATTGCAGAAGCTGTTCGAAAGAACTTTCCACGAGCAACGGCGGCGCAGATCTCCACGGCCATGGCAGCCTATTTAAAGCAGTCACCAGCCAGACGAGGCGGGGGCGGGTACTTGTAGTCATTTGTAGTCGTCACAGACTAATTAAAATAGATTTTTTTTCCAACAGATATCATTTCTATGAGGTGTCTAGAATAACATACTAAAAGTCCCAAGAAATCCTAGATGCGGAAATATGTTTAATTCTCATTAATTCAAGATGTGTGCTAATACCTCGAGAAAACTAAACACCCTAATGGGTTTTTTTTTCTTTTGTCCTATCACAATGAAACTATTCAACAACGACGGCGATCGCCTGCCATCCTGCGACGATGAGGTTACCTCATCATTTTATTATAATAATAATATAATAATATTATTTATTAATTAGTTATAATTTGAATTACCAAGATTTACATCACTATTGATAATTTATATACAAATCTCAAAGATGTCCAATCTTGGAGGAAAGGACATCAAATCCTGTACAGTGAATATACTTTATAATATAATAATATATAATATAATATATTTTATATAATATACTTGGCAGGTATGAATTCAAATTGAAGGGTTACAATGTGTTATTGCTGTTTCATCTCAAGTGTTTGCTTTGCAAGTTGCTATAGCACGCACTTATCAATGTATGGGTGTATTAGCCACTATGTACAGCTTCAAGTGTATGACTGTCTGTTTAAGCACAGAATGTGCTCAGCAGATTGGCACCTCACAAGAGTGTGTTTTATCTCTTTCAGACTTTTCACCAATAAATTGATGTCTCAATTCAACCTGCTGGGTGGTGGGCAGCGGGAGAAAAAGCATTCTAGAAAACGGCCTTCTTTCCACTAGTAAACGGTAACATAAATAATTGTCTTTGTTAGTTCATATAATGTGTGTCTGACGAATTTTCCTTTTTCTGGAGTATACTTGGACATCTCTATTATATATTATATTACTCTCACGTATGACCGATACAATTTTTTTCATTATTCTGATTGCAGAAATTGTTCGGAAGGTGTTGCCAACAGCAACAGAGGGCCAGGTCAGCAAGGCTACAGCAGCTTATCTAAAGCAGGCCCCGGCTCGAAGTGGTGGTGGAGGGTACCCTGTTTAACACCGTTTTGATGTTCAGCAGGTACACAAGGGGCACCAGGGCACCTTGCAAGTCATACCAGGTCAGTATTGAGATTTCCTTTTGTTTTCTTTATTGGAATGGCTGTTTTGTATCGGTAATGCTGGATTGTATCAGAGTTGTATGGATGGAAGTATTTGAAATTAAACTAATTTTAAATAAAATGGTCAATGAAAGTGAAACATTTACCTTTTTTTTTCTCTTTTTTTTTTTTTTACAAAATCCTGGATAAAGCTGAGGAAATCCAAAGAGCCATGGATAAGGCTGAAGAAATCTTCCAAAAGGCGGAGGAAATCCTCCAGAAGGCGACCGAGAAGGCGGAGGAAATCCTCCAGAAGGCGACCGAGAAGGCGGAGGAAATCCTCCAGAAGGCGACTGAGAGGTCGGAGGAAATCCTGAAGAATACGGAAGAACCAATGAGGAGGAACAGAAGGGAGAATGAAGCGAGCGGGGGTCTTGAGATCAAGATCCCAATTAATACGGAGGGGGACTTTAACTCCATGTCCAAGGATTTGGAAAATGCAGAGTTCCGTCGTTCCATGGTAAATACAAAATATATATTGGCCATCTTTAAATACGTTATATTCAAAACATTTAAAACGCCGTTTGTAATTTGTAATATCAGATTTCAACTCTGTCTCATGTCGGGGGGACAATGTACACCACCTGCACTCGTGGGATCCTGGCAAGGTGAACGAAAACTGTAAAACAGACATGCATTAAATGTTATTAGTGTCTTATTGCCGTTTCATCTTAGTGTGATTGAAAGTATGCAGTTGACAATGTATATGCATTTTCTTTGTATCCGTTTCAGCCTTTTCACCAACGAACTTATGAAGTCCTTTAATATGGAAGGTGGAGGGCCCAAAAAGAAAAAGGCCTTTAAAAAGACAACGTTCTTTTCGCTGGTCAATGGTAAAAAATTACAATTTTCTGTCCTTGGTCTTTTTTTATTCATATTTTAAATGTGTGGCTGATGTAACATATTGACAAACGTAACAATTTGTATTTAATTGTTTTTATTGCAGAAGCTGTTCGAAAGAACTTTCCACGAGCAACGGCGGCGCAGATCTCCACGGCCATGGCAGCCTATTTAAAGCAGTCACCAGCCAGACGAGGCGGGGGTGGGTACTTGTAGTCATTTGTAGTCGTCACAGACTAATTAAAATAGATTTTTTTTCCAACAGATATCATTTCTATGAGGTGTCTAGAATAACATACTAAAAGTCCCAAGAAATCCTAGATGCGGAAATATGTTTAATTCTCATTAATTCAAGATGTGTGCTAATACCTCGAGAAAACTAAACACCCTAATGGGTTTTTTTTTCTTTTGTCCTATCACAATGAAACTATTCAACAACGACGGCGATCGCCTGCCATCCTGCGACGATGAGGTTACCTCATCATTTTATTATAATAATAATATAATAATATTATTTATTAATTAGTTATAATTTGAATTACCAAGATTTACATCACTATTGATAATTTATATACAAATCTCAAAGATGTCCAATCTTGGAGGAAAGGACATCAAATCCTGTACAGTGAATATACTTTATAATATAATAATATATAATATAATATATTTTATATAATATACTTGGCAGGTATGAATTCAAATTGAAGGGTTACAATGTGTTATTGCTGTTTCATCTCAAGTGTTTGCTTTGCAAGTTGCTATAGCACGCACTTATCAATGTATGGGTGTATTAGCCACTATGTACAGCTTCAAGTGTATGACTGTCTGTTTAAGCACAGAATGTGCTCAGCAGATTGGCACCTCACAAGAGTGTGTTTTATCTCTTTCAGACTTTTCACCAATAAATTGATGTCTCAATTCAACCTGCTGGGTGGTGGGCAGCGGGAGAAAAAGCATTCTAGAAAACGACCTTCTTTCCACTAGTAAACGGTAACATAAATAATTGTCTTTGTTAGTTCATATAATGTGTGTCTGACGAATTTTCCTTTTTCTGGAGTATACTTGGACATCTCTATTATATATTATATTACTCTCACGTATGACCGATACAATTTTTTTCATTATTCTGATTGCAGAAATTGTTCGGAAGGTGTTGCCAACAGCAACAGAGGGCCAGGTCAGCAAGGCTACAGCAGCTTATCTAAAGCAGGCCCCGGCTCGAAGTGGTGGTGGAGGGTACCCTGTTTAACACCGTTTTGATGTTCAGCAGGTACACAAGGGGCACCAGGGCACCTTGCAAGTCATACCAGGTCAGTATTGAGATTTCCTTTTGTTTTCTTTATTGGAATGGCTGTTTTGTATCGGTAATGCTGGATTGTATCAGAGTTGTATGGATGGAAGTATTTGAAATTAAACTAATTTTAAATAAAATGGTCAATGAAAGTGAAACATTTACCTTTTTTTTTCTCTTTTTTTTTTTTTTTACAAAATCCTGGATAAAGCTGAGGAAATCCAAAGAGCCATGGATAAGGCTGAAGAAATCTTCCAAAAGGCGGAGGAAATCCTCCAGAAGGCGACCGAGAAGGCGGAGGAAATCCTCCAGAAGGCGACCGAGAAGGCGGAGGAAATCCTCCAGAAGGCGACTGAGAGGTCGGAGGAAATCCTGAAGAATACGGAAGAACCAATGAGGAGGAACAGAAGGGAGAATGAAGCGAGCGGGGGTCTTGAGATCAAGATCCCAATTAATACGGAGGGGGACTTTAACTCCATGTCCAAGGATTTGGAAAATGCAGAGTTCCGTCGTTCCATGGTAAATACAAAATATATATTGGCCATCTTTAAATACGTTATATTCAAAACATTTAAAACGCCGTTTGTAATTTGTAATATCAGATTTCAACTCTGTCTCATGTCGGGGGGACAACGTACACCACCTGCACTCGTGGGATCCTGGCAAGGTGAACGAAAACTGTAAAACAGACATGCATTAAATGTTATTAGTGTCTTATTGCCGTTTCATCTTAGTGTGATTGAAAGTATGCAGTTGACAATGTATATGCATTTTCTTTGTATCCGTTTCAGCCTTTTCACCAACGAACTTATGAAGTCCTTTAATATGGAAGGTGGAGGGCCCAAAAAGAAAAAGGCCTTTAAAAAGACAACGTTCTTTTCGCTGGTCAATGGTAAAAAATTACAATTTTCTGTCCTTGGTCTTTTTTTATTCATATTTTAAATGTGTGGCTGATGTAACATATTGACAAACGTAACAATTTGTATTTAATTGTTTTTATTGCAGAAGCTGTTCGAAAGAACTTTCCACGAGCAACGGCGGCGCAGATCTCCACGGCCATGGCAGCCTATTTAAAGCAGTCACCAGCCAGACGAGGCGGGGGCGGGTACTTGTAGTCATTTGTAGTCGTCACAGACTAATTAAAATAGATTTTTTTTCCAACAGATATCATTTCTATGAGGTGTCTAGAATAACATACTAAAAGTCCCAAGAAATCCTAGATGCGGAAATATGTTTAATTCTCATTAATTCAAGATGTGTGCTAATACCTCGAGAAAACTAAACACCCTAATGGGTTTTTTTTTCTTTTGTCCTATCACAATGAAACTATTCAACAACGACGGCGATCGCCTGCCATCCTGCGACGATGAGGTTACCTCATCATTTTATTATAATAATAATATAATAATATTATTTATTAATTAGTTATAATTTGAATTACCAAGATTTACATCACTATTGATAATTTATATACAAATCTCAAAGATGTCCAATCTTGGAGGAAAGGACATCAAATCCTGTACAGTGAATATACTTTATAATATAATAATATATAATATAATATATTTTATATAATATACTTGGCAGGTATGAATTCAAATTGAAGGGTTACAATGTGTTATTGCTGTTTCATCTCAAGTGTTTGCTTTGCAAGTTGCTATAGCACGCACTTATCAATGTATGGGTGTATTAGCCACTATGTACAGCTTCAAGTGTATGACTGTCTGTTTAAGCACAGAATGTGCTCAGCAGATTGGCACCTCACAAGAGTGTGTTTTATCTCTTTCAGACTTTTCACCAATAAATTGATGTCTCAATTCAACCTGCTGGGTGGTGGGCAGCGGGAGAAAAAGCATTCTAGAAAACGGCCTTCTTTCCACTAGTAAACGGTAACATAAATAATTGTCTTTGTTAGTTCATATAATGTGTGTCTGACGAATTTTCCTTTTTCTGGAGTATACTTGGACATCTCTATTATATATTATATTACTCTCACGTATGACCGATACAATTTTTTTCATTATTCTGATTGCAGAAATTGTTCGGAAGGTGTTGCCAACAGCAACAGAGGGCCAGGTCAGCAAGGCTACAGCAGCTTATCTAAAGCAGGCCCCGGCTCGAAGTGGTGGTGGAGGGTACCCTGTTTAACACCGTTTTGATGTTCAGCAGGTACACAAGGGGCACCAGGGCACCTTGCAAGTCATACCAGGTCAGTATTGAGATTTCCTTTTGTTTTCTTTATTGGAATGGCTGTTTTGTATCGGTAATGCTGGATTGTATCAGAGTTGTATGGATGGAAGTATTTGAAATTAAACTAATTTTAAATAAAATGGTCAATGAAAGTGAAACATTTACCTTTTTTTTTCTCTTTTTTTTTTTTTTACAAAATCCTGGATAAAGCTGAGGAAATCCAAAGAGCCATGGATAAGGCTGAAGAAATCTTCCAAAAGGCGGAGGAAATCCTCCAGAAGGCGACCGAGAAGGCGGAGGAAATCCTCCAGAAGGCGACCGAGAAGGCGGAGGAAATCCTCCAGAAGGCGACTGAGAGGTCGGAGGAAATCCTGAAGAATACGGAAGAACCAATGAGGAGGAACAGAAGGGAGAATGAAGCGAGCGGGGGTCTTGAGATCAAGATCCCAATTAATACGGAGGGGGACTTTAACTCCATGTCCAAGGATTTGGAAAATGCAGAGTTCCGTCGTTCCATGGTAAATACAAAATATATATTGGCCATCTTTAAATACGTTATATTCAAAACATTTAAAACGCCGTTTGTAATTTGTAATATCAGATTTCAACTCTGTCTCATGTCGGGGGGACAACGTACACCACCTGCACTCGTGGGATCCTGGCAAGGTGAACGAAAACTGTAAAACAGACATGCATTAAATGTTATTAGTGTCTTATTGCCGTTTCATCTTAGTGTGATTGAAAGTATGCAGTTGACAATGTATATGCATTTTCTTTGTATCCGTTTCAGCCTTTTCACCAACGAACTTATGAAGTCCTTTAATATGGAAGGTGGAGGGCCCAAAAAGAAAAAGGCCTTTAAAAAGACAACGTTCTTTTCGCTGGTCAATGGTAAAAAATTACAATTTTCTGTCCTTGGTCTTTTTTTATTCATATTTTAAATGTGTGGCTGATGTAACATATTGACAAACGTAACAATTTGTATTTAATTGTTTTTATTGCAGAAGCTGTTCGAAAGAACTTTCCACGAGCAACGGCGGCGCAGATCTCCACGGCCATGGCAGCCTATTTAAAGCAGTCACCAGCCAGACGAGGCGGGGGCGGGTACTTGTAGTCATTTGTAGTCGTCACAGACTAATTAAAATAGATTTTTTTTCCAACAGATATCATTTCTATGAGGTGTCTAGAATAACATACTAAAAGTCCCAAGAAATCCTAGATGCGGAAATATGTTTAATTCTCATTAATTCAAGATGTGTGCTAATACCTCGAGAAAACTAAACACCCTAATGGGTTTTTTTTTCTTTTGTCCTATCACAATGAAACTATTCAACAACGACGGCGATCGCCTGCCATCCTGCGACGATGAGGTTACCTCATCATTTTATTATAATAATAATATAATAATATTATTTATTAATTAGTTATAATTTGAATTACCAAGATTTACATCACTATTGATAATTTATATACAAATCTCAAAGATGTCCAATCTTGGAGGAAAGGACATCAAATCCTGTACAGTGAATATACTTTATAATATAATAATATATAATATAATATATTTTATATAATATACTTGGCAGGTATGAATTCAAATTGAAGGGTTACAATGTGTTATTGCTGTTTCATCTCAAGTGTTTGCTTTGCAAGTTGCTATAGCACGCACTTATCAATGTATGGGTGTATTAGCCACTATGTACAGCTTCAAGTGTATGACTGTCTGTTTAAGCACAGAATGTGCTCAGCAGATTGGCACCTCACAAGAGTGTGTTTTATCTCTTTCAGACTTTTCACCAATAAATTGATGTCTCAATTCAACCTGCTGGGTGGTGGGCAGCGGGAGAAAAAGCATTCTAGAAAACGACCTTCTTTCCACTAGTAAACGGTAACATAAATAATTGTCTTTGTTAGTTCATATAATGTGTGTCTGACGAATTTTCCTTTTTCTGGAGTATACTTGGACATCTCTATTATATATTATATTACTCTCACGTATGACCGATACAATTTTTTTCATTATTCTGATTGCAGAAATTGTTCGGAAGGTGTTGCCAACAGCAACAGAGGGCCAGGTCAGCAAGGCTACAGCAGCTTATCTAAAGCAGGCCCCGGCTCGAAGTGGTGGTGGAGGGTACCCTGTTTAACACCGTTTTGATGTTCAGCAGGTACACAAGGGGCACCAGGGCACCTTGCAAGTCATACCAGGTCAGTATTGAGATTTCCTTTTGTTTTCTTTATTGGAATGGCTGTTTTGTATCGGTAATGCTGGATTGTATCAGAGTTGTATGGATGGAAGTATTTGAAATTAAACTAATTTTAAATAAAATGGTCAATGAAAGTGAAACATTTACCTTTTTTTTTCTCTTTTTTTTTTTTTTTACAAAATCCTGGATAAAGCTGAGGAAATCCAAAGAGCCATGGATAAGGCTGAAGAAATCTTCCAAAAGGCGGAGGAAATCCTCCAGAAGGCGACCGAGAAGGCGGAGGAAATCCTCCAGAAGGCGACCGAGAAGGCGGAGGAAATCCTCCAGAAGGCGACTGAGAGGTCGGAGGAAATCCTGAAGAATACGGAAGAACCAATGAGGAGGAACAGAAGGGAGAATGAAGCGAGCGGGGGTCTTGAGATCAAGATCCCAATTAATACGGAGGGGGACTTTAACTCCATGTCCAAGGATTTGGAAAATGCAGAGTTCCGTCGTTCCATGGTAAATACAAAATATATATTGGCCATCTTTAAATACGTTATATTCAAAACATTTAAAACGCCGTTTGTAATTTGTAATATCAGATTTCAACTCTGTCTCATGTCGGGGGGACAACGTACACCACCTGCACTCGTGGGATCCTGGCAAGGTGAACGAAAACTGTAAAACAGACATGCATTAAATGTTATTAGTGTCTTATTGCCGTTTCATCTTAGTGTGATTGAAAGTATGCAGTTGACAATGTATATGCATTTTCTTTGTATCCGTTTCAGCCTTTTCACCAACGAACTTATGAAGTCCTTTAATATGGAAGGTGGAGGGCCCAAAAAGAAAAAGGCCTTTAAAAAGACAACGTTCTTTTCGCTGGTCAATGGTAAAAAATTACAATTTTCTGTCCTTGGTCTTTTTTTATTCATATTTTAAATGTGTGGCTGATGTAACATATTGACAAACGTAACAATTTGTATTTAATTGTTTTTATTGCAGAAGCTGTTCGAAAGAACTTTCCACGAGCAACGGCGGCGCAGATCTCCACGGCCATGGCAGCCTATTTAAAGCAGTCACCAGCCAGACGAGGCGGGGGCGGGTACTTGTAGTCATTTGTAGTCGTCACAGACTAATTAAAATAGATTTTTTTTCCAACAGATATCATTTCTATGAGGTGTCTAGAATAACATACTAAAAGTCCCAAGAAATCCTAGATGCGGAAATATGTTTAATTCTCATTAATTCAAGATGTGTGCTAATACCTCGAGAAAACTAAACACCCTAATGGGTTTTTTTTTCTTTTGTCCTATCACAATGAAACTATTCAACAACGACGGCGATCGCCTGCCATCCTGCGACGATGAGGTTACCTCATCATTTTATTATAATAATAATATAATAATATTATTTATTAATTAGTTATAATTTGAATTACCAAGATTTACATCACTATTGATAATTTATATACAAATCTCAAAGATGTCCAATCTTGGAGGAAAGGACATCAAATCCTGTACAGTGAATATACTTTATAATATAATAATATATAATATAATATATTTTATATAATATACTTGGCAGGTATGAATTCAAATTGAAGGGTTACAATGTGTTATTGCTGTTTCATCTCAAGTGTTTGCTTTGCAAGTTGCTATAGCACGCACTTATCAATGTATGGGTGTATTAGCCACTATGTACAGCTTCAAGTGTATGACTGTCTGTTTAAGCACAGAATGTGCTCAGCAGATTGGCACCTCACAAGAGTGTGTTTTATCTCTTTCAGACTTTTCACCAATAAATTGATGTCTCAATTCAACCTGCTGGGTGGTGGGCAGCGGGAGAAAAAGCATTCTAGAAAACGGCCTTCTTTCCACTAGTAAACGGTAACATAAATAATTGTCTTTGTTAGTTCATATAATGTGTGTCTGACGAATTTTCCTTTTTCTGGAGTATACTTGGACATCTCTATTATATATTATATTACTCTCACGTATGACCGATACAATTTTTTTCATTATTCTGATTGCAGAAATTGTTCGGAAGGTGTTGCCAACAGCAACAGAGGGCCAGGTCAGCAAGGCTACAGCAGCTTATCTAAAGCAGGCCCCGGCTCGAAGTGGTGGTGGAGGGTACCCTGTTTAACACCGTTTTGATGTTCAGCAGGTACACAAGGGGCACCAGGGCACCTTGCAAGTCATACCAGGTCAGTATTGAGATTTCCTTTTGTTTTCTTTATTGGAATGGCTGTTTTGTATCGGTAATGCTGGATTGTATCAGAGTTGTATGGATGGAAGTATTTGAAATTAAACTAATTTTAAATAAAATGGTCAATGAAAGTGAAACATTTACCTTTTTTTTTCTCTTTTTTTTTTTTTTACAAAATCCTGGATAAAGCTGAGGAAATCCAAAGAGCCATGGATAAGGCTGAAGAAATCTTCCAAAAGGCGGAGGAAATCCTCCAGAAGGCGACCGAGAAGGCGGAGGAAATCCTCCAGAAGGCGACCGAGAAGGCGGAGGAAATCCTCCAGAAGGCGACTGAGAGGTCGGAGGAAATCCTGAAGAATACGGAAGAACCAATGAGGAGGAACAGAAGGGAGAATGAAGCGAGCGGGGGTCTTGAGATCAAGATCCCAATTAATACGGAGGGGGACTTTAACTCCATGTCCAAGGATTTGGAAAATGCAGAGTTCCGTCGTTCCATGGTAAATACAAAATATATATTGGCCATCTTTAAATACGTTATATTCAAAACATTTAAAACGCCGTTTGTAATTTGTAATATCAGATTTAAACTCTGTCTCATGTCGGGGGGACAACGTACACCACCTGCACTCGTGGGATCCTGGCAAGGTGAACGAAAACTGTAAAACAGACATGCATTAAATGTTATTAGTGTCTTATTGCCGTTTCATCTTAGTGTGATTGAAAGTATGCAGTTGACAATGTATATGCATTTTCTTTGTATCCGTTTCAGCCTTTTCACCAACGAACTTATGAAGTCCTTTAATATGGAAGGTGGAGGGCCCAAAAAGAAAAAGGCCTTTAAAAAGACAACGTTCTTTTCGCTGGTCAATGGTAAAAAATTACAATTTTCTGTCCTTGGTCTTTTTTTATTCATATTTTAAATGTGTGGCTGATGTAACATATTGACAAACGTAACAATTTGTATTTAATTGTTTTTATTGCAGAAGCTGTTCGAAAGAACTTTCCACGAGCAACGGCGGCGCAGATCTCCACGGCCATGGCAGCCTATTTAAAGCAGTCACCAGCCAGACGAGGCGGGGGCGGGTACTTGTAGTCATTTGTAGTCGTCACAGACTAATTAAAATAGATTTTTTTTCCAACAGATATCATTTCTATGAGGTGTCTAGAATAACATACTAAAAGTCCCAAGAAATCCTAGATGCGGAAATATGTTTAATTCTCATTAATTCAAGATGTGTGCTAATACCTCGAGAAAACTAAACACCCTAATGGGTTTTTTTTTCTTTTGTCCTATCACAATGAAACTATTCAACAACGACGGCGATCGCCTGCCATCCTGCGACGATGAGGTTACCTCATCATTTTATTATAATAATAATATAATAATATTATTTATTAATTAGTTATAATTTGAATTACCAAGATTTACATCACTATTGATAATTTATATACAAATCTCAAAGATGTCCAATCTTGGAGGAAAGGACATCAAATCCTGTACAGTGAATATACTTTATAATATAATAATATATAATATAATATATTTTATATAATATACTTGGCAGGTATGAATTCAAATTGAAGGGTTACAATGTGTTATTGCTGTTTCATCTCAAGTGTTTGCTTCGCAAGTTGCTATAGCACGCACTTATCAATGTATGGGTGTATTAGCCACTATGTACAGCTTCAAGTGTATGACTGTCTGTTTAAGCACAGAATGTGCTCAGCAGATTGGCACCTCACAAGAGTGTGTTTTATCTCTTTCAGACTTTTCACCAATAAATTGATGTCTCAATTCAACCTGCTGGGTGGTGGGCAGCGGGAGAAAAAGCATTCTAGAAAACGACCTTCTTTCCACTAGTAAACGGTAACATAAATAATTGTCTTTGTTAGTTCATATAATGTGTGTCTGACGAATTTTCCTTTTTCTGGAGTATACTTGGACATCTCTATTATATATTATATTACTCTCACGTATGACCGATACAATTTTTTTCATTATTCTGATTGCAGAAATTGTTCGGAAGGTGTTGCCAACAGCAACAGAGGGCCAGGTCAGCAAGGCTACAGCAGCTTATCTAAAGCAGGCCCCGGCTCGAAGTGGTGGTGGAGGGTACCCTGTTTAACACTGTTTTGATGTTCAGCAGGTACACAAGGGGCACTAGGGCACCTTGCAAGTCATACCAGGTCAGTATTGAGATTTCCTTTTGTTTTCTTTATTGGAATGGCTGTTTTGTATCGGTAATGCTGGATTGTATCAGAGTTGTATGGATGGAAGTATTTGAAATTAAACTAATTTTAAATAAAATGGTCAATGAAAGTGAAACATTTACCTTTTTTTTTCTCTTTTTTTTTTTTTACAAAATCCTGGATAAAGCTGAGGAAATCCAAAGAGCCATGGATAAGGCTGAAGAAATCTTCCAAAAGGCGGAGGAAATCCTCCAGAAGGCGACCGAGAAGGCGGAGGAAATCCTCCAGAAGGCGACCGAGAAGGCGGAGGAAATCCTCCAGAAGGCGACTGAGAGGTCGGAGGAAATCCTGAAGAAAGCGACTGAGAAGTCTGAGGAAATCCTCAAGAATACGGAAGAACCAATGAGGAGGAACAGAAGGGAGAATGAAGCGAGCGGGGGTCTTGAGATCAAGATCCCAATTAATACGGAGGGGGACTTTAACTCCATGTCCAAGGATTTGGAAAATGCAGAGTTCCGTCGTTCCATGGTAAATACAAAATATATATTGGCCATCTTTAAATACGTTATATTCAAAACATTTAAAACGCCGTTTGTAATTTGTAATATCAGATTTCAACTCTGTCTCATGTCGGGGGGACAACGTACACCACCTGCACTCGTGGGATCCTGGCAAGGTGAACGAAAACTGTAAAACAGACATGCATTAAATGTTATTAGTGTCTTATTGCCGTTTCATCTTAGTGTGATTGAAAGTATGCAGTTGACAATGTATATGCATTTTCTTTGTATCCGTTTCAGGCTTTTAACCAACAAACTGATGAAGTCTTTTAACATGGAAGGTGGAGGGCCCAAAAACAAAAAGTCCTTTAAAAAGACGCCCTTCTTTTCCGTCGTCAATGGTAAAAAATAACAATTTTCTGTCCTTGGTCTTTTTTTATTCATATTTTAAATGTGTGGCTGATGTAACATATTGACAAACGTAACAATTGGTATTTAATTGTTTTTATTGCAGAAGCTGTTCGTAAGAACTTCCCACGTACAACGGAGGCCCAGATATCCACCACCATGGCAGCCTTTTTAAAGCAGGCGCCAGCCAGACGAGGCGGGGGCGGGTACAGTCATTTGTAGTCGTCACAGACTAATTAAAATAGATTTTCTCTATGAGGTGTCTAGAATAACATACTAAAAGTCCCAAGAAATCCTAGATGCGGAAATATGTTTAATTCTCATTAATTCAAGATGTGTGCTAATACCTCGAGAAAACTAAACACCCTAATGGGTTTTTTTTTCTTTTGTCCTATCACAATGAAACTATTCAACAACGACGGCGATCGCCTGCCATCCTGCGACGATGAGGTTACCTCATCATTTTATTATAATAATAATATAATAATATTATTTAT
This sequence comes from Protomyctophum bolini, assembly GCF_963924005.1. Classification (NCBI taxonomy): domain Eukaryota; kingdom Metazoa; phylum Chordata; class Actinopteri; order Myctophiformes; family Myctophidae; genus Protomyctophum; species Protomyctophum bolini. The sequence continues at coordinate 39,795,735 of NC_137880.1, read as the reverse complement.
TAATTATTAGTTATAATTTGAATTACCAAGATTTACATCACTATTGATAATTTATATACAAATCTCAAAGATGTCCAATCTTGGAGGAAAGGACATCAAATCCTGTACAGTGTACAGTACTTTATAATATAATAATATATAATATAATATATTTTATATAATATACTTGGCAGGTATGAATTCAAATTGAAGGGTTACAATGTGTTATTGCTGTTTCATCTCAAGTGTTTGCTTTGCAAGTTGCTATAGCACGCACTTATCAATGTATGGGTGTATTAGCCACTATGTACAGCTTCAAGTGTATGACTGTCTGTTTAAGCACAGAATGTGCTCAGCAGATTGGCACCTCACAAGAGTGTGTTTTATCTCTTTCAGACTTTTCACCAATAAATTGATGTCTCAATTCAACCTGCTGGGTGGTGGGCAGCGGGAGAAAAAGCATTCTAGAAAACGGCCTTCTTTCCACTAGTAAACGGTAACATAAATAATTGTCTTTGTTAGTTCATATAATGTGTGTCTGACGAATTTTCCTTTTTCTGGAGTATACTTGGACATCTCTATTATATATTATATTACTCTCACGTATGACCGATACAATTTTTTTCATTATTCTGATTGCAGAAATTGTTCGGAAGGTGTTGCCAACAGCAACAGAGGGCCAGGTCAGCAAGGCTACAGCAGCTTATCTAAAGCAGGCCCCGGCTCGAAGTGGTGGTGGAGGGTACCCTGTTTAACACTGTTTTGATGTTCAGCAGGTACACAAGGTAAATGGTGCATTTATATAGCGCCTTTATCCAAGGCGCTTTACATAGATTGTGCATTACATTCACCCATTCATACACCGATGGCAGCGGAAACCATGCAAGGCACCAACTAGCACATCGGGAGCAATTAGGGGTTCAGTGTCTTGCTCAAGGACACTTCGACAGTAACTCTGGGGGAGCCCGGGTTCGAACTGGCAACCTTGCGGTTCCCATCCAGGCACTCTACCCCTGAGCCACCGCCGCCCCCACAAGGGGCACTAGGGCACCTTGCAAGTCATACCAGGTCAGTATTGAGATTTCCTTTTGTTTTCTTTATTGGAATGGCTGTTTTGTATCGGTAATGCTGGATTGTATCAGAGTTGTATGGATGGAAGTATTTGAAATTAAACTAATTTTAAATAAAATGGTCAATGAAAGTGAAACATTTACCTTTTTTTTTCTCTTTTTTTTTTTTTTACAAAATCCTGGATAAAGCTGAGGAAATCCTCCAAAGAGCCATGCAGAAGGCTGAAGAAATCCTCCAAAAGGCGGAGGAAATCCTCCAGAAGGCGACGGAGAAGGCGGAGGAAATCCTCCAGAAGGCAACGGAGAGGTCGGAGGAAATCCTCAAGAGAGCGACTGAAAAGTCTGAGGAAATCCTGAAGAAAGCGACTGAGAAGTCTGAGGAAATCAAGAAAGCGGAAGAACCAATGAGGAGGAACAGAAGGGAGACTGGAGCGAGCGAGGGTCTTGAGATCAAGATCCCAATTAATACGGAGGGGGACTTTAACTCCATGTCCAAGGATTTGGAAAATGCAGAGTTCCGTCGTTCCATGGTAAATACAAAATATATATTGGCCATCTTTAAATACGTTATATTCAAAACATTTAAAACGCCGTTTGTAATTTGTAATATCAGATTTCAACTCTGTCTGATGTCGGGGGGACGACGTACAAGACCTGCACACGTGGGATCCTGGGAAGGTGAACGAAAACTGTAAAACAGACATGCATTAAATGTTATTAGTGTCTTATTGCCGTTTCATCTTAGTGTGATTGAAAGTATGCAGTTGACAATGTATATGCATTTTCTTTGTATCCGTTTCAGCCTTTTAACCAACGAACTGATGACGTCGTTTAATATGGAGGGTGGAGGGCCGAAAAACAAAAAGTCCTTTAAAAAGACACCATTCTTTTCTGTGGTCAATGGTAAAAAATAACAATTTTCTGTCCTTGGTCTTTTTTTATTCATATTTTAAATGTGTGGCTGATGTAACATATTGACAAACGTAACAATTGGTATTTAATTGTTTTTATTGCAGATGTTTGTAAGACCTTTCCACGTACAACGGAGGCCCAGATATCCACCACCATGGCAGCCTTTTTAAAACAAGCACCAGCGAGACGAGGCGGGGGCGGGTACAGTAATTAGTTCTTTGTAGTCCAGGCAAAGTAGCATTTCACAGACTAATTCAAATAGATTTTTTTTCACCATAGATCATCTCTATGAGGCGTCTAGAATAACATACTAAAAGTCCCAAGAAATCCTAGATGCGGAAATATGTTTAATTCTCATTAATTCAAGATGTGTGCTAATACCTCGAGAAAACTAAACACCCTAATGGTTTTTTTTTCTTTTGTCCTATCACAATGAAACTATTCAACAACGACGGCGATCGCCTGCCATCCTGCGACGATGAGGTTACCTCATCATTTTATTATAATAATAATATAATAATATAATAATATAATTTATTATTTATTAATTATTAGTTATAATTTGAATTACCAAGATTTACATCACTATTGATAATTTATATACAAATCTCAAAGATGTCCAATCTTGGAGGAAAGGACATCAAATCCTGTACAGTGAATATACTTTATAATATAATAATATATAATATAATATATTTTATATAATATACTTGGCAGGTATGAATTCAAATTGAAGGGTTACAATGTGTTATTGCTGTTTCATCTCAAGTGTTTGCTTTGCAAGTTGCTATAGCACGCACTTATCAATGTATGGGTGTATTAGCCACTATGTACAGCTTCAACAGTGAACCGTTCTCGAAGTCGGCTGAGGACTCAAGGTACCAAATTGTATAATCATAGCGTGTGGGCTGGTGTTGTAATTGAGGCTTTGATGTACTTTGTTTTCTCCTCTACAGAGCCTACCAGATCCTTCCATATAGATACATTTTTCATGTATAGGATGTCTCCTCAAGGTACCAAATTGTATAATCATAGCATACCGTATTACTGTATTACTTTAGTATACAAGTAGTGAAAGTGTAATGTTTTTTTCTCTCAAAACAGGAGGGCAACGGGCAACACCAGCTCAGTATTTAGTCTAGGAGTGCGGAGGACTCCCTTGTACATTTTGATTGACAATAGAGCTCTGATAACATTTGCGGTGTTGTAATTGAGGCTTTGATGTACTTTGTTTTCTCCTCTACAGGGATTGGGAGAAGACGACTGTCTCGAGCAAGTCTCCTCCTCAGGACGCCTCACGTAAATTTATAAAAACTATTTGAAATTAAACTAATTTTAAATAAAATGGTCAATGAAAGTGAAACATTTACAGTTTGTTTTTTTGTTTTACTCAAGAATTTCAGAAGGTAGTGGTGGAGTTCCTCCAGGAAATCCTGGAGAAATCTCAAGAAATCCTGGAGGAACTGAAGACCCTGAACAACAACCTGGTCCTGGCACGGTCCAACATCCAAATAAGAAAAGGGCATTTAAAAAGACGCCTTTCTTTTCCGTTGTCAATGGTAAAAAATAAAAAAATTCTGTCCTTGGTCTTTTTTTATTCATATTTTAAATGTGTGGCTGATGTAAAATATTGACAAACCTAACAATTGGTATTTGCAATTGTTTTTATAGCAGAAGCTGTCCGTAAGACCTTTCCTGGTGCAACAGAGGCCCAGATCAGCACCATCATGGCAGACCATTTTAAGCAGGCACCAGGTCAAAGTGGCAGAAGGTTTAAAGCAAATATTTATTGTTACATTCTATAATTTTACAGAAAGCAAGACGGCATTTCTTTACCCGTTGACCGTGGAAAGTAAGAATGGAAGTACCATTTGATTGGATACAATTAATGTTGATGAGTGTGTGTGTGTGTATAATGTAGTTATTTTGTTAATCAGAGTTTCAGAAGGAAGTGTTGGAGACACTCCAGTCTCATACAGTCATATTCCACTCCATATTGGAGCAGTTAAAGAAACTGAATGGAGAATCTATTGAGGAGGAGGGTGATGTCGGAGTCGGATTCCCTATTGACGACATGCAGGACTTTGAGAAGTCCTGCACGGAGCTGTCGAATTCATCATACAGGCGTACAGTGGTAAATAATAATAATAAGTTGTTAAATATTACATTTTTAATTAACACAATTTACATCACTATTGATAATTTATATACAGATAACAAAGATGTCCAATCTTAGAGGGAAGGACATCAAATCCTGTAAAAGGAATATACTTGGCAGACTTATCACCAATAGATTGCTCTGTCTCTTCAACATGCTGGGTGGTGGGCAGCAGGACAAAAAGCCCTTTAAGAAAACGGCTTTCTTTCCCCTACTAAACGGTAACATAAACAATTGTCTTTGCCAGTTGTTTGTTTGTTCATATAATGTGTGTCTGACAAATGTCCCTTTTTCTGGAGTATACTTGGACATCTATTATACATTATATTATATTACTCTCACGTATGACCGATACAATGTCATTCTGATTGCAGAAATTGTTGGGAAGGTATTTCCGACAGCAACAGAGGGCCAGGTCAGCGCGGCTACAGCTGCTTATATCAAGCAGGCCCCGGCTGGACGTGGTGGTGGAGGGAACAAAAAGGCAAAAGAGTAGACTGACTGAATGTCCATTTGGTTCCATGTGTACACCCTGAGTTACAGACCAGTCAGTTTGTCTGCACTTTTACTTAAGAAAATGGAGTATGTGGAGTATGTGACTTATTAGTACCAGTAGGGGGCGCCAGAAACAGAAAGAGGGATATTGCTGTGCCTGCCTGCCTGTTTTGATTGTATTGCTGTATTGTTGTATTGTTCTTTCTGCTTTGGCAATGTAAACGTATGTTTTCTCATGCCAATAAAGCCCTTTGAATTTAATTGAATTGCCTGCTAATGAGATGTTTAATTGAAAAAGGTTTTGTGGTTGAAATTGCATTTGAAAGATTTGAAAGATCAAAGTAAATCAATGTCAACATTATCTATTTATATCCAGCTTGTTAAAGTAAAAGATATCATTAGTGTTACACTGAAACATGTTTCAAATAATGGTCTGAAAATCCTGGGAATAAATGCATCAAGGTAAGATCAGTTTTGAAGATAACCTGTGTCAACATTACATTTTGAGACGTTTAATCTACTTAATTTGGGTTTCATGTCAATAATTAGATTTTATTATATATAATTCATATGAATACATATTGAAGTCAGTGTGAATCCAGTTTAATCCTATAATGGTCTGCTATTTTAATTAGTTGGTCTTTGGTGCATTGCATTAACAGGTCCTCAGACGGATCTGCGATAAATGCCTCTAAACTAACCATGGCTCTGTGCGCGCTTAAAGTTCACAGCTGGCAGAAAGAAAAAAAAGGAATAAAATACAAGTGCCCCTCTAGCCTATATAATTCCCAAGCTATGCTCCACCCGTCTTCATGCCGGTTTGCGGGAGGTACTTATGCACGGAAGGCCACCGCAAAGGCCTAGCTGATACCGAGAGGCAGGGAGGGCAACCAGGAACTGGCGACCCACATGCACCCCTCAGCTGTGCCCCCGAGACGACCGTGCGTACGCACAGCCGCTACACCCGCACCTTGCACCTAAACCACCCCCCGGCCTAGACCCAGCGAGCTATATCCTATACCAGAGACTATACGCGCCTACCAGAGACACTCGTATTAAAATAAAAAACAAAACCAGCCAAGCAAACTATATATTTAATATACTATAATTATAATATATATATATATATTTACTTTAGCAGCACAACAGCCAGGAAAAACCTCTCCACCAGCACAAACTTACTCAAAATTAATGCAAAGTAACCAAACTTAATAAATCAACTTCAAATCAAACAAATAAATCACTGCATCTCCCAAAGTCAGAGTACATTCACAAGCGTGTACGCTGAAGTAGACATCGCTTATCAGTTTGTACTCACCGGACTGATGAATGGACAAGGGAATCCCTGGAGATCCCAAATGACGTCACTTCATTCACGAAACTCCAAAACCGCGGCGCAGACAAGCCATTAACGGGCCCTACCGCCGCGGCAGAGAACAAAGGCAGAAGGGCGAGTCACTCCTCTTCTACATCGACACCAGCATCCTGCACACATTGTAAAAAAATAAAAGCAAAATAAAATCTCATGAATGAAAACGTAATGATGATGTTCACGGTATTATCATTCTAAACACAATTCCCTGCTCTGGGTGGGATCTCCGTCAGTCCAATTGCTGTACATGAAAAGTGTCTTGAGTTTGCAATTGAAAAGGTTTGCTGCTGCCGCTGTTCCACATACAGCCAACCAGTTGAAGAAATCACAGATCGAGGCATTAAACTTAGTTTTTAAGACATTTGAGACCATTCATGTTCATGGAAGAAGCTTCCAAACATGTATTCTATTGCCAATTTGTGACCTTGTAGATCTGCTATTTTTACTGTGCAACGTGCTTCCATCATTAAGACATGCTGCTGGCTTCTATGGAACTTGTATCCATGTGCAGTGCAGACCTGAGTGTATCTCGACCTTACCAGGAGGACAGTATGTAGGAACACATGTCTGAACTGCAGTAGCACTAGACATGCCATCTCACAACCTGATTCTCTGGACACTCTCACAGAACAAGCTCCTCACTCTGCCGTTCTTGGCACGTTTGATATATTGTCTCACAATTAGTTAAAACTACAAATTGTTAAATACTTTAGTTTACTAACTTCAACGTCCTTGATCAGGGCACCAGGCTCTTCTCCCAGATGGTCGATGAGGCACTTGATCAGGATTCATCTGGTTAGCTGTATGGGGTTTCCACTCTGCAGACAAAGTTTTATCCTTAATACAATGCATTACTTTGCACATTCAAGCTGGGCTTTTGTTTACCAACTTTAAAGTCTACCGTTTCAATTGTCCGCACACAGTTTTAGCATTTAGGGCCACATTTCCACCAGTGCTAAACACATTACCCCGAAACTTATTTGCCTTTTTTACGCGTTTGAAAAACAAAATTGGTCAACTAGCCAATCTAAATGAACAACAATGTTTTTCAAAATAGTAAAAAAAAGGCAAAGAAGTTCAGGAATAAGAGGGGTTTAGTACCGACAAGACTATTAAGACATGCATTTCGTCTAGCAGGGAATGAACAGGACAGAGACATAGTGATGACCGTTTAGGATACATTAGTATCTAAAGTAAGTGATCGTAATTAACTTAATGGGACAGGTCTAGGACATTTGATAGGTTTGCGTTACAGGCAAGAAACTACAGTGGAAGTCAATGAGGAACATTTCTCACCCGCATGTGAAGTTACAACATGGCAAGGAAATGACAACACAAACTTCTACCAAAGTGTTCTAGCTTTTTTAAAGTTAATGAATACCGAAAATAGAAGATCTGCAAGTTCACAAACTTCACAGTGAGATGCAATGTGAGCTTGCATATCTGCCATTTTCTGATTTAGAAGCCGTTTTTAAGAATCATCCTCAGGTCGAAATGGTTTATTACCTGAAGCAGAGCACTCTTCTTTGCCCGATGTCGCTCTCCTACAGCACCCCTCTTAGATTGGAACATGGACAGCAGTTTAGGGGTATAGAGGTCCAACATCTCCATGAATTTCAGCTCAAGCTCCATTGTAGTGATCAACTTGAACTCTGCGCTGAACTGAAAAACAGATGAGGGGAAAGCAGAAAAACTAAGAACACATTGTGATCTTGTACATCCATTTTCCACCACCGTTGCTCCAGGAATGAGTACAATTGGTTAAATACAACGTAAATGTGTGTCACATGCAGGATGTCATTTCTACAAGAATCCAATTTACTCACTTGTGAAGCATCAAACAAGGCCGGCCATCTCTCCTTTACATCCTTGATGCTCATCTGCTGGCGGATGATGTCGCGTCATCTATGTGCAAAGGTTCTGCACATCAAGTCCCTGATGGCTGTGCCGTTTGTCTTCTTTGACTCGTCGATCAGTCGGTGTCGGTACAGCTCTTGTAGTTCCTTACCGTCTCTTAAAGGATCAGTTGGTGTCGGTACAGCTCTTGTAGTTCCTTACCGTCTCTTAAAGGATAGTCTGGGAGGTAAAGCACTTCTCCTTTCCGTGCTTTCTTTACATTCTTCGCAGATGCCCTTTCACCAGGCCTCTTGTTCTTAACAGTGTTGCAGGCCACCCCATGTCTTACATTTGCAAGGACAGTTTAAATGAATACAGGAAACTGAAGAGCCATGTCCAAATGTACCGTGATTCCCTCTGTAATGTTTCAGAAGGGTCCCTTTTGTTGAAGCCACGAAAGAGCAGCGTTTACATCGCCATTCCATAAGCTGTAAAACAAAGAAGAGATACACTAGGTGTTAACAGGGAACCAACAGACTGTTTATTTCATTCAAAAATGAGTTTGAATGATATTTGTCATACCAACTAATTACTAATCTATAAAAATCACACCTGTGTGAACTGAGCGATGCAACTATAGCCTATGCATCGTACTGTACTACTCATACTCTACAGTATAACTCATACTGTACACTGTACTCTGGCTGCTGTGTGTGTGACCTGAATCAGCCCAATCAACCCCAATTCGTACTCATCAGGACATACATACGGACATAGCAGTTAGTTGGAGCCGTCAGGCACCACTCAAATCCATATCACTGATAATCTACATCTACTCCCAACTGTAAAATCTCAATGATTCAACATTTTAATTATCCTCCTCAAGGATCAAAATATTACACAGGGAAGAATTATTGAAGCAGCTGTGTTCATATAAGGCAGCGAGCAGACAACGCAGTGGTAAATGAATAATATCTGCAACACAATGTTTCAGGAATATAGTTGAATATAACTAAAGAAAGGTTGTAAAGCAATTATTAAACAGTGTCGTACCAGTAAGGTATCCAGTCACTTGTTTGTCCAGACTGTTGAATTGCTGTCTGTACGAGTCTAGATGCCTGGGGGACAGCCACCGGGAGTCCAGTCCAGTCCAGTCCAGTCTAGATGCCTGGGGGACAGCCACCGGGAGGCAAAGAGTTGAGGTGGAGCTGGAAGACATGGACAGTAGGAAATAAGACTAAATACACAATAATGAAACCCTGTTCATTTCCCATCAGGCACACTGTTCAATCCTTAGCTCTTGTCAATACTTTTCATTGATTCAATATTTATAAATGCCACAGAAAGACTAATAGTTTAAAACCCCCCAAAAAGCTGAAATAGCAGATTTACAAGCACACAACGCATCACAAAGAGACATGCTGTGAGCTTGTAGATCGGCTATTTATTGCTACTTTTGTGCAGACACTGTAGTATGGGTGACAAAACATCAAACGTTGAGATATGGAGATATGAGGTTTCTGCCCAACAGCAACGATGTATATATGAAATTATGAATACATTGTGTGTGTTTTTGACGGTTGTTACCTGCTGGAACCCAGGTCAAGCCGTGACGAGGCTTTATCGATGGCAGCAGCAACGGAAGGAGAATCAAACAGAAGAGAAGGAGCCAGACAGTGATGCCTACAGACAAATATGCACACACACATGATCAGACAAAGCAACATACATTTTTATACAGGACTTTAGTCCATAAATACCTAATGTTGCGATCACACGGACAGATGCAAAGATACAGTCTAGTCTACTATTCATTTTTTTAATGGAAGCTAGCGACATGAAGATATACAGCCAATGTTTGTAGCAGCCGCAAAAGATACAACAGCTACAAAAGGTTGAGCTGGTTTCAACTTTAGCTACTGTAACTGCTCCTAAGCCATCTTCATCTGGTGCAGTAATAAGACAACGTCCTAACTGATATCGAGAGGGCTTTTTATTTATCCCAAGCGACAACGTGAGAAACTGCAAAGAAATCACATCAATATAACTTTTACAGACACAAACAAAACAATTGGGAACATACCGTATGCGCCTTCTGCACAGACTTTTAGGAGTTAAGTTCTTGTTCTTTTTTATATTATTTTCTTCTTTGTCATGTCAGACTCTCTGACATGAAAGAGCTCCTCTATTCCCCTCTGCTCTGTTTGTTCTGCTCTGACATGCCCAAGACCCAACAGGTGATTGAAATGAGGTGATTAGAGCAGGTGAGCCTAATTCAACCTGCCCATGAACCAGACAGACCACAAAACCACTAGAGCACAGTAGATGGCACTATATCACCATGCATTTACCATATGTACCCAAATAAACACACATATGATGTTCACATTCACAAAATACCCATTGCTGGGACAGCTACAGCTAAAGGTGCAAATATATGGTCTAGCTTTGTATCTTTTGCATCTGCCAGTGTGATTGCAGCATAAGAAGTTGGCTACTAGTAGTACATAAAATGCCTTAATGAAACTGGACTTACAGGCTATAGTTGACAATGTCCACTCTGTCTGATGTTGGCTCTTGGCTGCAGTGATTTATTCAACAGTCTACAAAACAAACACCAACATTAAACTGTATACTTTACACTCTATACTTTAAAAACATAAATGTGGAAATAGTAATAGAAATAGTAAAAACAGAGAGAAGGGCTGGAGCGGTGGCGGTGGTTTGCTCTTCACCGCGGCTCGTGACATCATGTTGTAGTTCGGTGGTCACCTAACCACCTTAAGTGGAGGAGCTTTACTGGCTGGCATCTACAAGATGGGTCCAGTAAAGTTCCCAAGTCTTAAGGCTCATACATAGTCTGGATTCTCGGTGGTTAGGTGACCACCGAACTACAGCATGACGTCACTGAGCCGCGGTGAAGAGCAAACCACTCACCACCGCTCAATGTTATTTCAGCTCCGGTGGTCAGCTCACCACCGGAGCTAGCCCCTCTCGGGAACCCCCTGGGTCAGCCCAATCCGAACCGAACCGGGCTGACCCGTAGGGTTCCTGGTCACGCTAAGATTTTTCAATGCGATTGTTGGGACGCGGATATACACAAACTCATAGTTTAGTCGATCGGCGCGGTATTACGACGCTTTTTATTGTGTTTGTTTACGGATGTGCGAACTATAAGTACCTTACATACCTCTGATAAAATCTCCTGTGTCGCGGAAGCCGTTAAGTATTTTTAATCCATGTTTGATTAAAAATGTCGCTTTGATTTCTTCTTGTTTATTTACCGTTTATTGTACCGCCTCCCGATGTGCGGTTGGCTTTGCGGGCTATGTCCCTGCCTTTGATCTGCTCCGTCATAGCTGTAGCACCACTAGCTAGCCAGATAGGCGGTACAATGAGGTGTCAATAAACAAGGTAGGAAGAAGCGACATTTTTAATCAATCATGGATTAAAAATACTTAACGGCTTCCGCGACACAGGAGATGTGTCGGTATGGTATGTAAGGTACTTATAGTTCGCACATTCGTAAGTCAATACATGAATAACCATGGTAAAAGCGCGCAGAAGTCCGTCTCATGGCGTGTTTACATTGTATTTGTTTGTGCGTAACTGGCGACAGCCTAGCGTGAAGCAGGACCCAATGCAGTAAAGTCATAAAAGTGTCAGAAACTTTACAACATTCGGGTTCTGCTTGCGGGGCTACACCGGAGCGGTGGTCAGCTCACCACCGGAGCGGTGGTCACCTCACCACCGAAAATCCAGACTATGAATAGGCCTTCAGTCATCGAGTCAGTGACCAGCCCAATGTACTGAAATTTGGAATGTAGTGGCCTTTTGACAAGCTGGATCAATGTAGCTTGGGTAGGAGGGACTTGCTACAATTTGTTTGACCAACATCAGCCTTCCCTGACTATGTGAAAAGGAGTGCAGAATCTCACAGAAACCCTGGTCACTCTCACCTTGGACTTGGAGCCTGAAAAGATCAACTCTGATTTCCATGTCCAAAGATTGCCGTACGGTCATCGTCATATACAGTCGTAGCCGTAGCAAAGTAGTTGAAGCCATACAGTGGCTTTCTCAGTCCCTCTATGACGGGGTGCCCAGTTGAGGGGGCTTTCTCAGTCCCTCTATGATGGGGTGCCCAGTTGAGGGGGCTTTAGAATAGCGGCAATGAGTTACATAAGACAAACACACTTGTCTACATATTCTGGCCAATGTTTGGACATGGAAATCGGAGTTGATCTTTTCAGTCTACAAGGTGAGAGTGACCAGGGTTTATGTGGGATTCCTGCACTCCTTTTCCCATAGTCAGGGAAGGCGGACGTTGGTCAAACAAATGTTTGTCATAGTTTCATTGAATGGACAAACTCTCATAAATCACATTAACTTGTGATGACATCATACCCAAATCCCAAAACATTACTCAATCAATAATCAGGTCACAGTATTTAAACAGTCACAATTCACATTAGTTCTTTCTTTCAAAATAACCCACTTCCCTGTTTAGATAACCCAACATTCATAAACTCACATAAGACCACAGTATTACACATAACATCCTTTATTTTACTCCTCCAACCCAAATTAGTTGAACAACTTCACTAAATGCCCTGTCATGGCTGCCTTAGTTCCACTGCTGCAGCTACCAGGAGCTAAGCTCCCATGCTAGTTGCTAAGCTAACGCCAACTCACTCTAGTCTGCACTGACTCTTCTTCACATCCTAGTTATCCCAAAAAACAGTTACAGTTAAAATACAATCCAGACATACAGTACATGATCCCATAGCATGTGCATTCCCAGTAATAACCATCTCACCTGCAAAATAGATCAATATATGCTGTGTTACACACTGCACATTGCTCACAGCAGCATGTGTTGCATCATTGAATGGACAAACTCTCATGGGATCACGTGAGAGTTCAGTCCACATGAACCTTGACACACCTCACAAACTCTGTTCCCCTAGTAATACTTCGCCACCTATTGGTGATATACTGGTACCGTTTTAAACACTGCAATAATGAACCCAACACAAAAATACCTTTTCCATCACAAATCAAATATAGAGAACCTTCACACCCACAACATGTATGACAAAATCAAACTTTTAAATTGTCAGCAACTATATGGTTGCGCCACACGATATTCTCTACTAAATGAAGTATCTTAGTGTAAAGTCCAACTCTATTTCCACTCCAAAGGACATTAAGGAAACAACTCCAATATCCAACTCAAAGTCAACTTTTATTTTCAACTTTTGCACAGTTGCTTTTGTTGACTGGCTGGTTCTTCAATTAGGTTGAAAACCTTCGAACACAAAGAAACAAAGATTAACAACATTGCCAAACAAATGATAATCCTTTCAAACAGGTTCTCTTTTTAACCACTCGATTTTAAACATTGAATATATTTTCAAATAATTCAGTCTTTTAAACAGTTTTAAACAATGAATGCCTACATTAAATGTCTTAACTTATTACAGTCAACATCTTAAACTAATTGTTAAACACTTTACCCTTTCCTCTACTAAATGCCATCTTGGCCATTTTCTGAAAATGCAGCACAAATCTTTGAATATATTCTTTCAGAACGAACATTTTTAACTCAAATCTTTGCTTCTGAGGGGTTCCTGGAATAACATATTTATACATATATATATACACACACATATATATACAAATGAGGGTTGGCAGCCAAAAACAGTCAACTAGTTTTTGGCCTCTTGCAGACGCCACCGCCACTTTGACCTGGTGCCTGCTTAAAATGGACCATGATGGTGCTGATCTGGGCCTCTGGTGCACCAGGAAAGGTCTGACCTGGGCCTCTGTTGCACCAGGAAAGGTCTTATCTGGGCCTCTGGTGCACCAGGAAAGGTCTTATCTGGGCCTCTGGTGCACCAGGAAAGGTCTGACCTGGGCCTCTGGTGCACCAGGAAAGGTTTGATCTGGGCCTCTGTTGCGTTCGGAAATGTTTTCCGAACAATTTCTGCAATCAAAATAATGACAAATGGTATCGGTCATACGAGAGTGTAATATAATATATAATAGAGATGTCCAAGTATACTCCAGGAAAAGGGACATTTGTCAGACACACATTATATGAACAAACAACTGGCAAAGACAATTGTTTATGTTACCGTTAAGTAGGGGAAAGAAGGCAGTTTTCTTGAATGGCTTCTTTTCCTGATGCCCACCACCCAGCATGTTGAAGAGACACATGAGTCTATTGGTGAAAAGTCTGAAAGATATAAAACACACTCTTGTGAGGTGCCAATCTGCTGAGCACATTCTGTGCTTAAACATAGTCATACACTTGAAGCTGTACATAGTGGCTAATACACCCATACATTGATAACTGCGTGCTATAGCAACTTGCAAAGCAAACACTTGAGATGAAACAGCAATAACACATTGTAACCCTTCAATTTGAATTCATACCTGCCCAGTATATTTCTTGTACAGGATTTGATGTCCTTCCCTCCTATATTGGACATCTTTGATATCTGTATAAAAAAACATATGCCGTCTTGGTTTCTGTAAAATTATAGAATGTAACAATAAATATTTGCTGAACATGTAAAAGATCCATTTCCCCAATTATGATGTATACAACCAAAATGTTTTAAATTGACGCTAGTTTGAAAAAACTGTGATGTGGGCTATGTGATGCTTCACTTTGGCTGGTGAACATGTGAAAAAAAATTGTGTTTTACAAGTTCAAAATAGTCCTCCCCCCCCCCAGTAATGTTTATGTCTAATGTCATCAAAACGTACTTGTTTGAATCCTGTGACCTGATTTTAAATCATCCACACATTTAAACTATGAATAAAAAAAGGACAGAAAATTGTTATTTTTTACCATTGACGACAGAAAAGAAGGGCGTCTTTTTAAATGGCCTCTTTTGTTTTGGCCCTCCACCCTGCATGTTCTCATCAGGCCATTTGTGAAAAGGCTGAAACGGATACAAAGAAAATGCATATACATTGTCAACTGCATACTTTCAATCACACTAAGATGAAACGGCAATAAGACACTAATAACATTTTAGTGCAGGAACAAACCCTCTAAAAGAGGCTTAGTTTTTGAGATGCAACAAAATGGGACATTTCCCAGAAGAATCAGAATGCCAATATTTGGTTCTATTGTGAATCAGCAGCTTTTTATATAAGGTATTAAATTAGCAGAAATAGAAAAGTTAACTTTTCTGAGCAACATTCACTTGTCCTACTCTTTATCAGGGGTAGAACTAAATGGGACATAGTTTGTTCATATCTTTAGGATGTCCCCTTCGTTAAATGGATTGTCCCAAGTTTAACTTTTACTGCAAAAGTCATGAAATTAATCCATGAAGTGACTCACCACATAATGAAAAAACGCCTATCCTGAAAGAGGGATATCCAAGAAAGTCCTCTTGTAGCCGTCTTGTAGCTGCAGTACGGCCAATCCCTGATGGTCTAGTGGTTAGGAAGGGGGGGAGGGGGACCCAGGCCAGGCCTGGCTGGTTGGCTGACCAGAGGCCTGGCCTGTGTGGGTCCCCAGTTTTTGAAGGGGGGGGGGGGGGGGGGGGGGGGGGGGACGACACCTGGGGAAGAGTACAAGTAAAGTAAAGTTAAAAAGCTCCCGCTGGACTCTGGTCGGTGTAGACTTGAGCACAGCGTAATTGCGAACGCAGTGAGCACTTACTATGAGACCTAGCACCTACTATGAGACCTAGCACCTACTATGAGACCTAGCAGATCATGTCTGTGTGTCTGTCTGTCTGTCTGTCTCGCTATCCAAATATGGAGTGTGTTGCATCAGCAATCACTCAGCTCCATATATGGGCACAAAAGGGGCCAGGTCCACTCAGCTCCATATATGGGCACAAAAGGGGCCAGTGATTTGTTTGTTGTGGACCTGGCCCCTTTTGTGCCCATATATGGAGCCGAGTGCGTTCGCTTCCCGCGTTCGCGCGTCTTACTCGTGATAACTGGCCAAACTCAGTGTCACCACTGCGTTATTTGGAATCCCACCGCAGCTCCAGGAAAGTGGAAACCCTACTGTGATTGGCCAGTAGTCGCTGTGATTTAAAGTTCTCGTTTTTGCAACAATGCCTAACGCCAATCCTATAATTAAAAGTCTTAACTGGCTGTAACTGGTAACGGTAACACGACTGCTCAGGAATGCAACAGGCTGCAGAGGACCGTTAAAACAGCAGCTAAAATCATCGGCACAGCATTACCTAGTCTCCATAACATCTACACCACTCGCTGTATGAACAAAGCCCACAACATCATTAAAGACACCAGCCATCCCGCAAATACTATAATATTTTTTATTTACCTGGTGTTGATGAATGCTGTGGCGCACCATAATTCATTTTATGTTTGTTTCCATATTGTCGCAGGAATGGGTTTCCTGCAGGTGCCGAAAGTCAACATAATTAAATCATTACAAATGTAAATGTCATGGGGTTTAATGAAGATAATCACAGCCATTTATTTTTAATTAAAAAAATAAATAAGGCTCATCTTGGTATACCTTGTGGTACAAAGAGATCCACAGATTCTTGGCCTAAAAAAAGTCCAAGATGAGTCTGCACTGTACAAGCACTTTTTCTGTCTGCATAAAATCTGTTTGGCAATAATATCAGCTTTCACGTTGTTTTAAGCTTTTACATGTTCATTTTAGAAGAATGGTACAGCTGAGATTCAACTGATTCAACATAACATCCATTTTGGAAAACTCTCCATTGTTTTGGCCCTGGCCCAGTCAGTATATATATATATATATATATATATATATATATATATATAAATATGACAAATCCTGATTATATCATTGATATGCAAGAGGCCGAAATTAAGAAAATGTATGATTAGGAATGATAATGTTGGACAAGTTCTAGGATGGTGTGATAATATATTAATACAGTGTTCTGTTCTAGTGGCCAAATGAATGGCCTACATCATAAAAATCATTCAGTTTGTGATACAAGAGTGTAGTCCCAGACCACACCAGCTGTAACTCCTAGAACCTACTCCTTGTAACAAAACAAACCACACCAATGCAACTCCTTGCAAAAAAACAAACCACACCAATGCAACTCCTTGCAACAAAACAAACCACACCAATGCAACACCTTGTAACAAAACAAACCACACCAATGCAACTCCTTGTAACTGCCATTGGGAATAATGGTTGCATCTTGCAAGGAGTTGCATGGCGACCCTCTGGTGTGGTTAGGGCTTAAGGGCCACTGTTATGGAATGAGACACTGTCCGCTCAAAATTCACCATGGGAACCAGATTTGTCAACATGGGAGCCACCTTAGCAGACCATAGTGATATGTTTAAGGTAAAAGGATTACATTTGGCACAAATACTCTAAGGGACACTTGGGTAAAAACGCAATAGGCACTCTATTTGACAATGTTTACACTCAGATAAAACTATAGCCTACACATACTCCAATTTATTTTCTATTAAATGGTCTAGTACTGTTTGGGCTACAAAAAAAGACATATGTTTACAGGGGTGCAACAAATCAACCTTGATCTAAATTGTGTATAATACTTCAAATTACCTGCCAGCCGTTTCTTTCCCGGCACAGGAAATGTGGACTCTGGAAATATGGGAACAATAAAAAAGGATGCATATAGGTTGTCAGAAAACATTTAAAGGTAAACAGTATGTGAAATAAGCAACCAAGAGGGATTAATAAAGTACAGAATGTAAGCTTTCATATGATGTATCATTCAATGAAATTGGACAATAATTGAAGGAGATATAACCATTTTAAAATTATTGGGGCCTTTCACCCAAAGCTGAGAAAAGTCCCTTTCAATATGAACAACATTTTTAACACCTTAGAGCTGGACAGAAGTGGGTGTGACAATGGGAGGGACAATAGGTACTTAACTCCACCCACAATGACCACCTTAGAACGTTTTAGCTGTCAACAGTGCAACACTACAAACACTGACATGTTTAAGTGATCTTGGCTCTTTGCGTGTGGAGGAAAAGAAAAGCAGCAGCAACGCAACACTCTTCCATGGCTATGAAGCAATACTAACGGGCAACATTTCACATGTATTATTAGTTTTATACATTTTAGGAGTGAAAACATGCGTTTAGATGCTTATGACAACATCTCAGCAGTTAAGACAATGTCCCTCTGTTAACACACGACACACAGACAGCTAGCTAACTAGGCTAGCTTGCTTTTAGCCTGTTGTGTGATGGTGGAAGTCTATTCTCCAGGCTGGGAAGCGTATTTGAGCGAGTAGCTACGTGGTTTTGTTTATTTTCCTGTAAAGTATAACCCAAAAGCTCCTCCATACTATAGCCATGTAGAATAATTCTGTGTTTACAAACACACAAGCACGCTAATGGGCGGTGACCAGAGCGTGAAACCTCAGGACAAAGAGATCCCAGGACCAATCGAAAACAACATGCAAATCTCAGAACTGCGCTTCCCTGGCCCCAAAACATTGTTAAAAAACAAGCCTACTTTGACATATAAATGTATACGTTTAATTTGCCCAAATGAACAATCTGTTGGAATAAAAACCTTCAACATTCAAACTGTGTTAATATGAAAAAAAAAGAAAATCACATTAAAAAAAAACTTTTATTTCGACCATTTCATTCTGGCGAGTTGAGGACCAAAGTGCTGGCCTGTGTCACATTTTAGAAGAATGGTAGGGCCTACAGCTGAGATTCAACCGATTCAACATAACTCTCCATTGTTTTGGCCCTGGCCCAGTCAGTATATATGTAAATATGACAACTCCTGATTATATCATTGATATGCAAGAGGCCGAAATTAAGAAAATGTTGGACAAGTTGTAGGATGGTGTGATAATATATTAATACAGTGTTCTGTTCTAGTGGCCAAATTAATGGCCTACATCATAAAAATCATTCAGTTTGTGATACAAGAGTGTAGTCCCAGACCACACCAGCTGTAACTCCTAGAACCTACTCGCTACTCCTTGCAACAAAACAAACCACACCAATGCAACTCCTTGTAACAAAACAAACCACACCAATGCAACTCCTTGTAACAAAACAAACCACACCAATGCAACTCTTTGTAACAAAACAAACCAATGCAACTCCTTGTAACTGCCATTGGGAATAATGTTTGCATGGCGACCCTCTGGTGTGGTTAGGGCTTAAGGGCCACTGTTATGGAATGAGACACTGTCCGCTCAAAATTCGATGGGAACCAGATTTGTCAACATGGGAGCCACCTTAGCAGACCATAGTGATATGTTTAAGGTAAAAGGATTAAATTTGGCACAAATACTCTAAGGGACACTTGGGTAAAAACGCAATAGGCACTCTATTTGACAATGTTTACACTCAGATAAAACTATAGCCTACACATACTCCAATTTATTTTCTATTAAATGGTCTAGTACTGTTTGGGCTACAAAAAAAAGACATACGTTTACAGGGGTGCAACAAATCAACATTGATCTAAATTGTGTATAATACTTCAAGTTACCTGCTACCTGCTTTTCTGTGGTCTCTGGAAATATGGGAACAAAAAAGGATGCATATAGGTTGTCAGAAAACATTTAAAGGTAAACAGTATGTGGAATTAAATTGTCAAATTTGTGGATTATGTAAGTGTTAAACATTCAGTACCTTCAATAAATGACGCCATTCTGTATTATGTTCCTGTGGGATTAAACCTTTTTAGGTGCGTTGAAGTACATGCAGTACTTCAGTAAATCTAATGAGTTACTTTACATCACTGTTTAGTTTAGAACAATGTTTCCTTCTCAAAAAAGGACAAACACTCAGATTGTTGTCACAATAAACCATCAACAGTCAAACAATGTTTAAATAACATGTTTAGGAGGATTAAACCACTAGTTTAAACAATGCTAACAGCCTGCTAAAACCCTCCATGTGCTCAAACAAACAAACATACCTTGAAAGAGAGCAGAGTGCAGACACCCTGCAGGCATGCCCTATTTAAGTCTAAATCCCCGCCCACTGCATCCGGGCTGTTGGTCCGTCAGAGTGAATGGATCAATCAATCAATCAATCCACTGCAGCTGTGTGACACACACACTCTCTCACAC
Source organism: Protomyctophum bolini (assembly GCF_963924005.1). Lineage (NCBI taxonomy): Eukaryota > Metazoa > Chordata > Actinopteri > Myctophiformes > Myctophidae > Protomyctophum > Protomyctophum bolini. Next base: position 39,775,833 of record NC_137880.1, on the reverse strand, counting down.
GCACGCGCGCACGCACGCACGCACGCGCACACACACACACACACACACACACACACACACACACACACACACACTGTTAAGTTATGCGTAGTTCTGCAGCTTAACGTTGCATTCGGAGAAAATACGGAGATGTATTAGATGAGATCCATTTAGCCAAGCATGGCATATTTATTAGATTAAGCAGGGCTCTGTCACGCATCAGTCTCACGGTGACAGACCCTGTACTATAACTGAATGAACTGCTCACAGGTAGTAGTAGTCATGTGACCTGAGTCACCTGATCATTGCTATAGGAGGCAGGCATGCATCCTATACCTTGCGCCTTGGCGCCTCACAGTGGCACAAGAATAACATTGCACATCATATAGAATAGTAGTACATAATATACAAGTGAGGACATATATAAGGTATCCCATCAAATCTCAACACCCCCACTTGTTCTCAGGTTGTTGTAAATCTTGTTACTGTAATCTTAAACCAAAAACAAAACAAAACAGAGTGAATGTGAATCCCTGTCTTACACATTTTTAAACTCCAAAAAGAATTGCATCAAACTTCTTCAGTTTCAATCTACTTGCAGGTTTGGTCATTATATCAGCAACCATATCATCTGTAGGACAATACATCAGAATGACTCTTCCCTCACTCACAGTGGATCTGATAAAATGGTACTTTATATCCACGTGCTTGCACCTCTGTCTGTTTACAGGGGTTTTGGCGAGAGCAATCGTTCCCTGATTATCCTCATGTACTACAGTTTGTGTGTACTTGTAGTTATCTATACCTTCTAGTAACTGCTCTAGGTATAGGCACTCCTGTATGGTCGAAGCCAGTGCCATGTACTCCGCCTCACATGTGGAGAGCGCTACTGTAGGCTGTTTCCTAGTTTTCCATGAAACTAGAGAGCTGTTCTTACTAAGACTCACACAGTATCCTGTGGTACTGCGCCTGTCGCTGACATCAGACGCCCAGTCAGAATCACTGTAGGCCTGTATACCTAGCTTCTCACTGTTGTTTCTTTTGAAACTTAACCCTTTCTCAGAAGTACCTTTGAGATATCTTAGAACATGTTTCACAGTAATCCACTGCTCTTCTGTAGGCTCAGCAAAGTACTGTGATAACCTGCTTACCACAAAGCTTAAATCTGGTCTGGTACAAGTGGTTAGGTATATAAGGCTTCCTACAGCCTCTCTGTACATTCTGACATCATTCATTTTTACTGCATCCTCAGTATATTCTAGTTTCTGATCACAGGGCGTTTCTCTGGTTCTACAGTTTTCCATGTTAAAACGCTGAAGTATCTTGTTAGTGTACTTTTCCTGTGACATGGTTACACATCCATCAGATTGGCTGAAATTGATACCCAGAAAATGATCTACCTAGATCTTTCATTTTAAACTTTCTTGCGAGCATCTCTTTCACCTCCCTCAAAATCTTCTCATTGCAGGCTGCAATGATCAAGTCATCGACCCATATGATTACGATCACCTTTTTGTCTTGTGACTCTTTGGCATAAACACAGTGGTCGGATGGATTTTGTGTGAACTCATTTTCAGTTAAACAATCGTGCAAGACTCTATTCCAATTTCGCCCTGATTGTTTGAGACCATAAAGTGATTTTTCTAGCTTATACACTAGACTATCATCCTTCTCTTCATAACCCTCGGGTGGATTGATGTATATGTCATAATCTATGGGAGCGTGCAAATACGCTGTTTTCACGTCCATCTGGTGTAGGAGCAGGTCCTCCTGAGCTGCTTTCTGTAACACCACCCGTACACTCGTCAGGTTAGCTGTGGGTGAAAACGTCTCTCCATAGTCTATTCCCATTACCTGGCCTGCAGTAGGCTATTACCAAAACAAACACATGGTAGCCTACTTTTGTGTTGCACATGGAAAGCAACTGAAAACGACCATGGATATATTAAAGACAGTTCCCCTGTGCTGCTGTGCACAGCGGAGATAATGCAAAACTCCAGGTACGAACCAAAACACTGACTGTCTGAAGCTGATCATCCACGACTAACTATCTCCAGACTAGTCCTGCAGTCCCGCAATGAAGGAAAGACAATCTCGCCTCTCACTATAGTCCACTACAATGCCATTCTAGCCTTAAAACCTACATTTATGTGTTATTCAACAATTACTTTAGCGCAAAATATAGGCTTCTCTATATATCTTCATTGCTATTTACTAATGATGGCCTGTTCATCGTGACAGCATTCTGTTTAAAAATAAAAAATAAAATGTCCTGTTTATGATTCCTGACTAGCCTACTCACTACTCAGACTATACTGTATCAGAAGTATACAACGTTCACTGTAAAATGCATTTGCACTATAGACAGACAACAATCTTACCGTGCTGAGTGCACTGTGCTCAATAAAACAACAGTTTAAACGCTATTTTGTGCTGAAAACCATTATTACATGGGCTGAAAGTACTGCTTTGTCGTTTGGAAGGGGGGCCCCTCTAGTGGACAGAACGTGCATCGTCAATCTGTGTATTATTATAGGCTAAATATGAGCTAAAATAAACAATGTAAATATTCGAATATTTTCGAAAATTACAAATAATGAAGCAACGAAATTCGAATTGGATTATAGAGGTGAACTGACAGCCCTAGAAGCCATACAGTGGCTTTCTCAGTCCCTCTATGATGGGGTGCCCAGTTGAGGGGGCTTTAGAATAGCGGCAATGGCCTTACATAAGACAAACACACTTGCCTACATATTCTGGCCAATGTTTGGACATGGAAATCGGAGTTGATCTTTTCAGGCTCCAAGGTGAGAGTGACCAGGGTTTATGTGGGATTCCTGCACTCCTTTTCCCATAGTCAGGGAAGGCGGACGTTGGTCAAACAAATGTTTGTCATAGTTTCATTGAATGGACAAACTCTCATAAATCACATTAACTTGTGATGACATCATACCCAAATCCCAAAACATTACTCAATCAATAATCAGGTCACAGTAATTAAACATTCACAATTCACATTAGTTATTCCTTTCAAAATAACCCACTTTCCCGTTTAGATAACCCAAGATTCATAAACATCCTCACATAAGATCACAGTATTACACATAACATCCTTTATTTTACTCCTCCAACCCAAATTAGTTGCACAACTTCACTAAATGCCCTGTCATGGCTGCCTTAGTTCCACTGCTGCAGCTACCAGGAGCTAAGCTCCCATGCTAGTTGCTAAGCTAACGCCAACTCACTCAGTCTAGTCTGCACTGACTCTTCTTCACATCCTAGTTATCCCAAAACACAGTTACAGTTAAAATACAATCCAGACATACAGTACATCATCCCATAGCATGTGCATTCCCAGTAATAACCATCTCACCTGCAAAATAGATCAATATATGCTCAGTGTTACACACTGCACATTGCTCACAGCAGCATGTGTTGCATCATTGAATGGACAAACTCTCATGGGATCACGTGAGAGTTCAGTCCACATGAACCTTGACACACCTCACAAACTCTGTTCCCCTAGTAATACTTCGCCACCTATTGGTGATATTCTGGTACCGTTTTAAACACTGCACTGCAATAATGAACCCAACACAAAAATACCGTTTCCATCACAAATCAAATATAGAGAACCTTCACACCCACAAAGGTTTGACAAAATCAAACTTTTAAATTGTCAGCAACTATATGGTTGCGCCACACGATATTCTCTACTAAATGAAGTATCTTAGTGTAAAGTCCAACTCTATTTCCACTCCAAAGGACATTAAGGAAACAACTCCAAGATCCAACTCAAAGTCAACTTTTATTTTCAACTTTTGCACAGTTGCTTTTGTTGACTGGCTGGTTCTTCAATTAGGTTGAAAACCTTCGAACACAAAGAAACAAAGATTAACAACATTGCCAAACAAATGATAATCCTTTCAAACAGGTTCTCTTTTTAACCACTCGATTTTAAACATTAAATATATTTTCAAATAATTCAGTCTTTTAAACAGTTTTAAACAATGAATGCCTACATTAAATGTCTTAACTTATTACAGTCAACATCTTAAACTAATTGTTAAACACTTTACCCTTTCCTCTACTAAATGCCATCTTGTGGCCATTTTCTGAAAAATCGTGAAAATGCAGCACAAATCTTTGAATATATTCTTTCAGAACGAACATTTTTAACTCAAATCTTTGCTTCTGAGGGGTTCCTGGAATAACATATTTATATATATATATATATATATATACACACACACATATATATACAGATGAGGGTTGGCAGCCAAAAACAGTCAACTATTTTTTGGCCTCTTGCAGACGCCACCGCCACTTTGACCTGGTGCCTGCTTAAAATGGACCATGATGCTGCTGATCTGGGCCTCTGGTGCACCAGGAAAGGTCTGACCTGGGCCTCTGGTGCACCAGGAAAGGTCTGACCTGGGCCTCTGGTGCACCAGGAAAGGTTTGATCTGGGCCTCGGTTAGTTCGGAAATGTTTTCCGAACAATTTCTGCAATCAAAATAATGACAAATTGTATCGGTCATACGAGAGTGTAATATAAATAGAGATGTCCAAGTATACTCCAGGAAAAGGGACATTTGTCAGACACGCATTATATGAACAAACAACTGGCAAAGACAATTGTTTATGTTACCGTTAAGTAGGGGAAAGAAGGCAGTTTTCTTGAATGGCTTCTTTTCCTGATGCCCACCACCCAGCATGTTGAAGAGACACATGAGTCTATTGGTGAAAAGTCTGAAAGAGATAAAACACACTCTTGTGAGGTGCCAATCTGCTGAGCACATTCTGTGCTTAAACAGACAGTCATACACTTGAAGCTGTACATAGTGGCTAATACACCCATACATTGATAAGTGCGTGCTATAGCAACTTGCAAAGCAAACACTTGAGATGAAACAGCAATAACACATTGTAACCCTTCAATTTGAATTCATACCTGCCAAATATATTCCTTGTGCAGGATTTGATGTCCTTCCCTCCTATATTGGATATCTGTATAAAAAACATATGCCGTCCTGTAAAATTATAGAATGTAATATTTGCTGAACATGTAAAAGATCCATTTCCCCAATTATGATGTATACAACCAAAATGTTTTAAATTGACGCTTGTTTGAAAAAACTGTGATGTGGGCTATGTGATGCTTCACTTTGGCTGGTGAACATGTGAATAAACATTGTGTTTTACAAGTTCAAAATAGTCCTCTCCCCCCCAGTAATAATGTTTATGTCTAATGTCATCAAAACGTACTTGTTTGAATCCTGTGACCTGATTTTAAATCATCCACACATTTAAACTATGAATAAAAAAAAGACCAAGCACATAAAATTGTTATTTTTTACCAATGACGACGGAAAAGAAGGGCGTCTTTTTAAATGGCCTCTTTTCTGTGTTGGCCCTCCACCCTGCATGTTCTCATCAGGCCATTTGTGAAAAGGCTGAAACGGATACAAAGAAAATGCATATACATTGTCAACTGCATACTTTCAATCACACTAAGATGAAACGGCAATAAGACACTAATAACATTTTAGTGCAGGAACAAACCCTCTAAAAGAGGCTTAGTTTTTGAGATACCCCTCCCCGAGGTATAACAAAAAGTTATGAAATTAATACATGAAGTCACTCACCATATAGGCAAAAACGCCTATCCTAAAAGAGGGAGTTCCAAGTTAATCCTCTGTCATTTTCTACCTGCTGGTTGTTTTTACATCATACTTGCACAGATGATCTACAGGTAGTGCGCCTACATCCCAGAACAATCAGAATGCCAATATTTGGTTCTATTGTGAATCAGCAGCCTTTTATATAAGGTATTAAATTAGCGAAAATAGCAAAGTTAACTTTTCTGAGCAACATTCACTTGTCCTACTCTTTATCAGGGGTAGAACTAAATGGGACATAGTTTTGTCCCCTTCGTTAAATGGATTGTCCCAAGTTTTACTTTTACTGCAAAAGTCATGAAATTAATCCATGCAGTGACTCACCACATAATGAAAAAACGCCTATCCTGAAAGAGGGATATCCAAGAAAGTCCTCTTGTAGCCGTCTTGTAGCTGCAGTACGGCCAATCCCTGATGGTCTAGTGGTTAGGAAGGGGGGGAGGGGGACCCAGGCCAGGCCTGGCTGGTTGGCTGACCAGAGGCCTGGCCTGTGTGGGTCCCCAGTTTTTGAAGGGGGGGGGGGGGGGGGGGGGGGGGACACCTGGCACCTGGAAGAGTACAAGTAAAGTAAAGTTAAAAAGCTCCCGCTGGACTCTGGTCGGTGTAGACTTGAGCACTGCGTAATTGCGAACGCAGTGAGCACTTACTATGAGACCTAGCAGATCATGTCTGTGTGTCTGTGTGTGTGTCTGTCTGTCCCGCTATCCAAATATGGAGGGTGTTGCATCAGCAATCACTCAGCTCCATATATGGGCACAAAAGGGGCCAGGTCCACTCAGCTCCATATATGGGCACAAAAGGGGCCAGTGATTTGTTTGTTGTGGACCTGGCCCCTTTTGTGCCCATATATGGAGCCGAGTGCGTTCGCTTCCCGCGTTCGCGCGCCTTACTCATGATAACTGGCCAAACTCACAGTGTCACCACTGCGTTATTTGGAATCCCACCGCAGCTCCAGGAAAGTGGAAACCCTACTGTGATTGGCCAGTAGTCGCTGTGATTTAAAGTTCTCGTTTTTGCAACTATGCCTAACGCCAATCCTATAATTGAAAGAGTCTTAACTGGCTGTAACTGGTAACGGTAACACGACTGCTCAGGAATGCAACAGGCTGCAGAGGACCGTTAAAACAGAAGCTAAAATCATCGGCACAGCATTACCTAGTCTGTATAACATCTACACCACTCGCTGTATGAACAAAGCCCACAACATCATTAAAGACACCAGCCATCCCGCAAATACCCTGTTCCAACTACTCATTACACACATTTATATTGACGCCAACGGGTTTGACATCAATGGGTGCAGATAAACATGCTTAATCCCCTCAAAGGTAATCACACTTTAAGCATTGACCTCCAGTAATCTCAGAGGTGACTAGATTAAGACAGACTAAATCTAAATATAAGATTTAGAAGCATTTAGCATTTAACATTTAGTTTACCAAGTTATTCCACGCAGTCCCCCCCTTGGCCTGTGTCATTGGAATTTAGTGCTGTTTTTGGGGAAGAATAAACTAATCTAAATAAATTAAATATTTTCTATACCATCTCCATATACGTTGAGATGCCTGGGTGCTCAGAGCAGTTCCTAATTAAAATGTGGTACAAAATACAACTCTGATACAATCCAGCATTACCGATACAAAACAGCCATTCCAATAAAGAAAACAAAAGGAAATCTCAACAAAATCAGAGAACACATTCAGATGCTCTCACAATTGTCTAATGTTCATAATAAATGCTTACTTTGCTCAACATATTCATATGTGATTTTAACCATTTTCTCATTACACTCTTTAAGACCAGGTGTTCTATGGATCTTCCAATAAAAGAGCAGGATTCTGTCAGCTGTAACAATTCAAACTTTTAAAATGGTGAATTCATTATTCCAGGGACCACTGCCCTGGCACTGCACTGTGAATCCCGCCCATTTTTCCTGAAATTCAGGTAACCTACACCAGAAAAAACATTTCCTGAATTATAATTATGGAATTGTACCTTGAGGAGTGCCTGCTGTTTTGAGGGGGAAAAAACCCATTACACTTTCACTACTTGTATACTAAAGTGATACAGTAATACGGTATGCTATGATTATACAATTTGGTACCTTGAGGAGACATCCTATACATGAAAAATGTATCTATATGGAAGGATCTGGTAGGCTCTGTAGAGGAGAAAACAAAGTACATCAAAGCCTCAATTACAACACCGCAAATGTTATCAGAGCTCTATTGTCAATCAAAATGTACAAGGGAGTCCTCCGCACACCTAGACTAAATACTGAGCTGGTGTTGCCCGTTGCCCTCCTGTTTTGAGAGAAAAAAATATTACACTTTCACTACTTGTATACTAAAGTAATACAGTAATACGGTATGCTATGATTATACAATTTGGTACCTTGAGGAGACATCCTATTCATGAAAAATGTCGATATGGAAGGATCTGGAAGGCTCTGTAGAGGAGAAAACAAAGTACATCAAAGCCTCAATTACAACACCGCAAATGTTATCATCATGTTATTGTTAAGTTCTATAATTTTACAGAAACTGATAGATTCCCTATCGACGATGAGGACTTTGAGAAGTCCTGCATGGAACTGGCCAATCCCCAATACAGGCGTACAGTGGTAAAATAATAATAAGTTGTTAAATAATGTCTAATCTTGGAGGGGTGGACATCAAAACAGTGTTAAGCAGGGTACCCTCCACCACCACTTCGAGCCGGGGCCTGCTTTAGATAAGCTGCTGTAGCCTTGCTGACCTGGCCCTCTGTTGCCGTTGGCAACACCTTCCGAACAATTTCTGCAATCAGAATAATGAAAAAAATTGTATCGGTCATACGTGAGAGTAATATAATATATAATAGATGTCCAAGTATACTCCAGAAAAAGGGACATTCGTCAGACACACATTATATGAACTAACAAAGACAATTGTTTATGTTACCGTTTACTAGTGGAAAGAAGGCCGTTTTCTTGAATGCTTTTTCTCCCGCTGCCCACCACCCAGCAGGTTGAATTGACACATCAATTTATTGGTGAAAAGTCTGAAAGATATAAAACGCACTCTTGTGAGGTGCCAATCTGCTGAGCACATTCTGTGCTTAAACAGACAGTCATACACTTGAAGCTGTACATAGTGGCTAATACACCCATACATTGATAACTGCGTGCTATAGCAACTTGCAAAGCAAACACTTGAGATGAAACAGCAATAACACATTGTAACCCTTCAATTTGAATTCATACCTGCCCAGAATGTTCCTTGTGCAGGACTTGACGTCCTTCCCCCCATGCTTGGACATCTTTGATATCTGTATAAAAAACATATGCCGTCTTGGTTTCTGTAAAATTATAGAATGTAACAATAAATATTTGCTGAACATGTAAAAGATCCATTTCAATTATGATGTATACAAACAAAATGTTTTAAATTGACGCTTGTTTGAAAAAACTGTGATGTGGGCTATGTGATGCTTCACTTTGGCTGGTGAACATGTGAATAAACATTGTGTTTTACAAGTTCAAAATAGTCCTCTCCCCCCCAGTAATGTTTATGTCTAATGTCATCAAAACGTACTTGTTTGAATCCTGTGACCTGATTTTAAATCATCCACACATTTAAACTATGAATAAAAAAAAGACCAAGCACATAAAATTGTTATTTTTTACCAATGACGACGGAAAAGAAGGGCGTCTTTTTAAATGGCCTCTTTTCTGTGTTGGCCCTCCACCCTGCATGTTCTCATCAGGCCATTTGTGAAAAGGCTGAAACGGATACAAAGAAAATGCATATACATTGTCAACTGCATACTTTCAATCACACTAAGATGAAACGGCAATAAGACACTAATAACATTTTAGTGCAGGAACAAACCCTCTAAAAGAGGCTTAGTTTTTGAGATACCCCTCCCCGAGGTATAACAAAAAGTTATGAAATTAATACATGAAGTCACTCACCATATAGGCAAAAACGCCTATCCTAAAAGAGGGAGTTCCAAGTTAATCCTCTGTCATTTTCTACCTGCTGGTTGTTTTTACATCATACTTGCACAGATGATCTACAGGTAGTGCGCCTACATCCCAGAACAATCAGAATGCCAATATTTGGTTCTATTGTGAATCAGCAGCCTTTTATATAAGGTATTAAATTAGCGAAAATAGCAAAGTTAACTTTTCTGAGCAACATTCACTTGTCCTACTCTTTATCAGGGGTAGAACTAAATGGGACATAGTTTTGTCCCCTTCGTTAAATGGATTGTCCCAAGTTTTACTTTTACTGCAAAAGTCATGAAATTAATCCATGAAGTGACTCACCACATAATGAAAAAACGCCTATCCTGAAAGAGGGATATCCAAGAAAGTCCTCTTGTAGCCGTCTTGTAGCTGCAGTACGGCCAATCCCTGATGGTCTAGTGGTTAGGAAGGGGGGGAGGGGGACCCAGGCCAGGCCTGGCTGGTTGGCTGACCAGAGGCCTGGCCTGTGTGGGTCCCCAGTTTTTGAAGGGGGGGGGGGGGGGGGGGGGGACACCTGGCACCTGGAAGAGTACAAGTAAAGTAAAGTTAAAAAGCTCCCGCTGGACTCTGGTCGGTGTAGACTTGAGCACTGCGTAATTGCGAACGCAGTGAGCACTTACTATGAGACCTAGCAGATCATGTCTGTGTGTCTGTGTGTGTGTCTGTCTGTCCCGCTATCCAAATATGGAGGGTGTTGCATCAGCAATCACTCAGCTCCATATATGGGCACAAAAGGGGCCAGGTCCACTCAGCTCCATATATGGGCACAAAAGGGGCCAGTGATTTGTTTGTTGTGGACCTGGCCCCTTTTGTGCCCATATATGGAGCCGAGTGCGTTCGCTTCCCGCGTTCGCGTGCCTTACTCATGATAACTGGCCAAACTCACAGTGTCACCACTGCGTTATTTGGAATCCCACCGCAGCTCCAGGAAAGTGGAAACCCTACTGTGATTGGCCAGTAGTCGCTGTGATTTAAAGTTCTCGTTTTTGCAACTATGCCTAACGCCAATCCTATAATTGAAAGAGTCTTAACTGGCTGTAACTGGTAACGGTAACACGACTGCTCAGGAATGCAACAGGCTGCAGAGGACCGTTAAAACAGAAGCTAAAATCATCGGCACAGCATTACCTAGTCTGTATAACATCTACACCACTCGCTGTATGAACAAAGCCCACAACATCATTAAAGACACCAGCCATCCCGCAAATACCCTGTTCCAACTACTCATTACACACATTTATATTGACGCCAACGGGTTTGACATCAATGGGTGCAGATAAACATGCTTAATCCCCTCAAAGGTAATCACACTTTAAGCATTGACCTCCAGTAATCTCAGAGGTGACTAGATTAAGACAGACTAAATCTAAATATAAGATTTAGAAGCATTTAGCATTTAACATTTAGTTTACCAAGTTATTCCACGCAGTCCCCCCCTTGGCCTGTGTCATTGGAATTTAGTGCTGTTTTTGGGGAAGAATAAACTAATCTAAATAAATTAAATATTTTCTATACCATCTCCATATACGTTGAGATGCCTGGGTGCTCAGAGCAGTTCCTAATTAAAATGTGGTACAAAATACAACTCTGATACAATCCAGCATTACCGATACAAAACAGCCATTCCAATAAAGAAAACAAAAGGAAATCTCAACAAAATCAGAGAACACATTCAGATGCTCTCACAATTGTCTAATGTTCATAATAAATGCTTACTTTGCTCAACATATATTCATATGTGATTTTAACCATTTTCTCATTACACTCTTTAAGACCAGGTGTTCTATGGATCTTCCAATAAAAGAGCAGGATTCTGTCAGCTGTAACAATTCAAACTTTTAAAATGGTGAATTCATTATTCCAGGGACCACTGCCCTGGCACTGCACTGTGAATCCCGCCCATTTTTCCTGAAATTCAGGTAACCTACACCAGAAAAAACATTTCCTGAATTATAATTATGGAATTGTACCTTGAGTGCCTGCTGTTTTGAGGGGGAAAAAACCCATTACACTTTCACTACTTGTATACTAAAGTGATACAGTAATACGGTATGCTATGATTATACAATTTGGTACCTTGAGGAGACATTCTATAAAGGCAAAACGTGTCGATGTGAAATGATCTGGAAGGCTCTGTAGAGGAGAAAACAAAGTACATCAAAGCCTCAATTACAACACCGCAAATGTTATCAGAGCTCTATTGTCAATCAAAATGTACAAGGGAGTCCTCCGCACACCTAGACTAAATACTGAGCTGGTGTTGCCCGTTGCCCTGCTGTTTTGAGGGAAAAAAATATTACACTTTCACTACTTGTATACTAAACTAATACAGTAATACGGTATGCTATGATTATACAATTTGGTACCTTGAGGAGACATCCTATTCATGAAAAATGTCGATATGGAAGGATCTGGAAGGCTCTGTAGAGGAGAAAACAAAGTACATCAAAGCCTCAATTACAACACCGCAAATGTTATCATCATGTTATTGTTAAGTTCTATAATTTTACAGAAACTGATAGATTCCCTATCGACGATGAGGACTTTGAGAAGTCCTGCATGGAACTGGCCAATCCCCAATACAGGCGTACAGTGGTAAAATAATAATAAGTTGTTAAATAATGTCTAATCTTGGAGGGGTGGACATCAAAACAGTGTTAAGCAGGGTACCCTCCACCACCACTTCGAGCCGGGGCCTGCTTTAGATAAGCTGCTGTAGCCTTGCTGACCTGGCCCTCTGTTGCCGTTGGCAACACCTTCCGAACAATTTCTGCAATCAGAATAATGAAAAAAATTGTATCGGTCATACGTGAGAGTAATATAATATATAATAGATGTCCAAGTATACTCCAGAAAAAGGGACATTCGTCAGACACACATTATATGAACTAACAAAGACAATTGTTTATGTTACCGTTTACTAGTGGAAAGAAGGCCGTTTTCTTGAATGCTTTTTCTCCCGCTGCCCACCACCCAGCAGGTTGAATTGACACATCAATTTATTGGTGAAAAGTCTGAAAGATATAAAACGCACTCTTGTGAGGTGCCAATCTGCTGAGCACATTCTGTGCTTAAACAGACAGTCATACACTTGAAGCTGTACATAGTGGCTAATACACCCATACATTGATAACTGCGTGCTATAGCAACTTGCAAAGCAAACACTTGAGATGAAACAGCAATAACACATTGTAACCCTTCAATTTGAATTCATACCTGCCCAGAATGTTCCTTGTGCAGGACTTGACGTCCTTCCCCCCATGCTTGGACATCTTTGATATCTGTATAAAAAACATATGCCGTCTTGGTTTCTGTAAAATTATAGAATGTAACAATAAATATTTGCTGAACATGTAAAAGATCCATTTCAATTATGATGTATACAAACAAAATGTTTTAAATTGACGCTTGTTTGAAAAAACTGTGATGTGGGCTATGTGATGCTTCACTTTGGCTGGTGAACATGTGAATAAACATTGTGTTTTACAAGTTCAAAATAGTCCTCTCCCCCCCAGTAATGTTTATGTCTAATGTCATCAAAACGTACTTGTTTGAATCCTGTGACCTGATTTTAAATCATCCACACATTTAAACTATGAATAAAAAAAGACCAAGGACAGAAAATTGTTATTTTTTACCATTGACGGAAAAGAAAAAACAGAAAAGAGGCCATTTAAAAAGACGCCCTTGTCTTTTTAAATGGCCTCTTTTCTGTTTTGGCCCTCCACCCTGCATGTTCCCATCAGGCCATTTGTGAAAAGGCTGAAACGGATACAAAGAAAATGCATATACATTGTCAACTGCATACTTTCAATCACACTAAGATGAAACGGCAATAAGACACCAATAACATTTTAGTGCAGGAACAAACCCTCTAAAAGAGGCTTAGTTTTTGAGATACAACAAAATGGGACATTTCCCAGAAGAATCAGAATGCCAATATTTGGTTCTATTGTGAATCAGCAGCCTTTTATATAAGGTTCATATCTTTAGGATGTCCCCTTCGTTAAATGGATTGTCTCAAGTTTAACTTTTACTGCAAAAGTCATGAAATTAATCCATTAAGTGACTCACCACATAATGAAAAAACGCCTATCCTGAAAAAGTCCTCTTGTAGCCGTCTTGTAGCTGCAGTACGGCCAATCCCTGATGGTCTAGTGGTTAGGAAGGGGGGGAGGGGGACCCAGGCAAGGCCTGGCTGGTTGGCTGACCAGAGGCCTGGCCTGTGTGGGTCCCCAGTTTTTGAAGGGGGGGGGGGGGGGGGGGGGTAGCATTTCCAGACAAAGAAAGGTAATTGTACCCGCCCCCGCCTCTTCTAGCTGGCGCCTGCTTTAAAAAGGCTGCCATGGCCGTGGAGATCTGGGCCTCCGTTGCTCGTGGAAAGTTCTTACGAACAGCTTCTGCGATAAAAACAATTAAATACCAATTGTTACGTTTGTCAATATGTTACATCAGCCACACATTTAAAATATGAATAAAAAAAGACCAAGGACAGAAAATTGTTATTTTTTACCATTGACCACAGAAAAGAATGGTGTCTTTTTAAAGGACTTTTTCTTTTTGGGCCCTCCACCCTCCATATTAAACGACGTCATCAGTTCGTTGGTGAAAAGCCTGAAACGGATACAAAGAAAATGCATATACATTGTCAACTGCATACTTTCAATCACACTAAGATGAAACGGCAATAAGACACTAATAACATTTAATGCATGTTTGTTTCTAAAAACATTAGACTTTCACTACTTGTATACTAAAGTGATACAGTAATACGGTATGCTATGATTATACAATTTGGTACCTTGAGGAGTGCCTCGAGACAGCCTTCGAGACAGGGACAGGGACACTAGAGGGGAATAAAAACAAGCCATATTTACACCATCACAAATTTGTTCACAGCTCAATGTTCTCTAGTCCTGCTCCTTCTTTGCCCCGGGCTAGTGCCACGATTTGCTGTTTTTGGGGAAGAACAAAAAAATCTAAATTAATTAAATATTTTCTATACCATCTCCATATACGTTGAGATGCCTGGGTGCTCAGAGAGAGTTCCTAATTCAAATGTGGTACAAAATACAACTGATACAATCCAGTATTACCGATACAAAACAGCCTGTTAGGATCTGTCTCTCCACAGACCATGTCAGACCTGGCCACTCCCACTTTCCCTTCCACTCACACAGTCAGTTCACTCACCTGTCTCCAACCCCCTCGTCATCCCACCTGTGAACACTTTGACAATCAGCCTGCCCCATATATATATATATATATATATATATATATATGGTACAAAATACAACTAAATGGGACATAGTTTTAATATCTTTAGGATGTCCCCTTCGTTAAATGGATTGTCCCAAGTTTTACTTTTACTGCAAAAGTCATGAAATTAATCCATGAAGTGACTCACCACATAATGAAAAAACGCCTATCCTGAAAAAGTCCTCTTGTAGGCGTCTTGTAGCTGCAGTACGGCCAATCCCTGATGGTCTAGTGGTTAGGAAGGGGGGGAGGGGGACCCAGGCCAGGCCTGGCTGGTTGGCTGACCAGAGGCCTGGCCTGTGTGGGTCCCCAGTTTTTGAAGGGGGGGGAAACACCTGGGGAAGAGTACAAATAAAGTAAAGTTAAAAAGCTCCCGCTGGACTCTGGTCGGTGTAGACTTAAGCACTGCGTAATTGCGAACGCAGTGAGCACTTACTATGAGACCTAGCAGATCATGTCTGTGTGTCTGTGTGTGTGTCTGTCTGTCCCGCCATCCAAATATGGAGTGTGTTGCATCAGCAATCACTCAGCTCCATATATGGGCACAAAAGGGGCCAGTGATTTGTTTGTTTTGGACCTGGCCCCTTTTGGGGACAGGTCCGTTCGCTTCCCGCGTTCGCGCGTCTTACTCGTGATAACTGGCCAAACTCAGTGTCACGACTGCGTTATTTGGAATCCCACCGCAGCTCCAGGAAAGTGGAAACCCTACTGTGATTGGCCAGTAGTCGCTGTGATTTAAAGTTCTCGTTTTTGCAACTATGCCTAACGCCAATCCTATAATTGAAAGTCTTAACTCCGTTGCTCGTGGAAAGTTCTTACGAACAGCTTCTGCAATAAAAACAATTAAATACCAATTGTTACGTTTGTCAATATGTTACATCAGCCACACATTTAAAATATGAATAAAAAAAGACCAAGGACAGAAAATTGTTATTTTTTACCATTGACCACAGAAAAGAACATAGTCTTTTTAAAGGCCTTTTTCTTTTTGGGCCCTCCACCCTCCATATTAAAGGACTTCATCAGTTCGTTGGTGAAAAGGCTGAAACGGATATTAAGAAAATGCATATACATTGTCAACTGCATACTTTCAATCACACTAAGATGAAACGGCAATAAGACACTAATAACATTTAATGCATGTCTGTTTTACAGTTTTCGTTTACCTTCCCAGGATCCCACGTGTGCAGGTCTTGTACGTCGTCGTCCCGACATGAGAGAGTTGAAATCTGATATTACAAATTACAAACGGCGTTTTAAATGTTTTGAATATAACGTATTTAAAGATGGCCAATATATATTTTGTATTTACCATTGAACTCAATACTGACCTGGTGTGACCTGGTGCCCTGGTGCCCCTGCTGTTTTGAGGAGAAAAAAACATTAGACTTTCACTACTTGTATACTAAAGTGATACAGTAATACGGTATGCTATGATTATACAATTTGGTACCTTGAGGAGTGCCTCGAGACAGCCTTCGAGACAGGGACAGGGACACTGTAGAGGGGAATAAAAACAAGCCATATTTACACCATCACAAATGTGTTCACAGCTCAATGTTCTCTAGTCCTGCTCCTTCTTTGCCCCGGGCTAGTGCCACGATTTGCTGTTTTTGGGGAAGAACAAACAAATCTAAATAAATTAAATATTTTCTATACCATCTCCATACACGTTGAGATGCCTGGGTGCTCAGAGCAGTTCCTAATTCAAATGTGGTACAAAATACAACTCTGATACAATCCAGCATTACCGATACAAAACAGCCATTCCAATAAAGAAAACAAAAGGAAATCTCAACAAAATCAGAGAACACATTCAGATGCTCTCACAATTGTCTAATGTTCATAATAAATGCTTACTTTGCTCAACATATATTCATATGTGATTTTAACCATTTTCTCATTACACTCTTTAAGACCAGGTGTTCTATGGATCTTCCAATAAAAGAGCAGGATTCTGTCAGCTGTAACAATTCAAACTTTTAAAATGGTGAATTCATTATTCCAGGGACCACTGCCCTGGCACTGCACTGTGAATCCCGCCCATTTTTCCTGAAATTCAGGTAACCTACACCAGAAAGAACATTTCCTGAATTATAATTATGGAATTGTACCTTGAGGAGTGCCGGAGTTGCTTGGGGCATGTCTCAGAAGCACTGTAGAGGAAAACAAAGTACATCAAAGCCTCAATTACAACACCGCAAATGTTATCAATCAGCAGTTTATGGAAACCAATTTGGCCCCAGTCAGTCAGTTCACCATACAATGCTCAAGATGACATTGAGAATAAGCTGCTGATTGATGAGTACTACCATAGAAGAGATAGAGAACATGGCGGGGGGGGGGGGGGGGGACATACAAGAATTGCACTCGAAGCGAAAGAAAACTATTTATTGTACCCACCTCTTCGAGCTGGCGCCTGTTTTAGATAGTCTTGTCAATACTTTTCATTGATTCAATATATATAAATGCCACAGAAAGACTAATAGTTTAAAACCCCCCAAAAAGCTGAAATAGCAGATTTACAAGCACACAACGCATCACAATGAGACATGCTGTGAGCTTGTAGATCGGCTATTTATTGCTGCTTTTGTGCAGACACTGTAGTATGGGTGACAAAACATCAAACGTTGAGATATGGAGATGTGAGGTTTCTGCCCAACAGCAACGATGTATATATGAAATTATGAATACATTGTGTGTGTTTTTGACGGTTGTTACCTGCTGGAACCCAGGTCAAGCCGTGACGAGGCTTTATCGATGGCAGCAGCAAGGGAAGGAGAATCAAACAGAAGAGAAGGAGCCAGACATTGATGCCTACAGACAAATATGCAGACACGCACATGATCAGACAAAGCAACATACATTTTTACACAGGACTTTAGTCCATAAATAGCTAATGTTGCGATCACACGGACAGATGCAAAGATACAGTCTAGTCTACTATTCATTTTTTTAATGGAAGCTATAGCGACATGAAGATATACAGCCAATGTTTGTAGCAGCCGCAAAAGATACAACAGCTACAAAAGGTTGAGCTGGTTTCAACTTTAGCTACTGTAACTGCTCCTAAGCCATCTTCATCTGGTGCAGTAATAAGACAACGTCCTAACTGATATCGAGAGGGCTTTTTATTTATGCTAAGCGACAACGTGAAAAACTGCAAATAAATCACATAACAATATTATTTTAAATACAACAAACATGAAATATGAATGTCCTTGTTGTCAATCCTGATGTCCGTATTATATAAACACAATGAAATGTACACAAACAATACAATGGCAATATAACTTTTACAGACACAAACAAAACAATTGGGAACACATACCGTATGCGCCTTCTGCACAGACTTTTAGGAGTTCAGTTAAGTTCTTTTTTATATTATTTTCTTTCTTATCTTTGTCATGTCAGACTCTCTGACATGAAAGAGCTCCTCTCTTCCCCTCTGCTCTGTTTGTTCTGCTCTGACATGCCCAAGACCCAACAGGTGATTGAAATGAGGTGATTAGAGCAGGTGAGCCTAATTCAACCTGCCCATGAACCTAGGACTACATGTTGTCTCAGTAAGACAGCCCTCCCCCTATCCACAAGGAGCAGTGCACGAAAGCATTATGGGAATTGTAGTCTGGGAAGGAAGTGTCCATGACATCATGGACACTTTGAAATACTAAAAACACACATTACCCACATAAAAACCCCCGTAAAGTGTTTGTCTCCCAAACATAATTAAAATAAGATGGTTGCAAAAGGGGTGAAGTGTATTTTTGGCAAAGTATAAAGGTAATATTTGCATATCACGGAGGCTTAGACCTCAGGGGCTAATGGCTCTGACAACAGCCTCAATAATTTCAGCCTCAGTGATTTATTTTCCGTCCCATTTCAATTTGATGGGTCAAGTTAGAGTATGACAATTTGGCCATTAATTCTAAATTCACTGCGTATAGTTACCTCAGGTGGCTGTATTGCAGCTGACGAGGTAGTTAGCAGACTGGGCCCCTGGATGGGATAGTTCATTCTGTGTGTCAGCTTCGCCATTTCCTCGTCCAGTCTTTTTGTTGAGGCCTGGAAGCTGAGCTGCAGGTCTGCATATTGTCCTCGTAGACTGGCCAATGCTGCAGCGTCTTGACTGGCCTTTTCCCCTTCACGCTGTGCTTGGTCATCTCTCTGTTTTGTCTTCAGCCCATGCTATTAAACGGTCCAAGAACGCATGTGCCACTTCATCTTCAATTTGAGAAAGCGCTAGAGAAATCTGAGGAAATCCTGCAGAAATCTCAGGAAATCCTTGATAAATCACTGGATAAATCGCAGAAAATCCTGGATAATGCTGAGGAAATCCTTGAGAAAGCTCTAGAGAAATCTGAGGAAATCCTGCAGAAATCTCAGGAAATCCTTGATAAATCACTGGATAAATCGCAGAAAATCCTGGATAAAGCTGAGGAAATCCTTGAGAGCGCTAGAGAAATCTGAGGAAATCCTTGATAAATCACTGGAGAAATCTGAGGAAATCCTTGAGAGCGCTAGAGAAATCTGAGGAAATCCTTGATAAATCACTGGAGAAGTCACAGAAAATCCTGGATAAAGCTGAGGAAATCCTTGAGAGCGCTAGAGAAATCTCAGGAAATCCTGCAGAAATCTCAGGAAATCCTTGATAAATCGCAGAAAATCCTGGATAAAGCTGAGGAAATCCTTGAGAAAGCGCTAGAGAAATCTGAGGAAATCCTGCAGAAATCCTTGATAAATCACTGGAGAAATCGCAGAAAATCCTGGATAAAGGAGGCAAAGAGTTGAGGTGGAGCTGGAAGACATGGACAGTAGGAAATAAGACTAAATACACAATAATGAAACCCTGTTCATTTCCCATCAGGCACACTGTTCAATCCTTAGCTCTTGTCAATACTTTTCATTGATTCAATATTTATAAATGCCACAGAAAGACTAATAGTTTAAAACCCCCCAAAAAGCTGAAATAGCAGATTTCCAAGCACACAACGCATCACAATGAGACATGCTGTGAGCTTGTAGATCGGCTATTTATTGCTGCTTTTGTGCAGACACTGTAGTATGGGTGACAAAACATCAAACGTTGAGATATGGAGATGTGAGGTTTCTGCCCAACAGCAACGATGTATATATGAAATTATGAATACATTGTGTGTGTTTTTGACGGTTGTTACCTGCTGGAACCCAGGTCAAGCCGTGACGAGGCTTTATCGATGGCAGCAGCAAGGGAAGGAGAATCAAACACAAGAGAAGGAGCCAGACATTGATGCCTACAGACAAATATGCAGACACGCACATGATCAGACAAAGCAACATACATTTTTACACAGGACTTAACACCCATACATTGATAACTGCGTGCTATAGCAACTTGCAAAGCAAACACTTGAGATGAAACAGCGATAACACATTGTAACCCTTCAATTTGAATTCATACCTGCCCAGTATATTTCTTGTACAGGATTTGATGTCCTTCCCTCCTATATTGGACATCTTTGATATCTGTATAAAAAAACATATGCCGTCTTGGTTTCTGTAAAATTATAGAATGTAACAATAAATATTTGCTGAACATGTAAAAGATCCATTTCCCCAATTATGATGTATACAACCAAAATGTTTTAAATTGACGCTAGTTTGAAAAAACTGTGATGTGGGCTATGTGATGCTTCACTTTGGCTGGTGAACATGTGAATAAACATTGTGTTTTACAAGTTCAAAATAGTCCTCTCCCCCCCAGTAATGTTTATGTCTAATGTCATCAAAACGTACTTGTTTGAATCCTGTGACCTGATTTTAAATCATCCACACATTTAAACTATGAATAAAAAAAGGACAGAAAATTGTTATTTTTTACCATTGACGACAGAAAAGAAGGGCGTCTTTTTAAATGGCCTCTTTTGTTTTGGCCCTCCACCCTGCATGTTCTCATCAGGCCATTTGTGAAAAGGCTGAAACGGATACAAAGAAAATGCATATACATTGTCAACTGCATACTTTCAATCACACTAAGATGAAACGGCAATAAGACACTAATAACATTTTAGTGCAGGAACAAACCCTCTAAAAGAGGCTTAGTTTTTGAGATGCAACAAAATGGGACATTTCCCAGAAGAATCAGAATGCCAATATTTGGTTCTATTGTGAATCAGCAGCTTTTTATATAAGGTATTAAATTAGCAGAAATAGAAAAGTTAACTTTTCTGAGCAACATTCACTTGTCCTACTCTTTATCAGGGGTAGAACTAAATGGGACATAGTTTGTTCATATCTTTAGGATGTCCCCTTCGTTAAATGGATTGTCCCAAGTTTAACTTTTACTGCAAAAGTCATGAAATTAATCCATGAAGTGACTCACCACATAATGAAAAAACGCCTATCCTGAAAGAGGGATATCCAAGAAAGTCCTCTTGTAGCCGTCTTGTAGCTGCAGTACGGCCAATCCCTGATGGTCTAGTGGTTAGGAAGGGGGGGAGGGGGACCCAGGCCAGGCCTGGCTGGTTGGCTGACCAGAGGCCTGGCCTGTGTGGGTCCCCAGTTTTTGAGGGGGGGGGGGGGGGGGGGGACGACGACACCTGGGGAAGAGTACAAGTAAAGTAAAGTTAAAAAGCTCCCGCTGGACTCTGGTCGGTGTAGACTTGAGCACAGCGTAATTGCGAACGCAGTGAGCACTTACTATGAGACCTAGCACCTACTATGAGACCTAGCACCTACTATGAGACCTAGCAGATCATGTCTGTGTGTCTGTCTGTCTGTCTCGCTATCCAAATATGGAGTGTGTTGCATCAGCAATCACTCAGCTCCATATATGGGCACAAAAGGGGCCAGGTCCACTCAGCTCCATATATGGGCACAAAAGGGGCCAGTGATTTGTTTGTTGTGGACCTGGCCCCTTTTGTGCCCATATATGGAGCCGAGTGCGTTCGCTTCCCGCGTTCGCGCGTCTTACTCGTGATAACTGGCCAAACTCAGTGTCACCACTGCGTTATTTGGAATCCCACCGCAGCTCCAGGAAAGTGGAAACCCTACTGTGATTGGCCAGTAGTCGCTGTGATTTAAAGTTCTCGTTTTTGCAACAATGCCTAACGCCAATCCTATAATTAAAAGTCTTAACTGGCTGTAACTGGTAACGGTAACACGACTGCTCAGGAATGCAACAGGCTGCAGAGGATCGTTAAAACAGCAGCTAAAATCATCGGCACAGCATTACCTAGTCTCCATAACATCTACACCACTCGCTGTATGAACAAAGCCCACAACATCATTAAAGACACCAGCCATCCCGCAAATACTATAATATTTTTTATTTACCTGGTGTTGATGAATGCTGTGGCGCACCATAATTCATTTTATGTTTGTTTCCATATTGTCGCAGGAATGGGTTTCCTGCAGGTGCCGAAAGTCAACATAATTAAATCATTACAAATGTAAATGTCATGGGGTTTAATGAAGATAATCACAGCCATTTATTTTTAATTAAAAAAATAAATAAGGCTCATCTTGGTATACCTTGTGGTACAAAGAGATCCACAGATTCTTGGCCTAAAAAAGTCCAAGATGAGTCTGCACTGTACAAGCACTTTTTCTGTCTGCATAAAATCTGTTTGGCAATAATATCAGCTTTCACGTTGTTTTAAGCTTTTACATGTTCATTTTAGAAGAATGGTACAGCTGAGATTCAACTGATTCAACATAACATCCATTTTGGAAAACTCTCCATTGTTTTGGCCCTGGCCCAGTCAGTATATATATATATATAAATATGACAAATCCTGATTATATCATTGATATGCAAGAGGCCGAAATTAAGAAAATGTATGATTAGGAATGATAATGTTGGACAAGTTCTAGGATGGTGTGATAATATATTAATACAGTGTTCTGTTCTAGTGGCCAAATGAATGGCCTACATCATAAAAATCATTCAGTTTGTGATACAAGAGTGTAGTCCCAGACCACACCAGCTGTAACTCCTAGAACCTACTCCTTGTAACAAAACAAACTACACCAATGCAACTCCTTGTAACAAAACAAACCACACCAATGCAACTCCTTGTAACTGCCATTGGGAATAATGGTTGCATCTTGCAAGGAGTTGCATGGCGACCCTCTGGTGTGGTTAGGGCTTAAGGGCCACTGTTATGGAATGAGACACTGTCCGCTCAAAATTCACCATGGGAACCAGATTTGTCAACATGGGAGCCACCTTAGCAGACCATAGTGATATGTTTAAGGTAAAAGGATTACATTTGGCACAAATACTCTAAGGGACACTTGGGTAAAAACGCAATAGGCACTCTATTTGACAATGTTTACACTCAGATAAAACTATAGCCTACACATACTCCAATTTATTTTCTATTAAATGGTCTAGTACTGTTTGGGCTACAAAAAAAAGACATACGTTTACAGGGGTGCAACAAATCAACCTTGATCTAAATTGTGTATAATACTTCAAATTACCTGCCAGCCGTTTCTTTCCCGGCACAGGAAATGTGGACTCTGGAAATATGGGAACAATAAAAAAGGATGCATATAGGTTGTCAGAAAACATTTAAAGGTAAACAGTATGTGAAATAAGCAACCAAGAGGGATTAATAAAGTACAGAATGTAAGCTTTCATATGATGTATCATTCAATGAAATTGGACAATAATTGAAGGAGATATAACCATTTTAAAATTATTGGGGCCTTTCACCCAAAGCTGAGAAAAGTCCCTTTCAATATGAACAACATTTTTAACACCTTAGAGCTGGACAGAAGTGGGTGTGACAATGGGAGGGACAATAGGTACTTAACTCCACCCACAATGACCACCTTAGAACGTTTTAGCTGTCAACAGTGCAACACTACAAACACTGACATGTTTAAGTGATCTTGGCTCTTTGCGTGTGGAGGAAAAGAAAAGCAGCAGCAACGCAACACTCTTCCATGGCTATGAAGCAATACTAACGGGCAACATTTCACATGTATTATTAGTTTTATACATTTTAGGAGTGAAAACATGCGTTTAGATGCTTATGACAACATCTCAGCAGTTAAGACAATGTCCCTCTGTTAACACACGACACACAGACAGCTAGCTAACTAGGCTAGCTTGCTTTTAGCCTGTTGTGTGATGGTGGAAGTCTATTCTCCAGGCTGGGAAGCGTATTTGAGCGAGTAGCTACGTGGTTTTGTTTATTTTCCTGTAAAGTATAACCCAAAAGCTCCTCCATACTATAGCCATGTAGAATAATTCTGTGTTTACAAACACACAAGCACGCTAATGGGCGGTGACCAGAGCGTGAAACCTCAGGACAAAGAGATCCCAGGACCAATCGAAAACATGCAAATCTCAGAACTGCGCTTCCCTGGCCCCAAAACATTGTTAAAAAACAAGCCTACTTTGACATATAAATGTATACGTTTAATTTGCCCAAATGAACAATCTGTTGGAATAAAAACCTTCAACATTCAAACTGTGTTAATATGAAAAAAAAAGAAAATCACATTAAAAAAAAACGATTTTATTTCGACCATTTCATTCTGGCGAGTTGAGGACCAAAGTGCTGGCCTGTGTCACATTTTAGAAGAATGGTAGGGCCTACAGCTGAGATTCAACCGATTCAACATAACTCTCCATTGTTTTGGCCCTGGCCCAGTCAGTATATATGTAAATATGACAACTCCTGATTATATCATTGATATGCAAGAGGCCGAAATTAAGAAAATGTTGGACAAGTTGTAGGATGGTGTGATAATATATTAATACAGTGTTCTGTTCTAGTGGCCAAATTAATGGCCTACATCATAAAAATCATTCAGTTTGTGATACAAGAGTGTAGTCCCAGACCACACCAGCTGTAACTCCTAGAACCTACTCGCTACTCCTTGCAACAAAACAAACCACACCAATGCAACTCCTTGTAACAAAACAAACCAATGCAACTCTTTGTAACAAAACAAACCAATGCAACTCCTTGTAACTGCCATTGGGAATAATGTTTGCATGGCGACCCTCTGGTGTGGTTAGGGCTTAAGGGCCACTGTTATGGAATGAGACACTGTCCGCTCAAAATTCGATGGGAACCAGATTTGTCAACATGGGAGCCACCTTAGCAGACCATAGTGATATGTTTAAGGTAAAAGGATTAAATTTGGCACAAATACTCTAAGGGACACTTGGGTAAAAACGCAATAGGCACTCTATTTGACAATGTTTACACTCAGATAAAACTATAGCCTACACATACTCCAATTTATTTTCTATTAAATGGTCTAGTACTGTTTGGGCTACAAAAAAAAGACATACGTTTACAGGGGTGCAACAAATCAACATTGATCTAAATTGTGTATAATACTTCAAGTTACCTGCTACCTGCTTTTCTGTGGTCTCTGGAAATATGGGAACAACAAAAAAGGATGCATATAGGTTGTCAGAAAACATTTAAAGGTAAACAGTATGTGGAATTAAATTGTCAAATTTGTGGATTATGTAAGTGTTAAACATTCAGTACCTTCAATAAATGATGCCATTCTGTATTATGTTCCTGTGGGATTAAACCTTTTTAGGTGCGTTGAAGTACATGCAGTACTTCAGTAAATCTAATGAGTTACTTTACATCACCGTTTAGTTTAGAACAATGTTTCCTTCTCAAAAAAGGACAAACACTCAGATTGTTGTCACAATAAACCATCAACAGTCAAACAATGTTTAAATAACATGTTTAGGAGGATTAAACCACTAGTTTAAACAATGCTAACAGCCTGCTAAAACCCTCCATGTGCTCAAACAAACAAACATACCTTGAAAGAGAGCAGAGTGCAGACACCCTGCAGGCATGCCCTATTTAAGTCTAAATCCCCGCCCACTGCATCCGGGCTGTTGGTCCGTCAGAGTGAATGGATCAATCAATCAATCAATCCACTGCAGCTGTGTGACACACACACTCTCTCACACGCACGCGCGCACGCACGCACGCACGCGCACACACACACACACACACACACACACACACACACACACACACACTGTTAAGTTATGCGTAGTTCTGCAGCTTAACGTTGCATTCGGAGAAAATACGGAGATGTATTAGATGAGATCCATTTAGCCAAGCATGGCATATTTATTAGATTAAGCAGGGCTCTGTCACGCATCAGTCTCACGGTGACAGACCCTGTACTATAACTGAATGAACTGCTCACAGGTAGTAGTAGTCATGTGACCTGAGTCACCTGATCATTGCTATAGGAGGCAGGCATGCATCCTATACCTTGCGCCTTGGCGCCTCACAGTGGCACAAGAATAACATTGCACATCATATAGAATAGTAGTACATAATATACAAGTGAGGACATATATAAGGTATCCCATCAAATCTCAACACCCCCACTTGTTCTCAGGTTGTTGTAAATCTTGTTACTGTAATCTTAAACCAAAAACAAAACAAAACAGAGTGAATGTGAATCCCTGTCTTACACATTTTTAAACTCCAAAAAGAATTGCATCAAACTTCTTCAGTTTCAATCTACTTGCAGGTTTGGTCATTATATCAGCAACCATATCATCTGTAGGACAATACATCAGAATGACTCTTCCCTCACTCACAGTGGATCTGATAAAATGGTACTTTATATCCACGTGCTTGCACCTCTGTCTGTTTACAGGGGTTTTGGCGAGAGCAATCGTTCCCTGATTATCCTCATGTACTACAGTTTGTGTGTACTTGTAGTTATCTATACCTTCTAGTAACTGCTCTAGGTATAGGCACTCCTGTATGGTCGAAGCCAGTGCCATGTACTCCGCCTCACATGTGGAGAGCGCTACTGTAGGCTGTTTCCTAGTTTTCCATGAAACTAGAGAGCTGTTCTTACTAAGACTCACACAGTATCCTGTGGTACTGCGCCTGTCGCTGACATCAGACGCCCAGTCAGAATCACTGTAGGCCTGTATACCTAGCTTCTCACTGTTGTTTCTTTTGAAACTTAACCCTTTCTCAGAAGTACCTTTGAGATATCTTAGAACATGTTTCACAGTAATCCACTGCTCTTCTGTAGGCTCAGCAAAGTACTGTGATAACCTGCTTACCACAAAGCTTAAATCTGGTCTGGTACAAGTGGTTAGGTATATAAGGCTTCCTACAGCCTCTCTGTACATTCTGACATCATTCATTTTTACTGCATCCTCAGTATATTCTAGTTTCTGATCACAGGGCGTTTCTCTGGTTCTACAGTTTTCCATGTAAAAACGCTGAAGTATCTTGTTAGTGTACTTTTCCTGTGACATGGTTACACATCCATCAGATTGGCTGAAATTGATACCCAGAAAATGATCTACCTAGATCTTTCATTTTAAACTTTCTTGCGAGCATCTCTTTCACCTCCCTCAAAATCTTCTCATTGCAGGCTGCAATGATCAAGTCATCGACCCATATGATTACGATCACCTTTTTGTCTTGTGACTCTTTGGCATAAACACAGTGGTCGGATGGATTTTGTGTGAACTCATTTTCAGTTAAACAATCGTGCAAGACTCTATTCCAATTTCGCCCTGATTGTTTGAGACCATAAAGTGATTTTTCTAGCTTATACACTAGACTATCATCCTTCTCTTCATAACCCTCGGGTGGATTGATGTATATGTCATAATCTATGGGAGCGTGCAAATACGCTGTTTTCACGTCCATCTGGTGTAGGAGCAGGTCCTCCTGAGCTGCTTTCTGTAACACCACCCGTACACTCGTCAGGTTAGCTGTGGGTGAAAACGTCTCTCCATAGTCTATTCCCATTACCTGGCCTGCAGTAGGCTATTACCAAAACAAACACATGGTAGCCTACTTTTGTGTTGCACATGGAAAGCAACTGAAAACGACCATGGATATATTAAAGACAGTTCCCCTGTGCTGCTGTGCACAGCGGAGATAATGCAAAACTCCAGGTACGAACCAAAACACTGACTGTCTGAAGCTGATCATCCACGACTAACTATCTCCAGACTAGTCCTGCAGTCCCGCAATGAAGGAAAGACAATCTCGCCTCTCACTATAGTCCACTACAATGCCATTCTAGCCTTAAAACCTACATTTATGTGTTATTCAACAATTACTTTAGCGCAAAATATAGGCTTCTCTATATATCTTCATTGCTATTTACTAATGATGGCCTGTTCATCGTGACAGCATTCTGTTTAAAAATAAAAAATAAAATGTCCTGTTTATGATTCCTGACTAGCCTACTCACTACTCAGACTATACTGTATCAGAAGTATACAACGTTCACTGTAAAATGCATTTGCACTATAGACAGACAACAATCTTACCGTGCTGAGTGCACTGTGCTCAATAAAACAACAGTTTAAACGCTATTTTGTGCTGAAAACCATTATTACATGGGCTGAAAGTACTGCTTTGTCGTTTGGAAGGGGGGCCCCTCTAGTGGACAGAACGTGCATCGTCAATCTGTGTATTATTATAGGCTAAATATGAGCTAAAATAAACAATGTAAATATTCGAATATTTTCGAAAATTACAAATAATGAAGCAACGAAATTCGAATTGGATTATAGAGGTGAACTGACAGCCCTAGAAGCCATACAGTGGCTTTCTCAGTCCCTCTATGATGGGGTGCCCAGTTGAGGGGGCTTTAGAATAGCGGCAATGGCCTTACATAAGACAAACACACTTGCCTACATATTCTGGCCAATGTTTGGACATGGAAATCGGAGTTGATCTTTTCAGTCTACAAGGTGAGAGTGACCAGGGTTTATGTGGGATTCCTGCACTCCTTTTCCCATAGTCAGGGAAGGCGGACGTTGGTCAAACAAATGTTTGTCATAGTTTCATTGAATGGACAAACTCTCATAAATCACATTAACTTGTGATGACATCATACCCAAATCCCAAAACATTACTCAATCAATAATCAGGTCACAGTATTTAAACAGTCACAATTCACATTAGTTCTTTCTTTCAAAATAACCCACTTCCCTGTTTAGATAACCCAACATTCATAAACTCACATAAGACCACAGTATTACACATAACATCCTTTATTTTACTCCTCCAACCCAAATTAGTTGCACAACTTCACTAAATGCCCTGTCATGGCTGCCTTAGTTCCACTGCTGCAGCTACCAGGAGCTAAGCTCCCATGCTAGTTGCTAAGCTAACGCCAACTCACTCTAGTCTGCACTGACTCTTCTTCACATCCTAGTTATCCCAAAAAACAGTTACAGTTCAAATACAATCCAGACATACAGTACATGATCCCATAGCATGTGCATTCCCAGTAATAACCATCTCACCTGCAAAATAGATCAATATATGCTGTGTTACACACTGCACATTGCTCACAGCAGCATGTGTTGCATCATTGAATGGACAAACTCTCATGGGATCACGTGAGAGTTCAGTCCACATGAACCTTGACACACCTCACAAACTCTGTTCCCCTAGTAATACTTCGCCACCTATTGGTGATATACTGGTACCGTTTTAAACACTGCACTGCAATAATGAACCCAACACAAAAATACCTTTTCCATCACAAATCAAATATAGAGAACCTTCACACCCACAAAGGTTTGACAAAATCAAACTTTTAAATTGTCAGCAACTATATGGTTGCGCCACACGATATTCTCTACTAAATGAAGTATCTTAGTGTAAAGTCCAACTCTATTTCCACTCCAAAGGACATTAAGGAAACAACTCCAATAACCATCTCACCTGCAAAATAGATCAATATATGCTGTGTTACACACTGCACATTGCTCACAGCAGCATGTGTTGCATCATTGAATGGACAAACTCTCATGGGATCACGTGAGAGTTCAGTCCACATGAACCTTGACACACCTCACAAACTCTGTTCCCCTAGTAATACTTCGCCACCTATTGGTGATATACTGGTACCGTTTTAAACACTGCACTGCAATAATGAACCCAACACAAAAATACCTTTTCCATCACAAATCAAATATAGAGAACCTTCACACCCACAAAGGTTTGACAAAATCAAACTTTTAAATTGTCAGCAACTATATGGTTGCGCCACACGATATTCTCTACTAAATGAAGTATCTTAGTGTAAAGTCCAACTCTATTTCCACTCCAAAGGACATTAAGGAAACAACTCCAATATCCAACTCAAAGTCAACTTTTATTTTCAACTTTTGCACAGTTGCTTTTGTTGACTGGCTGGTTCTTCAATTAGGTTGAAAACCTTCGAACACAAAGAAACAAAGATTAACAACATTGCCAAACAAATGATAATCCTTTCAAACAGGTTCTCTTTTTAACCACTCGATTTTAAACATTGAATATATTTTCAAATAATTCAGTCTTTTAAACAGTTTTAAACAATGAATGCCTACATTAAATGTCTTAACTTATTACAGTCAACATCTTAAACTAATTGTTAAACACTTTACCCTTTCCTCTACTAAATGCCATCTTGGCCATTTTCTGAAAAATTGTGAAAATGCAGCACAAATCTTTGAATATATTCTTTCAGAACGAACATTTTTAACTCAAATCTTTGCTTCTGAGGGGTTCCTGGAATAACATATATATATATACACACACATATATATACAGATGAGGGTTGGCAGCCAAAAACAGTCAACTAGTTTTTGGCCTCTTGCAGACGCCACCGCCACTTTGACCTGGTGCCTGCTTAAAATGGACCATGATGGTGCTGATCTGGGCCTCTGGTGCACCAGGAAAGGTCTGACCTGGGCCTCTGTTGCACCAGGAAAGGTCTTATCTGGGCCTCTGGTGCACCAGGAAAGGTCTTATCTGGGCCTCTGGTGCACCAGGAAAGGTCTGACCTGGGCCTCTGGTGCACCAGGAAAGGTCTGACCTGGGCCTCTGGTGCACCAGGAAAGGTTTGATCTGGGCCTCTGTTGCGTTCGGAAATGTTTTCCGAACAATTTCTGCAATCAAAATAATGACAAATGGTATCGGTCATACGAGAGTGTAATATAATATATAATAGAGATGTCCAAGTATACTCCAGGAAAAGGGACATTTGTCAGACACACATTATATGAACAAACAACTGGCAAAGACAATTGTTTATGTTACCGTTAAGTAGGGGAAAGAAGGCAGTTTTCTTGAGGGGCTTCTTTTCCTGATGCCCACCCCCAGCATGTTGAAGAGACACATGAGTCTATTGGTGAAAAGTCTGAAAGAGAGATAAAACACACTCTTGTGAGGTGCCAATCTGCTGAGCACATTCTGTGCTTAAACAGACAGTCGTACACTTGAAGCTGTACATAGTGGCTAATACACCCATACATTGATAAGTGCGTGCTATAGCAACTTGCAAAGCAAACACTTGAGATGAAACAGCAATAACACATTGTAACCCTTCAATTTGAATTCATACCTGCCAAGTATATTTCTTGTACAGGATTTGATGTCCTTCCCTCCTATATCGGACATCTTTGATATCTGTATAAAAAAAACATATGCCGTCTTGGTTTCTGTAAAATTATAGAATGCAACAATAAATATTTGCTGAACATGTAAAAGATCCATTTCACAATTATGATGTATACAACCAAAATGTTTTAAATTGACGCTAGTTTGAAAAAAACTGTGATGTGGGCTATGTGATGCTTCTGGCTGGTGAACATGTGAATAAACATTGTGTTTTAAAAGTTCAAAATAGTCCTCTCCCCCAGTAATATGTCTAATGTCATCAAAACGTACTTGTTTGAATCCTGTGACCTGATTTTAAATCATCCACACATTTAAACTATGAATAAAAAAAGACCAAGGACAGAAAATTGTTATTTTTTACCATTGACGACGGAAAAGAAGGGTGTCTTTTTAAATGGCCTCTTTTCTGTTTTGGCCCTCCACCCTGCATGTTCTCATCAGGCCATTTGTGAAAAGGCTGAAACGGATACAAAGAAAATGCATATACATTGTCAACTGCATACTTTCAATCACACTAAGATGAAACGGCAATAAGACACTAATAACATTTTAGTGCAGGAACAAACCCTCTAAAAGAGGCTTAGTTTTTGAGATACAACAAAATGGGACATTTCCCAGAAGAATCAGAATGCCAATATTTGGTTCTATTGTGAATCAGCAGCCTTTCATATAATGTATTAAATTAGCAGAAATAGCAAAGTTAACTTTTCTGAGCAACATTCACTTGTCCTACTCTTTATCAGGGGTAGAACTAAATGGGACATAGTTTGTTCATATCTTTAGGATGTCCCCTTCGTTAAATGGATTGTCCCAAGTTTAACTTTTACTGCAAAAGTCATGAAATTAATCCATGAAGTGACTCACCACATAATGAAAAAACGCCTATCCTGAAAAAGTCCTCTTGTAGCCGTCTTGTAGCTGCAGTACGGCCAATCCCTGATGGTCTAGTGGTTAGGAAGGGAGGGGGACCCAGGCCAGACCTGGCTGGTTGGCTGACCAGAGGCCTGGCCTGTGTGGGTCCCCAGTTTTTGAAGGGGGGGGGGGGGGGGGGGAGGGGGGTAGCATTTCCAGACAAAGAAAGGTAATTGTACCCGCCCCGGCCTCGTCTGGCTGGTGCTGGTTTTAAAAAGGCTTCCATGGTGGAGGATATCTGGGCCTCCGTTGCTTGTGGAAAGTTCTTACAAACAACATCTGCAATAAAAACAATTAAATACCAATTGTTACGTTTGTCAATATGTTACATCAGCCACACATTTAAAATATGAATAAAAAAAGACCAAGGACAGAAAATTGTTATTTTTTACCATTGACCAGCGAAAAGAACGTTGTCTTTTTAAAGGCCCTTTTCATTTTGGGCCCTCCACCCTCCATATTAAATGACTTCATAAGTTCGTTGGTGAAAAGGCTGAAACGGATACAAAGAAAATGCATATACATTGTCAACTGCATACTTTCAATCACACTAAGATGAAACGGCAATAAGACACTAACAACATTTTAGTGCAGGAACAAACCCTCTAAAAGAGGCTTAGTTTTTGAGATACAACAAAATGGGACATTTCCCAGAAGAATCAGAATGCCAATATTTGGTTCTATTGTGAATCAGCAGCCTTTTATATAATGTATTAAATTAGCAGAAATAGCAAAGTTAACTTTTCTGAGCAACATTCACTTGTCCTACTCTTTATCAGGGGTAGAACTAAATGGGACATAGTTTGTTCATATCTTTAGGATGTCCCCTTCGTTAAATGGATTGTCCCAAGTTTAACTTTTACTGCAAAAGTCATGAAATTAATCCATGAAGTGACTCACCACATAATGAAAAAACGCCTATCCTGAAAAAGTCCTCTTGTAGCCGTCTTGTAGCTGCAGTACGGCCAATCCCTGATGGTCTAGTGGTTAGGAAGGGAGGGGGACCCAGGCCAGGCCTGGCTGGTTGGCTGACCAGAGGCCTGGCCTGTGTGGGTCCCCAGTTTTTGAAGGGGGGGGGGGGGGGGAAACGGATACAAAGAAAATGCATATACATTGTCAACTGCATACTTTCAATCACACTAAGATGAAACGGCAATAAGACACTAATAACATTTTAGTGCAGGAACAAACCCTCTAAAAGAGGCTTAGTTTTTGAGATACAACAAAATGGGACATTTCCCAGAAGAATCAGAATGCCAATATTTGGTTCTATTGTGAATCAGCAGCCTTTCATATAATGTATTAAATTAGCAGAAATAGCAAAGTTAACTTTTCTGAGCAACATTCACTTGTCCTACTCTTTATCAGGGGTAGAACTAAATGGGACATAGTTTGTTCATATCTTTAGGATGTCCCCTTCGTTAAATGGATTGTCCCAAGTTTAACTTTTACTGCAAAAGTCATGAAATTAATCCATGAAGTGACTCACCACATAATGAAAAAACGCCTATCCTGAAAAAGTCCTCTTGTAGCCGTCTTGTAGCTGCAGTACGGCCAATCCCTGATGGTCTAGTGGTTAGGAAGGGAGGGGGACCCAGGCCAGACCTGGCTGGTTGGCTGACCAGAGGCCTGGCCTGTGTGGGTCCCCAGTTTTTGAAGGGGGGGGGGGGGGGGGGGGAGGGGGGTAGCATTTCCAGACAAAGAAAGGTAATTGTACCCGCCCCGGCCTCGTCTGGCTGGTGCTGGTTTTAAAAAGGCTTCCATGGTGGAGGATATCTGGGCCTCCGTTGCTTGTGGAAAGTTCTTACAAACAACATCTGCAATAAAAACAATTAAATACCAATTGTTACGTTTGTCAATATGTTACATCAGCCACACATTTAAAATATGAATAAAAAAAGACCAAGGACAGAAAATTGTTATTTTTTACCATTGACCAGCGAAAAGAACGTTGTCTTTTTAAAGGCCCTTTTCATTTTGGGCCCTCCACCCTCCATATTAAATGACTTCATAAGTTCGTTGGTGAAAAGGCTGAAACGGATACAAAGAAAATGCATATACATTGTCAACTGCATACTTTCAATCACACTAAGATGAAACGGCAATAAGACACTAACAACATTTTAGTGCAGGAACAAACCCTCTAAAAGAGGCTTAGTTTTTGAGATACAACAAAATGGGACATTTCCCAGAAGAATCAGAATGCCAATATTTGGTTCTATTGTGAATCAGCAGCCTTTTATATAATGTATTAAATTAGCAGAAATAGCAAAGTTAACTTTTCTGAGCAACATTCACTTGTCCTACTCTTTATCAGGGGTAGAACTAAATGGGACATAGTTTGTTCATATCTTTAGGATGTCCCCTTCGTTAAATGGATTGTCCCAAGTTTAACTTTTACTGCAAAAGTCATGAAATTAATCCATGAAGTGACTCACCACATAATGAAAAAACGCCTATCCTGAAAAAGTCCTCTTGTAGCCGTCTTGTAGCTGCAGTACGGCCAATCCCTGATGGTCTAGTGGTTAGGAAGGGAGGGGGACCCAGGCCAGGCCTGGCTGGTTGGCTGACCAGAGGCCTGGCCTGTGTGGGTCCCCAGTTTTTGAAGGGGGGGGGGGGGGGGGGGGGGGGGGGGGGGGTAGCATTTCCAGACAAAGAAAGGTAATTGTACCCGCCCCGGCCTCGTCTGGCTGATGCTGGTTTTAAAAAGGCTTCCATGGTGGAGGATATCTGGGCCTCCGTTGCTTGTGGAAAGTTCTTACAAACAACATCTGCAATAAAAACAATTAAATACCAATTGTTACGTTTGTCAATATGTTACATCAGCCACACATTTAAAATATGAATAAAAAAAGACCAAGGACAGAAAATTGTTATTTTTTTACCATTGACCAGCGAAAAGAACGTTGTCTTTTTAAAGGCCCTTTTCATTTTGGGCCCTCCACCCTCCATATTAAATGACTTCATAAGTTCGTTGGTGAAAAGGCTGAAACGGATACAAAGAAAATGCATATACATTGTCAACTGCATACTTTCAATCACACTTGCCAGGATCCCACGTGTACAGGTCTTGTACGTCGTCGTCCCGACATGAGACAGAGTTGAAATCTGATATTACAAATTACAAACGGCGTTTTAAATGTTTTGAATATAACGTATTTAAAGATGGCCAATATATATTTTGTATTTACCATTGAACTCAATACTGACCTGGTGTGACCTGGTGCCCTGGTGCCCCTGCTGTTTTGAGGAGAAAAAAACATTAGACTTTCACTACTTGTATACTAAAGTGATACAGTAATACGGTATGCTATGATTATACAATTTGGTACCTTGAGGAGTGCCTCGAGACAGCCTTCGAGACAGGGACAGGGACACTGTAGAGGGGAATAAAAACAAGCCATATTTACACCATCACAAATTTGTTCACAGCTCAATGTTCTCTAGTCCTGCTCCTTCTTTGCCCCGGGCTAGTGCCACGATTTGCTGTTTTTGGGGAAGAACAAACTAATCTAAATAAATTAAATATTTTCTATACCATCTCCATATACGTTGAGATGCCTGGGTGCTCAGAGCAGTTCCTAATTCAAATGTGGTACAAAATACAACTCTGATACAATCCAGCATTACCGATACAAAACAGCCATTCCAATAAAGAAAACAAAAGGAAATCTCAACAGATACAGATACCCCTCCCCGAGGTATAACAAAAAGTTATGAAATTAATACATTAAGTCACTCACCATATAGGCAAAAACGCCTATCCTAAAAGAGGGAGTTCCAAGTTAATCCTCTGTCATTTTCTACCTGCTGGTTGTTTTTACATCATACTTGCACAGATGATCTACAGGTAGTGTGTCTACATCCCAGAACAATCACAGATGATCTACAGGTAGTGTGTCTACATCCAGAACAATCACAGATGATCTACAGGTAGTGTGTCTACATCCAGAACAATCACAGATGATCTACAGGTAGTGTGTCTACATCCAGAACAATCACAGATGATCTACAGGTAGTGTGTCTACATCCAGAACAATCACAGATGATCTACAGGTAGTGTGTCTACATCCCAGAACAATCACAGATGATCTACAGGTAGTGTGTCCACATCCAGAACAATCACAGATGATCTACAGGTAGTGCGTCTACATCCCAGAACAATCACAGATGATCTACAGGTAGTGCGTCTACATCCAGAACAATCACAGATTATCTACAGGTAGTGTGTCTACATCCAGAACAATCACAGATGATCTACAGGTAGTGTGTCTACATCCAGAACAATCACAGATTATCTACAGGTAGTGTGTCTACATCCAGAACAATCACAGATTATCTACAGGTAGTGTGTCTACATCCAGAACAATCACAGATTATCTACAGGTAGTGTGTCCACATCCAGAACAATCACAGATGATCTACAGGTAGTGTGTCTACATCCAGAACAATCACAGATTATCTACAGGTAGTGTGTCTACATCCAGAACAATCACAGATGATCTACAGGTAGTGTGTCCACATCCCAGAACAATCAGAATGCCAATATTTGGTTCTATTGTGAATCAGCAGCCTTTTATATAAGGTATTAAATTAGCAGAAATAGCAAAGTTAACTTTTCTGAGCAACATTCACTTGTCCTACTCTTTATCAGGGGTAGAACTAAATGGGACATAGTTTTCATATCCCCTTCGTTAAATGGATTGTCCCAAGTTTTACTTTTACTGCAAAAGTCATGAAATTAATCCATGAAGTGACTCACCACATAATGAAAAAACGCCTATCCTGAAAGAGGGATATCCAAGAAAGTCCTCTTGTAGCCGTCTTGTAGCTGCAGTACGGCCAATCCCTGATGGTCTAGTGGTTAGGAAGGGGGGGAGGGGGACCCAGGCCAGGCCTGGCTGGTTGGCTGACCAGAGGCCTGGCCTGTGTGGGTCCCCAGTTTTTGAAGGCAAATTACCTGCCAGCCGTTTCTTTCCCGGCACAGGAAATGTGGATTCTGGAAATATGGGAACAACAAAAAAGGATGCATATAGGTTGTCAGAAAACATTTAAAGGTAAACAGTATGTGAAATAAGCAACCAAGAGGGATTAATAAAGTACAGAATGTAAGCTTTCATATGATGTATCATTCAATGAAATTGGACAATAATTGAAGGAGATATAACCATTTTAAAATTATTGGGGCCTTTCACCCATGGCTTCCATGGCTATGAAGCAATACTAACGGGCAACATTTCACATGTATTATTAGTTTTATACATTTTAGGAGTGAAAACATGCGTTTAGATGCTTATGACAACATCTCAGCAGTTAAGACAATGTCCCTCTGTTAACACACGACACACAGACAGCTAGCTAACTAGGCTAGCTTGCTTTTAGCCTGTTGTGTGATGGTGGAAGTCTATTCTCCAGGCTGGGAAGCGTATTTGAGCGAGTAGCTACGTGGTTTTGTTTATTTTCCTGTAAAGTAGAACCCAAAAGCTCCTCCATACTATAGCCATGTAGAATAATTCTGTGTTTACAAACACACAAGCACGCTAATGGGCGGTGACCAGAGCGTGAAACCTCAGGACAAAGAGATCCCAGGACCAATCGAAAACAACATGCAAATCTCAGAACTGCGCTTCCCTGGCCCCAAAACATTGTTAAAAAACAAGCCTACTTTGACATATAAATGTATACGTTTAATTTGTTGGAATAAAAACCTTCAACATTCAAACTGTGTTAATATGAAAAAAAAAAAGAAAATCACATTTAAAAAAAATATTTTATTTCAACCATTTCATTCTGGCGAGTTGAGGACCAAAGTGCTGGCCTGTGTCACATTTTAGAAGAATGGTAGGGCCTACAGCTGAGATTCAACCGATTCAACATAACATCCATTTTTATTTTGGAAAACTCTCCATTGTTTTGGCCCTGGCCCAGTCAGTATATATGTAAATATGACAACTCCTGATTATATCATTGATATGCAAGAGGCCGAAATTAAGAAAATGTTGGACAAGTTGTAGGATGGTGTGATAATATATTAATACAGTGTTCTGTTCTAGTGGCCAAATTAATGGCCTACATCATAAAAATCATTCAGTTTGTGATACAATAGTGTAGTCCCAGACCACACCAGCTGTAACTCCTAGAACCTACTCGCTACTCCTTGCAACAAAACAAACCACACCAATGCAACTCCTTGTAACAAAACAAACCACACCAATGCAACTCCTTGTAAAAAAACAAACCACACCAATGCAACTCTTTGTAACAAAACAAACCAATGCAACTCCTTGTAACTGCCATTGGGAATAATGTTTGCATGGCGACCCTCTGGTGTGGTTAGGGCTTAAGGGCCACTGTTATGGAATGAGACACTGTCCGCTCAAAATTCGATGGGAACCAGATTTGTCAACATGGGAGCCACCTTAGCAGACCATAGTGATATGTTTAAGGTAAAAGGATTAAATTTGGCACAAATACTCTAAGGGACACTTGGGTAAAAACGCAATAGGCACTCTATTTGACAATGTTTACACTCAGATAAAACTATAGCCTACACATACTCCAATTTATTTTCTATTAAATGGTCTAGTACTGTTTGGGCTACAAAAAAAAGACATACGTTTACAGGGGTGCAACAAATCAACATTGATCTAAATTGTGTATAATACTTCAAATTACCTGCTACCTGCTTTTCTGTGGTCTCTGGAAATATGGGAACAACAAAAAAGGATGCATATAGGTTGTCAGAAAACATTTAAAGGTAAACAGTATGTGGAATTAAATTGTCAAATTTGTGGATTATGTTAGTGTTAAACATTCAGTACCTTCAATAAATGATGCCATTCTGTATTATGTTCCTGTGGGATTAAACCTTTTTAGGTGCGTTGAAGTACATGCAGTACTTCAATACATCTAATGAGTTACTTTACATCACTGTTTAGTTTAGAACAATGTTTCCTTCTCAAAAAAGGACAAACACTCAGATTGTTGTCACAATAAACCATCAACAGTCAAACAATGTTTAAATAACATGTTTAGGAGGATTAAACCACTAGTTTAAACAATGCTAACAGCCTGCTAAAACCCTCCATGTGCTCAAACAAACAAACATACCTTGAAAGAGAGCAGAGTGCAGACACCCTGCAGGCATGCCCTATTTAAGTCTAAATCCCCGCCCACTGCATCCGGGCTGTTGGTCCGTCAGAGTGAATGGATCAATCAATCAATCAATCCACTGCAGCTGTGTGACACACACACTCTCTCACACACACACGCACGCGCACGCACGCACGCACGCACGCACGCACACACACACACACACACACACACACACACACACACACACACACACACTGTTAAGTTATGCGTAGTTCTGCAGCTTAACGTTGCATTCGGAGAAAATACGGAGATGTATTAGATGAGATCCATTTAGCCAAGCATGGCATATTTATTAGATTAAGCAGGGCTCCCTGTCACGCATCAGTCTCACGGTGACAGACCCTGTACTATAACTGAATGAACTGCTCACAGGTAGTAGTAGTCATGTGACCTGAGTCACCTGATCATTGCTATAGGAGGCAGGCATGCATCCTATACCTTGCGCCTTGGCGCCTCACAGTGGCACAAGAATAACATTGCACATCATATAGAATAGTAGTACATAATATACAAGTGAGGACATATATAAGGTATCCCATCAAATCTCAACACCCCCACTTGTTCTCAGGTTGTTGTAAATCTTGTTACTGTAATCTTAAACCAAAAACAAAACAAAACAGAGTGAATGTGAATCCCTGTCTTACACATTTTTAAACTCCAAAAAGAATTGCATCAAACTTCTTCAGTTTCAATCTACTTGCAGGTTTGGTCATTATATCAGCAACCATATCATCTGTAGGACAATACATCAGAATGACTCTTCCCTCACTCACAGTGGATCTGATAAAATGGTACTTTATATCCACGTGCTTGCACCTCTGTCTGTTTACAGGGGTTTTGGCGAGAGCAATCGTTCCCTGATTATCCTCATGTACTACAGTTTGTGTGTACTTGTAGTTATCTATACCTTCTAGTAACTGCTCTAGGTATAGGCACTCCTGTATGGTCGAAGCCAGTGCCATGTACTCCGCCTCACATGTGGAGAGCGCTACTGTAGGCTGTTTCCTAGTTTTCTATGAAACTAGAGAGCTGTTCTTACTAAGACTCACACAGTATCCTGTGGTACTGCGCCTGTCGCTGACATCAGACGCCCAGTCAGAATCACTGTAGGCCTGTATACCTAGCTTCTCACTGTTGTTTCTTTTGAAACTTAACCCTTTCTCAGAAGTACCTTTGAGATATCTTAGAACATGTTTCACAGTAATCCACTGCTCTTCTGTAGGCTCAGCAAAGTACTGTGATAACCTGCTTACCACAAAGCTTAAATCTGGTCTGGTACAAGTGGTTAGGTATATAAGGCTTCCTACAGCCTCTCTGTACATTCTGACATCATTCATTTTTACTGCATCCTCAGTATATTCTAGTTTCTGATCACAGGGCGTTTCTCTGGTTCTACAGTTTTCCATGTTAAAACGCTGAAGTATCTTGTTAGTGTACTTTTCCTGTGACATGGTTACACATCCATCAGATTGGCTGAAATTGATACCCAGAAAATGTTTGAGTCTACCTAGATCTTTCATTTTAAACTTTCTTGCGAGCATCTCTTTCACCTCCCTCAAAATCTTCTCATTGCAGGCTGCAATGATCAAGTCATCGACCCATATGATTACGATCACCTTTTTGTCTTGTGACTCTTTGGCATAAACACAGTGGTCGGATGGATTTTGTGTGAACTCATTTTCAGTTAAACAATCGTGCAAGACTCTATTCCAATTTCGCCCTGATTGTTTGAGACCATAAAGTGATTTTTCTAGCTTATACACTAGACCATCATCCTTCTCTTCATAACCCTCGGGTGGATTGATGTATATGTCATAATCTATGGGAGCGTGCAAATACGCTGTTTTCACGTCCATCTGGTGTAGGAGCAGGTCCTCCTGAGCTGCTTTCTGTAACACCACCCGTACACTCGTCAGGTTAGCTGTGGGTGAAAACGTCTCTCCATAGTCTATTCCCATTACCTGGCTGTAACCCTTGGCCACAAACCGTGCTTTGTATTTGTCTCTTCCCTCTACATCACTCTTGATGGAGTAAACCCATTTTCCCCCCACTGTTTTCTTGCCTATTGGCAGGGTGGTTGGGGTAAATGTCTTGTTCTCATTTAATGAGTGGACCTCCTCATCCATGGCTTTTACCCACTCTTTTGAGTTAGCAGACCTCATAGCCTCCCCAAAAGTCTGCGGAACAACATATACTGCTCTGTAGCAGTAGTCTACTGTGGTATGAACCCCATCACTATCACTGTCTCCATCTACGAAGTCATCTAAGTGGCTAGGTTTCTTCCTTTCTCTAGTTGGATACCTCCTACTCTCAGGTTCATCACCTGTCACACTCTGTTGTGTTTGGTTATGGCCATTTGGTCTCATAACCTCAACTGGACTACCACTATGTGTACTTCTTCTCCGTACATTTGGTTCCTGAGCATTCTCCGCTCTATTGACCTCCTGTGTGGTCTCGTTAGTCCTAGGCTGTCTCATATGGTCATAACCATCATTTGGGTCTGTCTGTGTCTGTTTCTCTACAGCTACCCTGCTCACAAACTTCACTAGCCTGTGTTTTTGTACTTTATTTGTATCTGGATGATACACCAAATACGCCGGGCTGTTCTTGTCATACCCCACAAAACACCCCTGGTCACACCTGGAATCCAGTTTTCCCTTATCCTGTTTGTACGTGTAGCATACAGACCCAAATTTCTGCATTTTAGATACATTAGCCTTCTTGCCTGTCAGCAGCTGATAGGGAGTCTGCCCTGTACGCCTATTAAAGCATCTGTTACGTACCACCGCTGCTGTTTGTATTGCATAGTGCCATAGTTGCTTTGGTAGCTTGCTTTCAACTAGCATGCACCTACCCATCTCAAAAAGAGTACGCCAACCCCTCTCAGCAGTCCCGTTCTGGTGCGGGGAATACGGAGCTGACGTTTCATGTCTGATTTTGTTTTTCCTCATCAGTAAATTTAAAAATAAATAAATAGATCTACAAGCTGAGAGTGCCGCACTCAGTGATCTACTCTGAGCTTGTAGATCTGCTATTCTGTATTCAAAATACTTGAGTAAAAGTATACATCATGGGGGATGGAAGGTATAGGCCTGTCGCAATTATGACGTCATCGCCTATACAAGTTAATCGCAATTATTTCTTTTGCATAATCGTCAATCATTTCCGTGTTGAAAAAGGTGGTACATTTTCATTTTTCAAAAAATATTAGAAATAGCAGATCTACAATTAAGTTATCATTATCTCCACACTGAAATAAAACGTTGGTTTAACATGAATGAAATATGGACATTGGTTGCACATTAATGGTTTGCTTTGGCAGCACTAGCTCCAATTGTCTAGGTCAAACACATCTATATGAACTTACCCTAATGCAATTGAACAGTGTTACTTATACATGTGTCAATCACGTTGGGTCAACATGATTCAGTTAACGTCATTCAATTTACTAGTACATGTTTTAATCAAGTTGGGGCAACATGATTCAGTTAACTTCATTCAATTTACTATTAAATGTTTCAAATACATTATGGCAAAATGATTCAGTCATATTCATTATTCTAGCTACATGATGTGATCCTAATATTAGTCCAACACAATTTGATCCATGCGAATTATTTTTTTATTTTTAATGCAGGGAACAGTGCATTCATGCATTACAGTGCATTACATAACATTATACAAATACAAATGTGTATGTAACAATATGTTTTTTTAAAACACTAATAACTTAAAACCTGGGAAAAAAAGAATACTGTACAAGCAGTACAGTATCGCTCTCTCTCATCTTGTTCTGACGCATGCATGCATGACATCTGTTCTTGGTGTAGCAGGGTAGGTCCATCACTGCTGATGTATGACAATTATCATAAATAATGTAAAACAAATATATAGAATAGCAGTTTTGAAACAGTTTTGCAATAGCAGATATACAGCTTGTATATCTTGCACAACA
The DNA here is from genome assembly GCF_963924005.1 of Protomyctophum bolini. Lineage (NCBI taxonomy): Eukaryota > Metazoa > Chordata > Actinopteri > Myctophiformes > Myctophidae > Protomyctophum > Protomyctophum bolini. The sequence goes on along the minus strand of NC_137880.1, from coordinate 39,732,450 downwards.
TATTTTCAGATGGAGGTCTGAGGCCAAATCATTTTGGGCGTTGACGACATGAACACGTTTTAGTACTACTGATTTAGAAGGCATTCGTAGAACCGCCATCAGGTCTTAATAATGGGTTAAAGGAGCACTTTACCCATTTTCAAATGGTTTCATTATAATTGGTCTTCACTAATGCTCATTATAACATGGCATCATTACCGTCTACTCACTCTGTGTCTCATTGGTGGGCAGTTCAGAAAACATTAAAGTAACATAAAACACAACAACATGTATGTATGCAACAATAAAACGCAACATGATTGTATGCAACGATGTTTTTTTAAAACACTAATAAAACTTGAAACCTGGAAAAAATAATACCGTACAAGTATATCTTGTACATGGGGGAGGCACAAAATATTTTCAGATGGAGGTCTGTGGCCAAATCATTTTGGGCGTTGTTGACATGAACACGTTTTAGTAGTACGTACTCACTGCTGCTGTAGCTTGGTTTTCAAGCTTTGTGCTTTGTGGGAGAGAGCTCCTCCATCTAACTCCATCATCATTGTCTGCAGTAACTCAAATGTGCATTTGAGCTTCGGTGGGTAACCCGGGTTCAGTGCGTGAATGAGCCCGACAACGTGGCAGTTGCAAAGGCCACATTGTCCAGGTCTTCTACGACCGCGACTCCCTCAAGGACGATTCTGACATCGTCCTCAAAGGTGTTTTTGATCACGATGTCGTCTTCTCCATGGATCGTCTCCTCCACTTCCTAAGTGTTCACAAAAAGGCATTATTTTATTATAAATATTTGGAAGCTTTAAGAAAACCTAGGTCAGGATTTAGACGGCATTTTTATAATCAGTCTTATGTCTGAATGGGTTAAGTCACAACTATGTATATGCATCACATTTGAGCTGGCAGCAGTTAACACAACACTGCCGCTTGAGTGTTGGCAAAAAGCATCAGTGGTTCTTCAAAGATGTACACAGTGCATGTATACACTGTGTACAGTCAGTCACTTACTATGAACTCCCGCACAAGGTCTCCAGGATCTTCGTTGAGGTAGATGCAGAGTCCTTTAATTATGCCGTCCCTTCCTGCGTCAGTGTCCTCCTGAAAGATAAGGGACAGAACAGACACTTAAAACTCAAATACATAAGCGGTGCTTGCAGGTTAACATGTTTTTGTGAAAAAGAAAAATAGGCCTACAAGCTCACAATGCATCACATAGTGCCATGAGCTTGTAGATAGTTTATTTTGTTTGTGTGACACTTTTATATGATAAATATTCTGATTTGAGCAGTTGGTGGAACTCACTCTGAGCAGCCAAAAAGCCGCCCCTGCCACTTCGACCTGGCGCCTGGTTAACATAATGTTCTGCAATGACTGCAGATCTGGGCCTCAGTTGTACCAGGAAACGTCTTACAGACAGCTTCTGCAATAAAAACAATTACAAATACCAATTGTTACGTTTGTCAATATTTTACATCAGCCACACATTTAAAATATGAATAAAAAAAGACCAAGGACAGAAAATTGTTATTTTTTTTACCATTGACCACAGGAAAAAATTGTGTCTTTTTAAAGGCCTTTTTCCTATTGGGCCCTCCACCCTGCATATTAAAAGTCCTCATCAGGCCATTTGTGAAAAGGCTGAAACGGATACAAAGAAAATGCATATACATTGTCAACTGCATACTTTCAATCACACTAAGATGAAAGGGCAATAAGACACTAATAACATTTAATGCATGTCTGTTTTACAGTTTTCGTTCACCTTGCCAGGATCCCACGAGTGCAGGTCTTGTACGTCCCCCCCCCGACATCAGGCAGAGTTGAAATCTGATATTACAAATTACAAACGGCGTTTTAAATGTTTTGAATACAACGTATTTAAAGATGGCCAATATATATTTTGTATTTACCATTGAACGACGGAACTCTGTATCGTCCAGATCCTTTTTCAGTTCAAGTCCCCCTCCGTATTCATTGGAATCTTGAACCTTTCAAGACCCTCTCGCTCGCAACCCCCCCCCCCCCCCCCTGGCCTTGTCATTGGAATTGACCCACTTTCAGGGTAGGCGTTGTTGCAGTGGGGATCACTTCATGGATGGATTTAATGACTTTTGCAGTAAACGTAAAACGTCTGACCATCCATTTCATGAAGAGGACATCTTAAAGAATTGAAAAAAACAATGTCACATTTTGTTGATAAATAGTAGGACCAAAATTCCAAGTGAATGTTGCTCAGAAAAGTTAACCCTTTGCTATTTCCGCCGTATATTTTTGAATACTGTACATACTGTACAGAACCCAAATATGGTTTTCCCGGCCTAAAGGGGGTAAGACACCAAAATGGGTTTAAACTGAAGTGGTTTGGTCATGATGTTGAAAAGTACCTTTGAGAAGCTGAAGAGGTGGATGCTCTGGACGATGCCCCTCTCTGCGTTCATGTTCTGAGAGTCTTTGGGAGCTTTGAGCAGCAGCGTCTGGTTGTCCTGGATGGTGACGCAGCGCTGGGAGAGGAACGGACAGCTTTGAGCAGCAGCGTCTGGTTGTCCTGGATGGTGACGCAGCGCTGGGAGAGGAACGGAGAGCTTTGAGCAGCAGCGTCTGGTTGTCCTGGATGGTGACGCAGCGCTGGGAGAGGAACGGACAGCTTTGAGCAGCAGCGTCTGGTTGTCCTGGATGGTGACGCAGCGCTGGGAGAGGAACGGACAGCTTTGAGCAGCAGCGTCTGGTTGTCCTGGATGGTGACGCAGCGCTGGGAGAGGAACGGACAGCTTTGAGCAGCAGCGTCTGGTTGTCCTGGATGATGACGCAGCGCTGGAAGAGGAACGGACAGCTTTGAGCAGCAGCGTCTGGTTGTCCTGGATGATGACGCAGCGCTGGGAGAGGAACGGACAGCTTTGAGCAGCAGCGTCTGGTTGTCCTGGATGGTGACGCAGCGCTGGGAGAGGAACGGACAGCTTTGAGCAGCAGCGTCTCGTTGTCCTGGATGGTGACGCAGCGCTGGGAGAGGAACGGACAGCTTTGAGCAGCAGCGTCTGGTTGTCCTGGATGGTGACGCAGCGCTGGGAGAGGAACGGACAGCTTTGAGCAGCAGCGTCTGGTTGTCCTGGATGGTGACGCAGCGCTGGGAGAGGAACGGACAGCTTTGAGCAGCAGCGTCTCGTTGTCCTGGATGGTGACGCAGCGCTGGGAGAGGAACGGACAGCTTTGAGCAGCAGCGTCTGGTTGTCCTGGATGGTGACGCAGCGCTGGGAGAGGAACGGAGAGAAGGAGGACACAACACTTGTTAGCACGTCGTTTTCACCAGCAGCTTGAATATGTTTCAGACGTAACGACGTTCCAGACAGTTTAGGACTCACACGCTCACACGTCGTTTTGACTTGAGAGCCACTTTCAAAATGACCAGCTCAACAAGATCTACCCACCAGAAAAAAATATGATCCCATTGTTGCTGAAATGTGTTTAAAAATGTACCCGAGGGGTCTTTGGAATACGTTACATACAGCAAGACGTAAGACAAAGACACTTGGAATGGGGAAATGGAGGGGAATTGGTAAAGGGTGTCGTTGTATATAACTTTGTTATGCTACGGACAACAAATTCCAAATGTTTTTTATATATAAATTAAATATATACGTTTAGGACCATGCCATGCTGTGATCTACCTGCACGGCCTTTGTGATCTACTGGTAGATCGCAATCTACCTTTTGGGCACCCCTGGTTTAGGTCATCTCTCTCACCTCTTCTCCTCCCCTCTCCTTCTCTGTCAGTGAGAGGTCCTGGTTTAGGTCATCTCTCTCACCTCTTCTCCTCCCCTCTCCTTCTCTGTCAGTGAGAGGTTCTGATTCAGGTCATCTCTCTCACCTCTTCTCCTCCCCTCTCCTTCTCTGTCAGTGAGAGGTTCTGATTCAGGTCATCTCTCTCACCTCTTCTCCTCCCCTCTCCTTCTCTGTCAGTGAGAGGTTCTGATTCAGGTCATCTCTCTCACCTCTTCTCCTCCCCTCTCCTTCTCTGTCAGTGAGACTTTCACCTTCTCCCCAGCACCGCCCCTGTTTGGTGGCCTCAGGTTTGGAGCTTTTAAAAATTGGGAAGAAATGAAGAGGGTGTAAAAACAGACGGTCACAGCATTCAAAACACAAAATAATTGATGACTGTTAAGTGACAGATTATCATGTGATAAATGACGTGGTGTGTCGGAATGGCAGAGACCGACTTAATCGCCAATACCAGCATTTTGGGCAGTGTATCAGCCAGGATTACAAATTGTAGACCACAGTGTTCAGCGAGTGTTAAATACCGTGCTGCTGCCTGTGTCTTTGTTTTCTTGGTCTTTCTTACCTTTCTTTGTAGTCGTTACGTCCCCACCAAAGAGGTCCTGGTGTTATTTTGTGCAAAAGCTCCTTATTGGCTATTTCCCCTACCATAAGCCCGCAATTAATTTAATTGAATGGGGTGTTGTGCTAATTAGCTTATTTCCATCGAAATAAGTATTCAGCATTCAATTCATTGAGGGCTTATGGTGGGGGAAATACCTTAAGGTTTTCCACAAAATAATACCTGGACCTCTTTGGTGGGCACGTAACAACTACAAATAAAGGTAAGAAAGCCTTCTAGCATGGAATTCTCCTTAAGTAGGAAATGTGAGTACTTTTCCCACCACTATTTGTCACTCACTTATGCATCGTCTGTAATACAGTGTGTTGAGCAGCCACCATGGGAAGGAAGTCTCAAAAAGTGCAGTCTCCATCTGCCTCCGAGGAGGAAGAGCATGTTGTTGAGAAGGTGCTGGACAGGAGGGTCATTAAAGGCAAAGTCGAGTTCTTCCTGAAGTGGAAAGGATTCCCCGAGGAACAGAACACCTGGGAACTAGAGAAGAACCTGGAATGTGCTGGCCTCATTGCCGAGTTCATGAAGACCTATGATAAAGGCAGCGGTGGTGATGCTGCTGCCAGCGGTGACGCTGCAGGCGCCTCAGGACACACCAATGAAGCCCTAACCCTAACCCTGTGTTTTGACCCTAACCCTAACCCTGTGTTTTGACCCTAACCCTAACCCTGTGTTTTGATGTACTTTGTTTTCCCCTCTATACAGTGAGACATTCGTCACATGCCCCAAGCGGCTCCGGCACTCCTCAAGGTACAATTCCATAATTATAATTCAGGAAATGTTCTTTCTGGTGTTCAATAGGTCTCGAAGGTCCCTGTCTCGAAGTCTGTCTCGAACCAGTCTCCTCCGGTCTCCTCAAAAAAAAACTGAAGTCACGTCCCAACTCACTACCCAGTCCTCTTCACCCCCCCAGCTTCCACATAAACGGTACCCCCATCAAAACCGTCCATCACTTCACCTACCGTGGCTCCACACTGTCCACACACTGCTCCCTCGACACCGAAATACACACCCGCATCAACAAAGCCTCTTCAGCCTTCGGACGACTGCGCAGCAGGGTTTTAGAAAACCGTAACCTGAAGGTCAGCACCAAGGTTGCTGTCTACAATGCGGTTTGTGTGTCTACCCTACTCTATGGGGCAGACATGGACTCCATATGGACGGTTTGTGTGTCTGCCCTACTCTATGGGGCAGACATGGACTCCATATAGACGGTTTGTGTGTCTACCCTACTCTATGGGGCAGACATGGACTCCATATAGACGGTTTGTGTGTCTGCCCTACTCTATTGTTTTCTTTATTGGAATGGCTGTTTTGTATCGGTAATGCTGGATTGTATCAGAGTTGTATGGATGGAAGTATTTGAAATTAAACTAATTTTAAATAAAATGGTCAATGAAAGTGAAACATTTACCTTTTTTTTCTCTTTTATTTTTTTACAAAATCCTGGATAAAGCTGAGGAAATCCTCCAAAGAGCCATGCAGAAGGCTGAAGAAATCCTCCAAAAGGCGGAGGAAATCCTCCAGAAGGCGACAGAGAAGGCGGAGGAAATCCTCCAGAAGGCAACCGAGAGGTCGGAGGAAATCCTCCAAAGAGCCATGGAGAAGGCTGAAGAAATCTTCCAAAAGGCGGAGGAAATCCTCCAGAAGGCGATGGAGAAGGCGGAGGAAATCCTCCAGAAGGCAACTGAGAGGTCGGAGGAAATATTCCAGAAAGCAACTGAGAGGTCGGAGGAAATCCTCAAGAGAGCGACTGAAAAGTCGGAGGAAATCCTGAAGAAAGCGACTGAGAAGTCGGAGGAAATCCTCAAGAAAGCGGAAGAACGATAGCAAAGACCTAACACAGTCTAACCATGGCAAAAACTTTGGTCCCGTCACCAAAAAATGTTCTGATGGTCCTGAACGTAATTCTCTTGGACTGGGAGGATGAGGAGGACGAGGAGGACGAGGAGGCGGAGGCGGAGGAGGAGGCGGAACCTTATCCTGATCCTCCCCAAGATTGAGGCCCAGGCTTTGCTTCCTCCCCTATTAATGTTGTGTATTTTGTAAATTGTGTATTTTATTTTTCCTTTATTAATAAAGATTTGGTTTTTTTATTATTTTATAAAAAAAAATAAAAAAAAAGCGGAAGAACGAATGAGGAGGAACAGAAGGGAGACTGGAGCGAGCGGGGGTCTTGAAAAGTTCAAGATCCCAATTAATACGGAGGGGGACTTTAACTCCATGTCCAAGGATCTGGAAAATGCAGAGTTCCGTCGTTCCATGGCAAATACAAAATATATATTGGCCATCTTTAAATACGTTATATTCAAAACATTTAAAACGCCGTTTGTAATTTGTAATATCAGATTTAAACTCTGTCTGATGTCAGGGGGACGAAGTACAAGACCTGTACACATGGGATCATGGCAAGGTGAACGAAAACTGTAAAACAGACATGCATTAAATGTTATTAGTGTCTTATTGCCGTTTCATCTTAGTGTGATTGAAAGTATGAAGTTGACAATGTATATGCATTTTCTTTGTATCCGTTTCAGGCTTTTCACCAACGAACTTATGAGGACTTTCAACATGCAGGGTGGAGGGCCAAATAGGAAAAGGGCCTTTAAAAAGACACCCTTCTTTTCCGTCGTCAATGGTAAAAAAAACAATTTTCTGTCCTTGGTCTTTTTTTATTCATATTTTAAATGTGTGGCTGATGTAACATATTGACAAACGTAACAATTGGTATTTAATTGTTTTTATTGCAGATGTTGTTTGTAAGACCTTTCCACGTACAACGGAGGCCCAGATATCCACCACCATGGCAGCCTTTTTAAAACAAGCACCAGCCAGACGAGGCGGGGGCGGGTACAGTAATTTGTAGTCGTCACAGACTAATTAAAATAGATTTTCTCTATGAGGTGTCTAGAATAACATACTAAAAGTCCCAAGAAATCCTAGATGCGGAAATATGTTTAATTCTCATTAATTCAAGATGTGTGCTAATACCTCGAGAAAACTAAACACCCTAATGGGTTTTTTTTTCTTTTGTCCTATCACAATGAAACTATTCAACAACGACGGCGATCGCCTGCCATCCTGCGACGATGAGGTTACCTCATCATTTTATTATAATAATAATATAATAATATTATTTATTAATTATTAGTTATAATTTGAATTACCAAGATTTACATCACTATTGATAATTTATATACAAATCTCAAAGATGTCCAATCTTGGAGGAAAGGACATCAAATCCTGTACAGTGAATATACTTTATAATATAATAATATATAATATAATATATTTTATATAATATACTTGGCAGGTATGAATTCAAATTGAAGGGTTACAATGTGTTGTTGCTGTTTCATCTCAAGTGTTTGCTTTGCAAGTTGCTATAGCACGCACTTATCAATGTATGGGTGTATTAGCCACTATGTACAGCTTCAACAGTGAACCGTTCTCGAAGTCGGCTGAGGACTCAAGGTACCAAATTGTATAATCATAGCGTGTGGGTTGGTGTTGTAATTGAGGCTTTGATGTACTTTGTTTTCTCCTCTACAGAGCCTACCAGATCCTTCCATATAGATACATTTTTCATGTATAGGATGTCTCCTCAAGGTACCAAATTGTATAATCATAGCATACCGTATTACTGTATCACTTTAGTATACAAGTAGTGAAAGTGTAATGTTTTTTTCTCTCAAAACAGGAGGGCAACGGGCTACACCAGCTCAGTATTTAGTCTAGGAGTGCGGAGGACTCCCTTGTACATTTTGATTGACAATAGAGCTCTGATAACATTTGCGGTGTTGTAATTGAGGCTTTGATGTACTTTGTTTTCTCCTCTACAGGGATTGGGAGAAGACGACTGTCTCGAGCAAGTCTCCTCCTCAGGACGCCTCACGTAAGTTTATAAAAACTATTTGAAATTAAACTAATTTTAAATAAAATGGTCAATGAAAGTGAAACATTTACCTTTTTTTTTCTCTTTTTTTTTTTTTACAAAATCCTGGATAAAGCTGAGGAAATCCTCCAAAGAGCCATGCAGAAGGCTGAAGAAATCCTCCAAAAGGCGGAGGAAATCCTCCAGAAGGCGACGGAGAAGGCGGAGGAAATCCTCCAGAAGGCAACTGAGAGGTCGGAGGAAATCCTCAAGAGAGCGACTGAAAAGTCTGAGGAAATCCTGAAGAAAGCGACTGAGAAGTCTGAGGAAATCCTCAAGAAAGCGGAAGAACCAATGAGGAGGAACAGAAGGGAGACTGGAGCGAGCGGGGGTCTTGAGATCAAGAGCCCAATTAATACGGAGGGGGACTTTAACTCCATGTCCAAGGATTTGGAAAATGCAGAGTTCCGTCGTTCCATGGTAAATACAAAATATATATTGGCCATCTTTAAATACGTTATATTCAAAACATTTAAAACGCAGTTTGTAATTTGTAATATCAGATTTCAACTCGGTCTCATGTCGGGGGGACGACGTACAAGACCTGTACACGTGGGATCATGGCAAGGTGAACGAAAACTGTAAAACAGACATGCATTAAATGTTATTAGTGTCTTATTGCCGTTTCATCTTAGTGTGATTGAAAGTATGAAGTTGACAATGTATATGCATTTTCTTTGTATCCGTTTCAAGCTTTTCACCAACGAACTTATGAGGACTTTCAACATGCAGGGTCAAATAGGAAAAGGGCCTTTAAAAAGACACCCTTCTTTTCCGTCGTCAATGGTAAAAAAAACAAATTTCTGTCCTTGGTCTTTTTTATTCATATTTTAAATGTGTGGCTGATGTAACATATTGACAAACGTAACAATTGGTATTTAATTGTTTTTATTGCAGATGTTGTTTGTAAGACCTTTCCACGTACAACGGAGGCCCAGATATCCACCACCATGGCAGCCTTTTTAAAACAAGCACCAGCCAGACGAGGCGGGGGCGGGTACAGTCATTTGTAGTCGTCACAGACTAATTAAAATAGATTTTCTCTATGAGGTGTCTAGAATAACATACTAAAAGTCCCAAGAAATCCTAGATGCGGAAATATGTTTAATTCTCATTAATTCAAGATGTGTGCTAATACCTCGAGAAAACTAAACACCCTAATGGTTTTTTTTTTCTTTTGTCCTATCACAATGAAACTATTCAACAACGACGGCGATCGCCTGCCATCCTGCGACGATGAGGTTACCTCATCATTTTATTATAATAATAATATAATAATATTATTTATTAATTATTAGTTATAATTTGAATTACCAAGATTTACATCACTATTGATAATTTATATACAAATCTCAAAGATGTCCAATCTTGGAGGAAAGGACATCAAATCCTGTACAGTGAATATACTTTATAATATAATAATATATAATATAATATATTTTATATAATATACTTGGCAGGTATGAATTCAAATTGAAGGGTTACAATGTGTTGTTGCTGTTTCATCTCAAGTGTTTGCTTTGCAAGTTGCTATAGCACGCACTTATCAATGTATGGGTGTATTAGCCACTATGTACAGCTTCAACAGTGAACCGTTCTCGAAGTCGGCTGAGGACTCAAGGTACCAAATTGTATAATCATAGCGTGTGGGTTGGTGTTGTAATTGAGGCTTTGATGTACTTTGTTTTCTCCTCTACAGAGCCTACCAGATCCTTCCATATAGATACATTTTTCATGTATAGGATGTCTCCTCAAGGTACCAAATTGTATAATCATAGCATACCGTATTACTGTATCACTTTAGTATACAAGTAGTGAAAGTGTAATGTTTTTTTCTCTCAAAACAGGAGGGCAACGGGCTACACCACCTCAGTATTTAGTCTAGGAGTGCGGAGGACTCCCTTGTACATTTTGATTGACAATAGAGCTCTGATAACATTTGCGGTGTTGTAATTGAGGCTTTGATGTACTTTGTTTTCTCCTCTACAGGGATTGGGAGAAGACGACTGTCTCGAGCAAGTCTCCTCCTCAGGACGCCTCACGTAAGTTTATAAAAACTATTTGAAATTAAACTAATTTTAAATAAAATGGTCAATGAAAGTGAAACATTTACCTTTTTTTTTCTCTTTTTTTTTTTTTTACAAAATCCTGGATAAAGCTGAGGAAATCCTCCAAAGAGCCATGCAGAAGGCTGAAGAAATCCTCCAAAAGGCGGAGGAAATCCTCCAGAAGGCGACGGAGAAGGCGGAGGAAATCCTCCAGAAGGCAACTGAGAGGTCGGAGGAAATCCTCAAGAGAGCGACTGAAAAGTCTGAGGAAATCCTGAAGAAAGCGACTGAGAAGTCTGAGGAAATCCTCAAGAAAGCGGAAGAACCAATGAGGAGGAACAGAAGGGAGACTGGAGCGAGCGAGGGTCTTGAGATCAAGATCCCAATTAATACGGAGGGGGACTTTAACTCCATGTCCAAGGATTTGGAAAATGCAGAGTTCCGTCGTTCCAAGGTAAATACAAAAAATATATTGGCCATCTTTAAATACGTTATATTCAAAACATTTAAAACGCAGTTTGTAATTTGTAATATCAGATTTCAACTCGGTCTCATGTCGGGGGGGGGACGTACAAGACCTGTACACGTGGGATCATGGCAAGGTGAACGAAAACTGTAAAACAGACATGCATTAAATGTTATTAGTGTCTTATTGCCGTTTCATCTTAGTGTGATTGAAAGTATGCAGTTGACAATGTATATGCATTTTCTTTGTATCCGTTTCAGGCTTTTCACCAACGAACTTATGAGGACTTTCAACATGCAGGGTGGAGGGCCAAATAGGAAAAGGGCCTTTAAAAAGACACCCTTCTTTTCCGTCGTCAATGGTAAAAAAAACAATTTTCTGTCCTTGGTCTTTTTTTATTCATATTTTAAATGTGTGGCTGATGTAACATATTGACAAACGTAACAATTGGTATTTAATTGTTTTTATTGCAGATGTTGTTTGTAAGACCTTTCCACGTACAACGGAGGCCCAGATATCCACCACCATGGCAGCCTTTTTAAAACAAGCACCAGCCAGACGAGGCGGGGGCGGGTACAGTCATTTGTAGTCGTCACAGACTAATTAAAATAGATTTTCTCTATGAGGTGTCTAGAATAACATACTAAAAGTCCCAAGAAATCCTAGATGCGGAAATATGTTTAATTCTCATTAATTCAAGATGTGTGCTAATACCTTGAGAAAACTAAACACCCTAATGTTTTTTTTTTCTTTTGTCCTATCACAATGAAACTATTCAACAACGACGGCGATCGCCTGCCATCCTGCGTCGATGAGGTTACCTCATCATTTTATTATAATAATAATATAATAATATTTATTAATTATTAGTTATAATTTGAATTACCAAGATTTACATCACTATTGATAATTTATATACAAATCTCAAAGATGTCCAATCTTGGAGGAAAGGACATCAAATCCTGTACAGTGAATATACTTTATAATATAATAATATATAATATAATATATTTTATATAATATACTTGGCAGGTATGAATTCAAATTGAAGGGTTACAATGTGTTATTGCTGTTTCATCTCAAGTGTTTGCTTTGCAAGTTGCTATAACACGCACTTATCAATGTATGGGTGTATTAGCCACTATGTACAGCTTCAAGTGTATGACTGTCTGTTTAAGCACAGAATGTGCTCAGCAGATTGGCACCTCACAAGAGTGTGTTTTATCTCTTTCAGACTTTTCACCAATAAATTGATGTCTCAATTCAACCTGCTGGGTGGTGGGCAGCGGGAGAAAAAGCATTCTAGAAAACGGCCTTCTTTCCACTAGTAAACGGTAACATAAATAATTGTCTTTGTTAGTTCATATAATGTGTGTCTGACGAATGTCCCTTTTTCTGGAGTATACTTGGACATCTCTATTATATATTATATTACTCTCACGTATGACCGATACAATTTTTTTCATTATTCTGATTGCAGAAATTGTTCGGAAGGTGTTGCCAACAGCAACAGAGGGCCAGGTCAGCAAGGCTACAGCAGCTTATCTAAAGCAGGCCCCGGCTCAAAGTGGTGGTGGAGGGTACCCTGCTTAACACTGTTTTGATGTTCAGCAGGTACACAAGGGGCACTAGGGCACCTTGCAAGTCATACCAGGTCAGTATTGAGATTTCCTTTTGTTTTCTTTATTGGAATGGCTGTTTTGTATCGGTAATGCTGGATTGTATCAGAGTTGTATGGATGGAAGTATTTGAAATTAAACTAATTTGAAATAAAATGGTCAATGAAAGTGAAACATTAACCTTTTTTTTTCTCTTTTTTTTTTTTTACAAAATCCTGGATAAAGCTGAGGAAATCCTCCAAAGAGCCATGGAGAAGGCTGAAGAAATCCTCCAAAAGGCGGAGGAAATCCTCCAGAAGGCGACGGAGAAGGCGGAGGAAATCCTCCAGAAGGCAACTGAGAGGTCGGAGGAAATCCTCAAGAGAGCGACTGAAAAGTCTGAGGAAATCCTGAAGAAAGCGACTGAGAAGTCTGAGGAAATCCTCAAGAAAGCGGAAGAACCAATGAGGAGGAACAGAAGGGAGACTGGAGCGAGCGAGGGTCTTGAGATCAAGATCCCAATTAATACGGAGGGGGACTTTAACTCCATGTCCAAGGATCTGGAAAATGCAGAGTTCCGTCGTTCCATGGTAAATACAAAATATATATTGGCCATCTTTAAATATGTTATATTCAAAACATTTAAAACGCCGTTTGTAATTTGTAATATCAGATTTCAACTCTGTCTGATGTCGGGACGACGACGTCCAAGACCTGTACACATGGGATCCTGGGAAGGTGAACGAAAACTGTAAAACAGACATGCATTAAATGTTATTAGTGTCTTATTGCCGTTTCATCTTAGTGTGATTGAAAGTATGCAGTTGACAATGTATATGCATTTTCTATGTATCCGTTTCAGGCTTTTCACCAACGAAATCATGAAGTCCTTTAACATGGAGGGTGGAGGGCCCTAAATGAAAAAGGCCTTTAAAAAGACACCATTCTTTTCTGTGGTAAATGGTAAAAAATAACAATTTTCTGTCCTTGGTCTTTTTTTATTCATATTTTAAATGTGTGGCTGATGTAACATATTGACAAACGTAACAATTGGTATTTAATTGTTTTTATTGCAGAAGCTGTTTGTAAGAACTTCCCAGATTCAACGGAGGCCCAGATCTCCACGGCCATGGCAGCCTTTTTAAAGCAGGCACCAGCTAGAAGAGACAGTAATTAGTTCTTTGTAGTCCAGGCAAAGTAGCATTTCACAGACTAATTAAAATAGATTTTTTTTCACCATAGATCATCTCTATGAATAACATACTAAAAGTCCCAAGAAATCCTAGATGCGGAAATATGTTTAATTCTCATTAATTCAAGATGTGTGCTAATACCTCGAGAAAACTAAACACCCTAATGTTTTTTTTTTTCTTTTGTCCTATCACAATGAAACTATTCAACAACGACGGCGATCGCCTGCCATCCTGCGACGATGAGGTTACCTCATCATTTTATTATAATAATAATAATATTATTTATTATTTATTAATTATTAGTTATAATTTGAATTACCAAGATTTACATCACTATTGATAATTTATTTACAAATCTCAAAGATGTCCAATCTTGGAGGAAAGGACATCAAATCCTGTACAGTGAATATACTTTATAATATAATATATAATATAATATATTTTATATAATATACTTGGCAGGTATGAATTCAAATTGAAGGGTTACAATGTGTTATTGCTGTTTCATCTCAAGTGTTTGCTTTGCAAGTTGCTATAGCGCGCAGTTATCAATGTATGGGTGTATTAGCCACTATGTACAGCTTCAAGTGTATGACTGTCTGTTTAAGCACAGAATGTGCTCAGCAGATTGGCACCTCACAAGAGTGTTTTATATCTCTTTCAGACTTTTCACCAATAGACTCATGTGTCTCTTCAACATGCTGGGTGGTAGGGCATTAACGACTTGAGATTTTTCCCAGTCGTCTTGCCAGACAGTAAAGTTGAAGTCGTATCGATTTATCGTTTATGGCGGGGGGGGGGGGTGTTCGGCCGCGGGAAGGCCGCGGAGAAAAACCACACTTGACACACTGCTGTTCAACTTGAGCAACTTGTATTTAAAGATCTGTCTTTGCAACATATCACAGTATGCACTTTTCTTGAAATTCTTTCTTGAAAAACAATAAGGACAATTAGAGGCAGAGCGCATATTATATTCAGTCAGTCAGACAGACCACATTGCTGTCATTGCTGCATGCACAAAAGACGTCAGCTTATTAGGCCTACAATAAAATAAAAAATATATGCGCTGACTGCACTGCACTCTCAACTTGAGACAACTTCAACAAATATTAAATTAAATTAAAACTCCAGATTATGCTTTTGAAATAAAAACGAAAATTAAATAATCCCATAAAGGTCCGTTGTCAGCGACACACTCCTGCCTTTCATCTCCTCTTTAATGCTGGCTCGCACGGAGTCACTCTCTCGGTTGATATTAGCCCACAGAGTTTTGTGGCACGGGGCTGTGTATTCCGGTTCAAAAAATTTCAGCATCGCTTTGAAGCCTCTCCCTTGCGCTATACACAAAGGTCTGGTGTCTTGGACAATTACATCTATAATTAAACCTGTGATTTCCCGTTTTCTTTGGTCTGATAGAGGCTTTTTGGCGTAACTGCTCATTGACGTCTGCACTGGGCGACTAGTATCCCCCTTACCGGCATGCTTGTTTTTGAGATGGCCGAGCATAGCGCTTGTGTTCTTGTGGTACGCGTAGGTCGCCTTACAGAGTGTACATGACACCGTTTGTTTTTCTTCATTTAATGTGAAGTATTTCCACACGTGTGACCATCTATTTGTCGGGGTCTGCGAGCTGGTTTCGCCTGCATTCTCTCTCTCCGCCATTGTTGTTTTCGTCTTAACACCTTTCTCCTTATTTTTCCCTCCACCGTGCTAAGTTCCGCACTCTGTGTTTAAGTTTTCCCTCCACTGTGCTAAGTTCTGTGTTTACGCATGAGGTGATTATTGGTAAAGCCAGGACACACTATCAGGGTAAGCCAATCAGGTTTTGCATTCCGTGTCCCACACACACAATCGCATGAAAAAAGGGGAGAAAAAGAAGAAAAAAAAGCTCAACTTTCGACTCGCGCTGCTGCGAGTCGACTCGTGATAATTTATCGATAAATCGATAAATCAATTTTTTGATGAATGCCCTACTGGGTGGTGGGCATCAGGAAAAGAAGCCCCTCAAGAAAACTGCCTTCTTTCCTTAACGGTAACATAAACAATTGTCTTTGCCAGTTGTTTGTTCATATAATGTGTATATATATATATGGAGATGGTATAGAAAATATTTAATTTATTTAGATTAGTTTATTCTTCCCCAAAAACGGTGAATCGTGGCACTAGCCCGGGGCAAAGCAGGAGCAGGACTAGAGAGCATTGAGCTGTGAACAAATTTGTGATGGTGTAAATCATGCGTGCGTGCGTGCGTGCGTGTGTGTGTCACACAGCTGCAGTGGATTGATTGATTGATTGATCCATTCACTCTGACGGACCAACAGCCCGGATGCAGTGGGCGGGGATTTAGACTTAAATAGGGCATGCCTGCAGGGTGTCTGCACTCTGCTCTCTTTCAAGGTATGTTTGTTTGTTTGAGCACATGGAGGGTTTTAGCAGGCTGTTAGCATTGTTTAAACTAGTGGTTTAATCCTCCTAAACATGTTATTTAAACATTGTTTGACTGTTGATGGTTTATTGAGACAACAATCTGAGTGTTTGTCCTTTTTTGAGAAGGAAACATTGTTCTAAACTAAACAGTGATGTAAAGTAACTCATTAGATTTACTGAAGTACTGCATGTACTTCAACGCACCTAAAAAGGTTTAATCCCACAGGAACATAATACAGAATGGCGTCATTTATTGAAGGTACTGAATGTTTAACACTTACATAATCCACAAATTTGACAATTTAATTCCACATACTGTTTACCTTTAAATGTTTTCTGACAACCTATATGCATCCTTTTTTGTTGTTCCCATATTTCCAGAGACCACAGAAAAGCAGGTAGCAGGTAATTTGAAGTATTATACACAATTTAGATCAATGTTGATTTGTTGCACCCCTGTAAACGTATGTCTTTTTTTTGTAGCCCAAACAGTACTAGACCATTTAATAGAAAATAAATTGGAGTATGTGTAGGCTATAGTTTTATCTGAGTGTAAACATTGTCAAATAGAGTGCCTATTGCGTTTTTACCCAAGTGTCCCTTAGAGTATTTGTGCCAAATTTAATCCTTTTACCTTAAACATATCACTATGGTCTGCTAAGGTGGCTCCCATGTTGACAAATCTGGTTCCCATCGAATTTTGAGCGGACAGTGTCTCATTCCATAACAGTGGCCCTTAAGCCCTAACCACACCAGAGGGTCGCCATGCAAACATTATTCCCAATGGCAGTTACAAGGAGTTGCATTGGTTTGTTTTGTTACAAAGAGTTGCATTGGTTTGTTTTGTTACAAAGAGTTGCATTGGTGTGGTTTGTTTTTTTACAAGGAGTTGCATTGGTGTGGTTTGTTTTGTTACAAGGAGTTGCATTGGTGTGGTTTGTTTTGTTGCAAGGAGTAGCGAGTAGGTTCTAGGAGTTACAGCTGGTGTGGTCTGGGACTACACTCTTGTATCACAAACTGAATGATTTTTATGATGTAGGCTATTAATTTGGCCACTAGAACAGAACACTGTATTAATATATTATCACACCATCCTAAAACTTGTCCAACATTATCATACATTTTCTTAATTTCGGCCTCTTGCATATCAATGATATAATCAGGAGTTGTCATATTTACATATATACTGACTGGGCCAGGGCCAAAACAATGGAGAGTTATGTTGAATCGGTTGAATCTCAGCTGTAGGCCCTACCATTCTTCTAAAATGTGACACAGGCCAGCACTTTGGTCCTCAACTCGCCAGAATGAAATGGTCGAAATAAAATAGTTTTTTTTTAATGTGATTTTCTTTTTTTTTTCATATTAACACAGTTTGAATGTTGAAGGTTTTTATTCCAACAGATTGTTCATTTGGGCAAATTAAACGTATACATTTATATGTCAAAGTAGGCTTGTTTTTTAACAATGTTTTGGGGCCAGGGAAGCGCAGTTCTGAGATTTGCATGTTTTCGATTGGTCCTGGGATCTCTTTGTCCTGAGGTTTCACGCTCTGGTCACCGCCCATTAGCGTGCTTGTGTGTTTGTAAACACAGAATTATTCTACATGGCTATAGTATGGAGGAGCTTTTGGGTTATACTTTACAGGAAAATAAACAAAACCATGTAGCTACTCGCTCAAATACGCTTCCCAGCCTGGAGAATAGACTTCCACCATCACACAACAGGCTAAAAGCAAGCTAGCCTAGTTAGCTAGCTGTCTGTGTGTCGTGTGTTAACAGAGGGACATTGTCTTAACTGCTGAGATGTTGTCATAAGCATCTAAACGCATGTTTTCACTCCTAAAATGTATAAAACTAATAATACATGTGAAATGTTGCCCGTTAGTATTGCTTCATAGCCATGGAAGAGTGTTGCGTTGCTGCTGCTTTTCTTTTCCTCCACACGCAAAGAGCCAAGATCACTTAAACATGTCAGTGTTTGTAGTGTTGCACTGTTGACAGCTAAAACGTTCTAAGGTGGTCATTGTGGGTGGAGTTAAGTACCTATTGTCCCTCCCATTGTCACACCCACTTCTATCCAGCTCTAAGGTGTTAAAAATGTTGTGAATATTGAAAGGGACTTTTCATCAGCTTTGGGTGAAAGGCCCCAATAATTTTAAAATGGTTATATCTCCTTCAATTATTGTCCAATTTCATTGAATGATACATCATATGAAAGCTTACATTCTGTACTTTATTAATCACTCTCTGCTTATTTCACATACTGTTTACCTTTAAATGTTTTCTGACAACCTATATGCATCCTTTTTTGTTGTTCCCATATTTCCAGAGTCCACATTTCCTGTGCCGGGAAAGAAACGGCTGGCAGGTAATTTGAAGTATTATACACAATTTAGATCAAGGTTGATTTGTTGCACCCCTGTAAACATATGTCTTTTTTTGTAGCCCAAACAGTACTAGACCATTTAATAGAAAATAAATTGGAGTATGTGTAGGCTATAGTTTTATCTGAGTGTAAACATTGTCAAATAGAGTGCCTATTGCGTTTTTACCCAAGTGTCCCTTAGAGTATTTGTGCCAAATGTAATCCTTTTACCTTAAACATATCACTATGGTCTGCTAAGGTGGCTCCCATGTTGACAAATCTGGTTCCCATGGTGAATTTTGAGCGGACAGTGTCTCATTCCATAACAGTGGCCCTTAAGCCCTAACCACACCAGAGGGTCGCCATGCAACTCCTTGCAAGATGCAACCATTATTCCCAATGGCAGTTACAAGGAGTTGCATTGGTGTGGTTTGTTTTGTTACAAGGAGTTGCATTGGTGTGGTTTGTTTTTTTGCAAGGAGTTGCATTGGTGTGGTTTGTTTTGTTACAAGGAGTAGGTTCTAGGAGTTACAGCTGGTGTGGTCTGGGACTACACTCTTGTATCACAAACTGAATGATTTTTATGATGTAGGCCATTCATTTGGCCACTAGAACAGAACACTGTATTAATATATTATCACACCATCCTAGAACTTGTCCAACATTATCATTCCTAATCATACATTTTCTTAATTTCGGCCTCTTGCATATCAATGATATAATCAGGATTTGTCATATATATATATATATATATATATATATATATATATATATATATATACTGACTGGGCCAGGGCCAAAACAATGGAGTTTTCCAAAATAAAAATGGATGTTATGTTGAATCAGTTGAATCTCAGCTGTACCATTCTTCTAAAATGAACATGTAAAAGCTTAAAACAACGTGAAAGCTGATATTATTGCCAAACAGATTTTATGCAGACAGAAAAAGTGCTTGTACAGTGCAGACTCATCTTGGACTTTTTTAGGCCAAGAATCTGTGGATCTCTTTGTACCACAAGGTATACCAAGATGAGCCTTATTTATTTTTTTAATTAAAAATAAATAGCTGTGATTATCTTCATTAAACCCCATGACATTTACATTTGTAATGATTTAATTATGTTGACTTTCGGCACCTGCAGGAAACCCATTCCTAAGACAATACGTAAACAAACACAAAATGAATTATGGTGCGCCACAGCACTCATCAACACCAGGTAAATAAAAAATATTTACCTATAAATATATCAATGTCTCGAATACCGTATTACTGTATCACTTTAGTATACAAGTAGTGAAAGTGTAATGTTTTTTTTCCCCTCAAAACAGCAGATCAACCAGGGCAGCTGGGAACCCCACTAGGTCAGTATTTAGTCTAGGAGTGCGGAGGACTCCCTTGTACATTTTGATTGACAATAGAGCTCTGATAACATTTGCGGTTGTAATTGAGGCTTTGATGTACTTTGTTTTCTCCTCTACAGAGCCTTCCAGATCATCCAGATCATCAGACACGTTTTTCCTTTATAGACTGTCTCCTCAAGGTACCAAATTGTATAATCATAGCATACCGTATTACTGTATTACTTTAGTATACAAGAAGTGAAAGTGTAATGTTTTTTTCTCTCAAAACAGCGGGCAACGGGCAACACCACCTCAGTATTTAGTCTAGGAGTGCGGAGGACTCCCTTGTACATTTTGATTGACAATAGAACTCTGATAACATTTGCGGTGTTGTAATTGAGGCTTTGATGTACTTTGTTTTCTCCTCTACAGAGCCTTCCAGATCATCCAGATCATCAGACACGTTTTTCCTTTATAGACTGTCTCCTCAAGGTACCAAATTGTATAATCATAGCATACCGTATTACTGTATCACTTTAGTATACAAGTAGTGAAAGTGTAATGGTTTTTTTTCCCCTCAAAACAGCAGGCACTCCTCAAGGTACAATTCCATAATTATAATTCAGGAAATGTTCTTTCTGGTGTAGGTTACCTTATAATTTTATTATAATAATAATATAATAATAATAATATTTATTAATTATTAGTTATAATTTGAATTACCAAGATTTACATCACTATTGATAATTTATATACAGATATCAAAGATGTCCAATATAGGAGGGAAGGACATCAAATCCTGCACAAGGAATATACTTTATAATATAATATATAATATAATATATTTTATATAATATACTTGGCAGGTATGAATTCAAATTGAAGGGTTACAATGTGTCATTGCCGTTTCATCTCAAGTGTTTGCTTTGCAAGTTGCTATAGCACGCAGTTATCAATGTATGGGTGTATTAGCCACTATGTACAGCTTCAAGTGTATGACTGTCTGTTTAAGCACAGAATGTGCTCAGCAGATTGGCACCTCACAAGAGTGTGTTTTATCTCTTTCAGACTTTTCACCAATAGACTCATGTGTCTCTTCAACATGCTGGGTGGTGGGCATCAGGAAAAGAAGCCATTCAAGAAAACTGCCTTCTTTCCTTAACGGTAACATAAACAATTGTCTTTGCCAGTTGTTTGTTTGTTCATATAATGTGTATATATATATATGGAGATGGTATAGAAAATATTTAATTTATTTAGATTAGTTTATTCTTCCCCAAAAATGGTGAATCGTGGCACTAGCCCGGGGCAAAGCAGGAGCAGGACTAGAGAGCATTGAGCTGTGAACACATTTGTGATGGTGTAAATATGGCTTGTTTTTATTCCCCTCTACAGTGAACCGTTCTCGACGGTCTCGAAGACTGAGGACTCAAGGTACCAAATTGTATAATCATAGCATACCGTATTACTGTATCACTTTAGTATACAAGTAGTGAAAGTGTAATGGTTTTTTTCCCCTCAAAACAGCAGGCACTTTGTTTTCTCCTCTACAGTTTTTAGGACAAGGCCGTCAAGTCTCTTTAGAAGGCCCGAAGGTACCAAATTGTATAATCATAGCATACCGTATTACTGTATCACTTTAGTATACAAGTAGTGAAAGTGTAATGGGTTTTTTTTCCTCAAAACAGCAGGTACACATGGGGCACAGCAGTGCATCCGAGACATGATGGCACTGCTCAAGGTACAATTCCATAATTATAATTCAGGAAATGTTCTTTCTGGTGTAGGTTACCTTATAATTTTATAATAATAATATAATAATAATAATAATAATAATATTTATTAATTATTAGTTATAATTTGAATTACCAAGATTTACATCACTATTGATAATTTATATATAGATATCAAAGATGTCCAATATAGGAGGGAAGGATATCAAATCCTGCACAAGGAATATACTTGGCAGGTATGAATTCAAATTGAAGGGTTACAATGTGTTATTGCTGTTTCATCTAAGTGTTTGCTTTGCAAGTTGCTATAGCACGCAGTTATCAATGTATGGGTGTATTAGCCACTATGTACAGCTTCAAGTGTATGACTGTCTGTTTAAGCACAGAATGTGCTCAGCAGATTGGTTTGATTGATCCATTCACTCTGACGGACCAACAGCCCGGATGCAGTGGGCGGGGATTTAGACTTAAATAGGGCATGCCTGCAGGGTGTCTGCTCTCTTTCTCAAGGTATGTTTGTTTGATGAGCACATGGAGGGTTTTAGCAGGCTGTTAGCATTGTTTAAACTAGTGGTTTAATCCTCCTAAACATGTTATTTAAACATTGTTTGACTGTTGATGGTTTATTGTGACAACAATCTGAGTGTTTGTCCTTTTTTGAGAAGGAAACATTGTTCTAAACTAAACAGTGGTGTAAAGTAACTCATTATATTTACTAAAGTACTGCATGTGGACAGTGTAACCAATGCCTTGTCTAACCAATGCCATGTCTAACCAACGCTATGTCTAACCAACGCCATGTCTAACCAACGCTATGTCTAACCAACGCTATGTCTAACCAACGCTATGTCTAACCAACGCCATGTCTAACCAACGCCATGTCTAACCAACGCTATGTCTAACCAAAGTATGCCTCCCATTTGGGGAAGTCCTCGCTGTGCAGTTGACCTAAAAAGGTTTAATCCCACAGGTAGGCTACCTAAATCTAGAAAGGAAGAGAGAATAAAGAATGGCAGAAGGTACTGAATGGATCTCTTTGTACCACAAGGTATACCAAGATGAGCCTTATTTATTTTTTTAATTAAAAATAAATAGCTGTGATTATCTTCATTAAACCCCATGACATTTACATTTGTAATGATTTAATTATGTTGACTTTCGGCACCTGCAGGAAACCCATTCCTAAGACAATACGTAAACAAACACAAAATGAATTATGGTGCGCCACAGCACTCATCAACACCAGGTAAATAAAAAATATTTACCTATAAATATATCAATGTCTCGAATACCGTATTACTGTATCACTTTAGTATACAAGTAGTGAAAGTGTAATGTTTTTTTCTCTCAAAACAGCGGGCAACGGGCAACACCACCTCAGTATTTAGTCTAGGAGTGCGGAGGACTCCCTTGTACATTTTGATTGACAATAGAACTCTGATAACATTTGCGGTGTTGTAATTGAGGCTTTGATGTACTTTGTTTTCTCCTCTACAGAGCCTTCCAGATCATCCAGATCATCAGACACGTTTTTCCTTTATAGACTGTCTCCTCAAGGTACCAAATTGTATAATCATAGCATACCGTATTACTGTATCACTTTAGTATACAAGTAGTGAAAGTGTAATGGGTTTTTTTCCCCTCAAAACAGCAGGTACACATGGGGCACAGCAGTGCATCCGAGACATGATGGCACTCCTCAAGGTACAATTCCATAATTATAATTCAGGAAATGTTCTTTCTGGTGTAGGTTACCTTATTATTTTATTATAATAATAATATAATAATAATAATATTTATTAATTATTAGTTATAATTTGAATTACCAAGATTTACATCACTATTGATAATTTATATACAGATATCAAAGATGTCCAATATAGGAGGGAAGGACATCAAATCCTGCACAAGGAATATACTTGGCAGGTATGAATTCAAATTGAAGGGTTACAATGTGTTATTGCTGTTTCATCTCAAGTGTTTGCTTTGCAAGTTGCTATAGCAGGCAGTTATCAATGTATGGGTGTATTAGCCACTATGTACAGCTTCAACAGTGAACCGTTCTCGAAGTCGGCTGAGGACTCAAGGTACCAAATTGTATAATCATAGCATACCGTATTACTGTATCACTTTAGTATACAAGTAGTGAAAGTGTAATGGGTTTTTTTCCCCTCAAAACAGCAGGTACACATGGGGCACAGCAGTGCATCCGAGACATGATGGCACTCCTCAAGGTACAATTCCATAATTATAATTCAGGAAATGTTCTTTCTGGTGTAGGTTACCTTATAATTTTATTATAATAATAATATAATAATTATAATTATTATTATTAATTATTAGTTATAATTTGAATTACCAAGATTTACATCACTATTGATAATTTATATACAGATATCAAAGATGTCCAATATAGGAGGGAAGGACATCAAAACCTGCACAAGGAATATACTTGGCAGGTATGAATTCAAATTGAAGGGTTACAATGTGTTATTGCTGTTTCATCTCAAGTGTTTGCTTTGCAAGTTGCTATAGCAGGCAGTTATCAATGTATGGGTGTATTAGCCACTATGTACAGCTTCAAGTGTATGACTGTCTGTTTAAGCACAGAATGTGCTCAGCAGATTGGCACCTCACAAGAGTGTGTTTTATATCTCTTTCAGACTTTTCACCAATAGACTCATGTGTCTCTTCAACATGCTGGGTGGTGGGCATCAGGAAAAGAAGCCCCTCAAGAAAACTGCCTTCTTTCCTTAACGGTAACATAAACAATTGTCTTTGCCAGTTGTTTGTTTGTTCATATAATGTGTATATATATATATGGAGATGGTATAGAAAATATTTAATTTATTTAGATTAGTTTATTCTTCCCCGGCGAATCGTGGCACTAGCCCGGGGCAAAGCAGGAGCAGGACTAGAGAGCATTGAGCTGTGAACACATTTGTGATGGTGTAAATATGGCTTGTTTTTATTCCCCTCTACAGTGAACCGGTCTCGAAGGCTGAGCACGCCTCAAGTGTTTAATAGGACCCTGACTCGAAGCCTGTCTCGAACCAGTCTCAGGTCTCCTCAAGGTACCAAATTGTATAATCATAGCATACCGTATTACTGTATCACTTTAGTATACAAGTAGTGAAAGTGTAATGTTTTTTTCTCTCAAAACAGGAGGGCAACGGGCTACACCAGCTCAGTATTTAGTCTAGGAGTGCGGAGGACTCCCTTGTACATTTTGATTGACAATAGAGCTCTGATAACATTTGCGGTGTTGTAATTGAGGCTTTGATGTACTTTGTTTTCTCCTCTACAGGGATTGGGAGAAGACGACTGTCTCGAGCAAGTCTCCTCCTCAGGACGCCTCACGTAAGTTTATAAAAACTATTTGAAATTAAACTAATTTTAAATAAAATAGTCAATGAAAGTGAAACATTTACCGTTTGTTTTTTTGTTTTACTCAAGAATTTCAGAAGGTAGTGGTGGAGTTAGGGACAACAACCTGGTCCTGGCACGGTCCAACATCCAAATAAGAAAAGGGCATTTAAAAAGACGCCCTTCGTTTCCGTTGTCAATGGTAAAAAATAAAAAAATTCTGTCCTTGGTCTTTTTTTATTCATATTTTAAATGTGTGGCTGATGTAAAATATTGACAAACCTAACAATTGGTATTTGCAATTGTTTTTATAGCAGAAGCTGTCCGTAAGACCTTTCCTGGTGCACCAGAGGCCCAGGTCAGACCTTTCCTGGTGCACCAGAGGCCCAGATCAGACCTTTCCTGGTGCACCAGAGGCCCAGATAAGACCTTTCCTGGTGCACCAGAGGCCCAGATAAGACCTTTCCTGGTGCACCAGAGGCCCAGATAAGACCTTTCCTGGTGCACCAGGTTTAACTCGTTTATAGCACCTGTGTCTTTTCTGCAGAGTTCAGCGAGCGAGCACACAATTATTTCACTGACATGAGGAGCCAGAGCTGTAAGACCTTTCCTGGTGCAACAGAGGCCCAGATCAGCACCATCATGGCAGACCATTTTAAGCAGGCACCAGGTCAAAGTGGCAGAAGGTTTAAAGCAAATATTTATTGTTACATTCTATAATTTTACAGAAAGCAAGACGGCATTTGTTTACCCGTTGACCGTGGAAAGTAAGAATGGAAGTACCATTTGATTGGATACAATTAATGTTGATGAGTGTGTGTGTATAATGTAGTTATTTTGTTAATCAGAGTTTTAGAAGGAAGTGTTGGAGACACTCCAGTCTCATACAGTCATATTCCACTCCATATTGGAGCAGTTAAAGAAACTGAATGGAGAATCTATTGAGGAGGAGGGTGATGTCGGAGTCGGATTCCCTATTGACGACATGCAGGACTTTGGGAAGTCCTGCACGGAGCTGTCTAATTCATCATACAGGCGTACAGTGGTAAATAATAATAATAAGTTGTTAAATATTACATTTTTAATTAACACAATTTACATCACTATTGATAATTTATATACAGATAACAAAGATGTCCAATCTTAGAGGGAAGGACATCAAATCCTGTACAAGGAATATACTTGGCAGACTTATCACCAATAGATTGCTCTGTCTCTTCAACATGCTGGGTGGTGGGCAGCAGGACAAAAAGCCCTTTAAGAAAACGGCTTTCTTTCTCCTACTAAACGGTAACATAAACAATTGTCTTTGCCAGTTGTTTGTTTGTTCATATAATGTGTGTCTGACAAATGTCCCTTTTTCTGGAGTATACTTGGACATCTATTATACATTATATTATATTACTCTCACGTATGACCGATACAATTTGTCATTCTGATTGCAGAAATTGTTGGGAAGGTATTTCCGACAGCAACAGAGGGCCAGGTCAGCGTGGCTACAGCTGCTTATATCAAGCAGGCCCCGGCTGGACGTGGTGGTGGAGGGTACAAAAAGGCAAAAGAGTAGACTGACTGAATGTCCATTTGGTTCCATGTGTACACCCTGAGTTACAGACCAGTCAGTTTGTCTGCACTTTTACTTTAAAAAAATGGAGTATGTGGAGTATGTGACTTATTAGGCGCCAGAAACAGAAAGAGGGATATTGCTGTGCCTGCCTGCCTGTTTTGATTGTATTGCTGTATTGTTGTATTGTTCTTTCTGCTTTGGCAATGTAAACGTATGTTTTCTCATGCCAATAAAGCCCTTTGAATTTAATTGAATTGCCTGCTAATGAGAGATGTTTAATTGAAAAAGGTTTTGTGGTTGAAATTGCATTTGAAAGATCAAAGTAAATCAATGTCAACATTATCTATTTATATCCAGCTTGTTAAAGTAAAAGATATCATTAGTGTTACACTGAAACATGTTTCAAATAATGGTCTGAAAATCCTGGGAATAAATGCATCAAGGTAAGATCAGTTTTGAAGATAACCTGTGTCAACATTACATTTTGAGGCGTTTAATCTACTTAATTTGGGTTTCATGTCAATAATTAGATTTTATTATATATAATTCATATGAATACATATTGAAGTCAGTGTGAATCCAGTTTAATCCTATAATGGTCTGCTATTTTAATTAGTTGGTCTTTGGTGCATTGCATTAACAGGTCCTCAGACGGATCTGCGATAAATGCCTCTAAACTAACCATGGCTCTGTGCGCGCTTAAAGTTCACAGCTGGCAGAAAGAAAAAAAAAGAAAAAAATACAAGTGCCCCTCTAGCCTATATAATTCCCAAGCTATGCTCCACCCGTCTTCATGCCGGTTTGCGGGAGGTACTTATGCACGGAAGGCCACCGCAAAGGCCTAGCTGATACCGAGAGGCAGGGAGGGCAACCAGGAACTGGCGACCCGCATGCACCCCTCAGCTGTGCCCCCGAGACGACCGTGCGTACGCACAGCCGCTACACCCGCACCTTGCACCTAAACCACCCCCCGGCCTAGACCCAGCGAGCTATATCCTATACCAGAGACTATACGCGCCTACCAGAGACACTCGTATTAAAATAAAAAACAAAACCAGCCAAGCAAACTATATATTTAATATACTATAATAATAATTATAATATATATATATATATTTACTTTAGCAGCACAACAGCCAGGAAAAACCTCTCCACCAGCACAAACTTACTCAAAATGAATGCAAAGTAACCAAACTTAATAAATCAACTTCAAATCAAACAAATAAATCACTGCATCTCCCAAAGTCAGAGTACATTCACAAGCGTGTACGCTGAAGTAGACATCGCTTATCAGTTTGTACTCACCGGACTGATGAATGGACAAGGGAATCCCTGGAGATCCCAAATGACGTCACTTCATTCACGAAACCCCAAAACCGCGGCGCAGACAAGCCATTAACGGGCCCTACCGCCGCGGCAGAGAACAAAGGCAGGAGGGCGAGTCACTCCTCTTCTACATCGACACCAGCATCCTGCACACATTGTAAAAAAATAAAAGCAAAATAAAATCTCATGAATGAAAACGTAATGATGATGTTCACGGTATTATCATTCTAAACACAATTCCCTGCTCTGGGTGGGATCTCCGTCAGTCCAATTGCTGTACATGAAAAGTGTCTTGAGTTTGCAATTGAAAAGGTTTGCTGCTGCCGCTGTTCCACATACAGCCAACCAGTTGAAGAAATCACAGATCGAGGCATTAAACTTTGTTTTTAAGACATTTGAGACCATTCATGTTCATGGAAGAAGCTTCCAAACATGTATTCTATTGCCAATTTGTGACCTTGTAGATCTGCTATTTTTACTGTGCAACGTGCTTCCATAATTAAGACATGCTGCTGGCTTCTATGGAACTTGTATCCATGTGCAGTGCAGACCTGAGTGTATCTCGACCTTACCAGGAGGACAGTATGTAGGAACACATGTCTGAACTGCAGTAGCACTAGACATGCCATCTCACAACCTGATTCTCTGGACACTCTCACAGAACAAGCTCCTCACTCTGCCGTTCTTGGCACGTTTGATATATTGTCTCACAATTAGTTAAAACTACAAATTGTTAAATACTTTAGTTTACTAACTTCAACGTCCTTGATCAGGGCACCAGGCTCTTCTCCCAGATGGTCGATGAGGCACTTGATCAGGATTCATCTGGTTAGCTGTATGGGGTTTCCACTCTGCAGACAAAGTTTTATCCTTAATACAATGCATTACTTTGCACATTCAAGCTGGGCTTTTGTTTACCAACTTTAAAGTCTACCGTTTCAATTGTCCGCACACAGTTTTAGCATTTAGGGCCACATTTCCACCAGTGCTAAACACATTACCCCGAAACTTATTTGCCTTTTTTACGCGTTTGAAAAACAAAATTGGTCAACTAGCCAATCTAAATGAACAACAATGTTTTTCAAAATAGTAAAAAAAAGGCAAAGAAGTTCATGAATAAGAGGGGTTTAGTACCGACAAGACTATTAAGACATGCATTTCGTCTAGCAGGGAATGAACAGGACAGAGACATAGTGATGACCGTTTAGGATACATTAGTATCTAAAGTAAGTGATCGTAATTAACTTAATGGGACAGGTCTAGGACATTTGATAGGTTTGCGTTACAGGCAAGAAACTACAGTGGAAGTCAATGAGGAACATTTCTCACCCGCATGTGAAGTTACAACATGGCAAGGAAATGACAACACAAACTTCTACCAAAGTGTTCTAGCTTTTTTAAAGTTAATGAATACCGAAAATAGAAGATCTGCAAGTTCACAAACTTCACAGTGAGATGCAATGTGAGCTTGCATATCTGCCATTTTCTGATTTAGAAGCCGTTTTTAAGAATCATCCTCAGGTCGAAATGGTTTATTACCTGAAGCAGAGCACTCTTCTTTGCCCGATGTCGCTCTCCTACAGCACCCCTCTTAGATTGGAACATGGACAGCAGTTTAGGTGTATAGAGGTCCAACATCTCCATGAATTTCAGCTCAAGCTCCATTGTAGTGATCAACTTGAACTCTGCGCTGAACTGAAAAACAGATGAGGGGAAAGCAGAAAAACTAAGAACACATTGTGATCTTGTACATCCATTTTCCACCACCGTTGCTCCAGGAATGAGTACAATTGGTTAAATACAACGTAAATGTGTGTCACATGCAGGATGTCATTTCTACAAGAATCCAATTTACTCACTTGTGAAGCATCAAACAAGGCCGGCCATCTCTCCTTTACATCCTTGATGCTCATCTGCTGGCGGATGATGTCGCGTCATCTATGTGCAAAGGTTCTGCACATCAAGTCCCTGATGGCTGTGCCGTTTGTCTTCTTTGACTCGTCGATCAGTCGGTGTCGGTACAGCTCTTGTAGTTCCTTACCGTCTCTTAAAGGATCAGTTGGTGTCGGTACAGCTCTTGTAGTTCCTTACCGTCTCTTAAAGGATAGTCTGGGAGGTAAAGCACTTCTCCTTTCCGTGCTTTCTTTACATTCTTCGCAGATGCCCTTTCACCAGGCCTCTTGTTCTTAACAGTGTTGCAGGCCACCCCATGTCTTACATTTGCAAGGACAGTTTAAATGAATACAGGAAACTGAAGAGCCATGTCCAAATGTACCGTGATTCCCTCTGTAATGTTTCAGAAGGGTTCCTTTTGTTGAAGCCACGAAAGAGCAGCGTTTACATCGCCATTCCATAAGCTGTAAAACAAAGAAGAGATACACTAGGTGTTAACAGGGAACCAACAGACTGTTTATTTCATTCAAAAATGAGTTTGAATGATATTTGTCATACCAACTAATTACTAATCTATAAAAATCACACCTGTGTGAACTGAGCGATGCAACTATAGCCTATGCATCGTACTGTACTACTCATACTCTACAGTATAACTCATACTGTACACTGTACTCTGGCTGCTGTGTGTGTGACCTGAATCAGCCCAATCAACCCCAATTCGTACTCATCAGGACATACATACGGACATAGCAGTTAGTTGGAGCCGTCAGGCACCACTCAAATCCATATCACTGATAATCTACATCTACTCCCAACTGTAAAATCTCAATGATTCAACATTTTAATTATCCTCCTCAAGGATCAAAATATTACACAGGGAAGAATTATTGAAGCAGCTGTGTTCATATAAGGCAGCGAGCAGACAACGCAGTGGTAAATGAATAATATCTGCAACACAATGTTTCAGGAATATAGTTGAATATAACTAAAGAAAGGTTGTAAAGCAATTATTAAACAGTGTCGTACCAGTAAGGTATCCAGTCACTTGTTTGTCCAGACTGTTGAATTGCTGTCTGTACGAGTCTAGATGCCTGGGGGACAGCCACCGGGAGTCCAGTCCAGTCCAGTCCAGTCTAGATGCCTGGGGGACAGCCACCGGGAGGCAAAGAGTTGAGGTGGAGCTGGAAGACATGGACAGTAGGAAATAAGACTAAATACACAATAATGAAACCCTGTTCATTTCCCATCAGGCACACTGTTCAATCCTTAGCTCTTGTCAATACTTTTCATTGATTCAATATTTATAAATGCCACAGAAAGACTAATAGTTTAAAACCCCCCAAAAAGCTGAAATAGCAGATTTACAAGCACACAACGCATCACAAAGAGACATGCTGTGAGCTTGTAGATCGGCTATTTATTGCTACTTTTGTGCAGACACTGTAGTATGGGTGACAAAACATCAAACGTTGAGATATGGAGATATGAGGTTTCTGCCCAACAGCAACGATGTATATATGAAATTATGAATACATTGTGTGTGTTTTTGACGGTTGTTACCTGCTGGAACCCAGGTCAAGCCGTGACGAGGCTTTATCGATGGCAGCAGCAACGGAAGGAGAATCAAACAGAAGAGAAGGAGCCAGACAGTGATGCCTACAGACAAATATGCACACACACATGATCAGACAAAGCAACATACATTTTTATACAGGACTTTAGTCCATAAATACCTAATGTTGCGATCACACGGACAGATGCAAAGATACAGTCTAGTCTACTATTCATTTTTTTAATGGAAGCTAGCGACATGAAGATATACAGCCAATGTTTGTAGCAGCCGCAAAAGATACAACAGCTACAAAAGGTTGAGCTGGTTTCAACTTTAGCTACTGTAACTGCTCCTAAGCCATCTTCATCTGGTGCAGTAATAAGACAACGTCCTAACTGATATCGAGAGGGCTTTTTATTTATCCCAAGCGACAACGTGAGAAACTGCAAAGAAATCACATCAATATAACTTTTACAGACACAAACTAAACAATTGGGAACATACCGTATGCGCCTTCTGCACAGACTTTTAGGAGTTAAGATCTTGTTCTTTTTTATATTATTTTCTTTCTTATCTTTGTCATGTCAGACTCTCTGACATGAAAGAGCTCCTCTATTCCCCTCTGCTCTGTTTGTTCTGCTCTGACATGCCCAAGACCCAACAGGTGATTGAAATGAGGTGATTAGAGCAGGTGAGCCTAATTCAACCTGCCCATGAACCAGACAGACCACAAAACCACTAGAGCACAGTAGATGGCACTATATCACCATGCATTTACCATATGTACCCAAATAAACACACATATGATGTTCACATATACATTTTCAGAGGTGAGCAATAAAATAGAATATCACAAAATACCCATTGCTGGGACAGCTACAGCTAGGTGCAAATATATGGTCTAGCTTTGTATCTTTTGCATCTGCCAGTGTGATTGCAGCATAAGAAGTTGGCTACTAGTAGTACATAAAATGCCTTAATGAAACTGGACTTACAGGCTATAGTTGACAATGTCCACTCTGTCTGATGTTGGCTCTTGGCTGCAGTGATTTATTCAACAGTCTACAAAACAAAACACCAACATTAAACTGTATACTTTAAAAACATAAATGTGGAAATAGTAATAGAAATAGTAAAAACAGAGAGACGGGCTGGAGCGGTGGCGGTGGTTTGCTTTTCACCGCAGCTCGTGACATCATGTTGTAGTTCGGTGGTCACCTAACCACCGTAAATCCAGACTATGTATGAGCCTTAAGTGGAGGAGCTTTACTGGCTGGCATCTACAAGATGGGTCCAGTAAAGTTCCCAAGTCTCATACTTGGCTCATACATAGTCTGGATTCTCGGTGGTTAGGTGACCACCGAACTACAACATGACGTCACTGAGCCGCGGTGAAAGGCAAACCACTCACCACCGCTCAATGTTATTTCAGCTCCGGTGGTCAGCACCACCGAAAATCCAGACTATGAATAGGCCTTCAGTCATCGAGTCAGTGACCAGCCCAATGTACTGACATTTGGAATGTAGTGGCCTTTTGACCAGCTGGATCAATGTAGCTTGGGTAGGAGGGACTTGCTACAATTTGTTTGACCAACATCAGCCTTCCCTGACTATGTGAAAAGGAGTGCAGAATCTCACAGAAACCCTGGTCACTCTCACCTTGGACTTGGAGCCTGAAAAGATCAACTCTGATTTCCATGTCCAAAGATTGCCGTACGGTCATCGTCATATACAGTCGTAGCCGTAGCAAAGTAGTTGAAGCCATACAGTGGCTTTCTCAGTCCCTCTATGATGGGGTGCCCAGTTGAGGGGGCTTTAGAATAGCGGCAATGGCGTTACATAAGACAAACACACTTGTCTACATATTCTGGCCAATGTTTGGACATGGAAATCGGAGTTGATCTTTTCAGGCTCCAAGGTGAGAGTGACCAGGGTTTATGTGGGATTCCTGCACTCCTTTTCCCATAGTCAGGGAAGGCGGACGTTGGTCAAACAAATGTTTGTCATAGTTTCATTGAATGGACAAACTCTCATAAATCACATTAACTTGTGATGACATCATACCCAAATCCCAAAACATTACTCAATAAATAATCAGGTCACAGTAATTAAACATTCACAATTCACATTAGTTAGTTATCTTTCTTTCAAAATAACCCACTTCCCCGTTTAGATAACCCAACATTCATAAACATCCTCACATAAGATCACAGTATTACACATAACATCCTTTATTTTACTCCTCCAACCCAAATTAGTTGCACAACTTCACTAAATGCCCTGTCATGGCTGCCTTAGTTCCACTGCTGCAGCTACCAGGAGCTAAGCTCCCATGCTAGTTGCTAAGCTAACGCCAACTCACTCTAGTCTGCACTGACTCTTCTTCACATCCTAGTTATCCCAAAACAGTTACACAGTTAAAATACAATCCAGACATACAGGACATCATCCCATAGCATGTGCATTCCCAGTAATAACCATCTCACCTGCAAAATAGATCAATATATGCTGTGTTACACACTGCACATTGCTCACAGCAGCATGTGTTGCATCATTGAATGGACAAACTCTCATGGGATCACGTGAGAGTTCAGTCCACATGAACCTTGACACACCTCACAAACTCTGTTCCCCTAGTAATACTTCGCCACCTATTGGTGATATACTGGTACCGTTTTAAACACTGCACTGCAATAAAGAACCCAACACAAAAATACCTTTTCCATCACAAATCAAATATAGAGAACCTTCACACCCACAAAGGTTTGACAAAATCAAACTTTTAAATTGTCAGCAACTATATGGTTGCGCCACACGATATTCTCTACTAAATGAAGTGCATACATATTAGTGTAAAGTCCAACTCTATTTCCACTCCAAAGGACATTAAGGAAACAACTCCAAGATCCAACTCAAAGTCAACTTTTATTTTCAACTTTTGCACAGTTGCTTTTGTTGACTGGCTGGTTCTTCAATTAGGTTGAAAACCTTCGAACACAAAGAAACAAAGATTAACAACATTGCCAAACAAATGATAATCCTTTCAAACAGGTTCTCTTTTTAACCACTCGATTTTAAACATTAAATATATTTTCAAATAATTCAGTCTTTTAAACAGTTTTAAACAATGAATGCCTACATTAAATGTCTTAACTTATTACAGTCAACATCTTAAACTAATTGTTAAACACTTTACCCTTTCCTCTACTAAATGCCATCTTGTGGCCATTTTCTGAAAAATCGTGAAAATGCAGCACAAATCTTTGAATATATTCTTTCAGAACGAACATTTTTAACTCAAATCTTTGCTTCTGAGGGGTTCCTGGAATAACATATTTATACATATATATACAGATGAGGGTTGGCAGCCAAAAACAGTCAACTATTTTTTGGCCTCTTGCAGACGCCACCGCCACTTTGACCTGGTGCCTGCTTAAAATGGACCATGATGCTGCTGATCTGGGCCTCTGGTGCACCAGGAAAGGTCTGACCTGGGCCTCTGGTGCACCAGGAAAGGTCTGACCTGGGCCTCTGGTGCACCAGGAAAGGTTTGATCTGGGCCTCGGTTAGTTCGGAAATGTTTTCCGAACAATTTCTGCAATCAAAATAATGACAAATTGTATCGGTCATACGAGAGTGTAATATAAATAGAGATGTCCAAGTATACTCCAGGAAAAGGGACATTTGTCAGACACACATTATATGAACAAACAACTGGCAAAGACAATTGTTTATGTTACCGTTAAGTAGGGGAAAGAAGGCAGTTTTCTTGAATGGCTTCTTTTCCTGATGCCCACCACCCAGCATGTTGAAGAGACACATGAGTCTATTGGTGAAAAGTCTGAAAGAGATAAAACACACTCTTGTGAGGTGCCAATCTGCTGAGCACATTCTGTGCTTAAACAGACAGTCATACACTTGAAGCTGTACATAGTGGCTAATACACCCATACATTGATAACTGCGTGCTATAGCAACTTGCAAAGCAAACACTTGAGATGAAACAGCAATAACACATTGTAACCCTTCAATTTGAATTCATACCTGCCAAGTATATTTCTTGTACAGGATTTGATGTCCTTCCCTCCTATATTGGACATCTTTGATATCTGTATAAAAAAACATATGCCGTCTTGGTTTCTGTAAAATTATAGAAAGTAACAATAAATATTTGCTGAACATGTAAAAGATCCATTTCACAATTATGATGTATACAACCAAAATGTTTTAAATTGACGCTAGTTTGAAAAAACTGTGATGTGGGCTATGTGATGCTTCACTTTGGCTGGTGAACATGTGAATAAACATTGTGTTTTACAAGTTCAAAATAGTCCTCTCCCCCCCAGTAATGTTTATGTCTAATGTCATCAAAACGTACTTGTTTGAATCCTGTGACCTGATTTTAAATCATCCACACATTTAAACTATGAATAAAAAAAGACCAAGGACAGAAAATTGTTATTTTTTACCATTGACGACGGAAAAGAAGGGCGTTCTTTTTAAATGGCCTCTTCTGTGTTGGCCCTCCACCCTGCATGTTCTCATCAGGCCATTTGTGAAAAGGCTGAAACGGATACAAAGAAAATGCATATACATTGTCAACTGCATACTTTCAATCACACTAAGATGAAACGGCAATAAGACACTAATAACATTTTAGTGCAGGAACAAACCCTCTAAAAGAGGCTTAGTTTTTGAGATACCCCTCCCCGAGGTATAACAAAAAGTTATGAAATTAATACATGAAGTCACTCACCATATAGGCAAAAACGCCTATCCTAAAAGAGGGAGTTCCAAGTTAATCCTCTGTCATTTTCTACCTGCTGGTTGTTTTTACATCATACTTGCACAGATGATCTACAGGTAGTGTGTCTACATCCCAGAACAATCACAGATGATCTACAGGTAGTGTGTCTACATCCAGAACAATCACAGATGATCTACAGGTAGTGTGTCTACATCCCAGAACAATCACAGATGATCTACAGGTAGTGTGTCTACATCCAGAACAATCACAGATGATCTACAGGTAGTGTGTCTACATCCAGAACAATCACAGATGATCTACAGGTAGTGTGTCTACATCCAGAACAATCACAGATGATCTACAGGTAGTGTGTCTACATCCAGAACAATCACAGATGATCTACAGGTAGTGTGTCTACATCCAGAACAATCACAGATGATCTACAGGTAGTGTGTCTACATCCCAGAACAATCAGAATGCCAATATTTGGTTCTATTGTGAATCAGCAGCCTTTTATATAAGGTATTAAATTAGCGGAAATAGCAAAGTTAACTTTTCTGAGCAACATTCACTTGTCCTACTCTTTATCAGGGGTAGAACTAAATGGGACATAGTTTTCATATCCCCTTCGTTAAATGGATTGTCCCAAGTTTTACTTTTACTGCAAAAGTCATGAAATTAATCCATGAAGTGACTCACCACATAATGAAAAAACGCCTATCCTGAAAGAGGGATATCCAAGAAAGTCCTCTTGTAGCCGTCTTGTAGCTGCAGTACGGCCAATCCCTGATGGTCTAGTGGTTAGGAAGGGGGGGAGGGGGACCCAGGCCAGGCCTGGCTGGTTGGCTGACCAGAGGCCTGGCCTGTGTGGGTCCCCAGTTTTTGAAGGGGGGGGGGGGGGGGAAACACCTGGGGAAGAGTACAAGTAAAGTAAAGTTAAAAAGCTCCCGCTGGACTCTGGTCGGTGTAGACTTGAGCACTGCGTAATTGCGAACGCAGTGAGCACTTACTATGAGACCTAGCAGATCATGTCTGTGTGTGTGTGTGTCTGTCTGTCCCGCTATCCAAATATGGAGTGTGTTGCATCAGCAATCACTCAGCTCCATATATGGGCACAAAAGGGGCCAGGTCCACTCAGCTCCATATATGGGCACAAAAGGGGCCAGTGATTTGATTGTTGTGGACCTGGCCCCTTTTGTGCCCATATATGGAGCCGAGTGCGTTCGCGCGTCTTACTTAAAAAAACATTAGACTTTCACTACTTGTATAAAAGTGATTATACAATTTGGTACCTTGAGGAGTGCTTGAGAGAGTGCCTCGAGACAGTCTTCGAGACCTTCGAGACAGGAACACTGTAGAGGGGAATAAAAACAAGCCATATTTACACCATCACAAATGTGTTCACAGCTCAATGTTCTCTAGTCCTGCTTCTTCTTTGCCCGGGCTAGTGCCACGATTTGCTGTTTTTGGGGAAGAATAAACAAACCTAAATAAATTAAATATTTTCTATCTCCATATACGTTGAGATGCCTGGGTGCTCAGAGCAGTTCCTAATTCAAATGTGGTACAAAATACAACTCTGATACAATCCAGCATTACCGATACAAAACAGCCATTCCAATAAAGAAAACAAAAGGAAATCTCAACAAAATCAGAGAACACATTCAGATGCTCTCACAATTGTCTAATGTTCATAATAAATGCTTACTTTGCTCAACATATATTCATATATGACTTTAACCATTTTCTCATTACACTCTTTAAGACCAGGTGTTCTATGGATCTTCCAATAAAAGAGCAGGATTCTGTCAGCTGTAACAATTCAAACTTTTAAAATGGTGAATTCATTATTCCAGGGACCACTGCCCTGGCACTGCACTGTGAATCCCGCCCATTTTTCCTGAAATTCAGGTAACCTACACCAGAAAGAACATTTCCTGAATTATAATTATGGAATTGTACCTTGAGGAGTGCTGGAGCTGCTTGGGGCATGTCTCAGAAGCACTGTAGAGGAAAACAAAGTACATCAAAGCCTCAATTACAACACCGCAAATGTTATCAGAGCTCTATTGTCAATCAAAATGTACGCTCTATTGTCAATCAAAATGTACAAGGGAGTCCTCCGCACTCCTAGACTAAATACTGAGCTGGTGTTGCCCGTTGCCCTCCTGTTTTGAGAGAAAAAAACATTACACTTTCACTACTTGTATACTAAACTAATACAGTAATACGGTATGCTATGATTATACAATTTGGTACCTTGAAGAGACATCCTATGTTTGTAGCAGCCGCAAAAGATACAACAGCTACAAAAGGTTGAGCTGGTTTCAACTTTAGCTACTGTAACTGCTCCTAAGCCATCTTCATCTGGTGCAGTAATAAGACAACGTCCTAACTGATATCGAGAGGGCTTTTTATTTATCCCAAGCGACAACGTGAGAAACTGCAAATAAATCACATAACAATATTATTTTAAATACAACAAACATGAAATATGAATGTCCTTGTTGTCAATCCTGATGTCCGTATTATATAAACAACACAATGAAATGTACACAAACAATAAACGATACAATGGCAATATAACTTTTACAGACACAAACAAAACAATTGGGAACACATACCGTATGCGCCTTCTGCACAGACTTTTAGGAGTTCAGTTAAGTTCTTGTTCTTTTTTATATTATTTTCTTTCTTATCTTTGTCATGTCAGACTCTCTGACATGAAAGAGCTCCTCTCTTCCCCTCTGCTCTGTTTGTTCTGCTCAAACATGCCCAAGACCCAACAGGTGATTGAAATGAGGTGATTAGAGCAGGTGAGCCTAATTCAACCTGCCCATGAACCTAGGACTACATGTTGTCTCAGTAAGACAGCCCTCCCCCTATCCACAAGGAGCAGTGCACGAAAGCATTATGGGAATTGTAGTCTGGGAAGGAAGTGTCCATGACATCATGGACACTTTGAAATACTAAAAACTAAAAACCCCCGTAAAGTGTTTGTCTCCCAAACATAATTAAAATAAGATGGTTGCAAAAGGGGTGAAGTGTATTTTTGGCAAAGTATAAAGGTAATATTTGCATATCACGGAGGCTTAGACCTCAGGGGCTAATGGCTCTGACAACAGCCTCAATAATTTCAGCCTCACAGTGATTTATTTTCCGTCCCATTTCAATTTGATGGGTCAAGTTAGAGTATGACAATTTGGCCATTAATTCTAAATTCACTGCGTATAGTTACCTCAGGTGGCTGTATTGCAGCTGACGAGGTAGTTAGCAGACTGGGCCCCTGGATGGGATAGTTCATTCTGTGTGTCAGCTTCGCCATTTCCTCGTCCAGTCTTTTTGTTGAGGCCTGGAAGCTGAGCTGCAGGTCTGCATATTGTCCTCGTAGACTGGCCAATACTGCAGCGTCTTGACTGGCCTTTTCCCCTTCACGCTGTGCTTGGTCATCTCTCTGTTTTGTCTTCAGCCCATGCTATTAAACGGTCCAAGAACGCATGTGCCACTTCATCTTCAATTTGAGAAAGCGCTAGAGAAATCTGAGGAAATCCTGCAGAAATCTCAGGAAATCCTTGATAAATCACTGGATAAATCGCAGAAAATCCTGGATAAAGCTGAGGAAATCCTTGAGAAAGCGCTAGAGAAATCTGAGGAAATCCTGCAGAAATCTCAGGAAATCCTTGATAAATCACTGGATAAATCGCAGAAAATCCTGGATAAAGCTGAGGAAATCCTTGAGAGCGCTAGAGAAATCTGAGGAAATCCTTGATAAATCACTGGAGAAATCTGAGGAAATCCTTGAGAGCGCTAGAGAAATCTGAGGAAATCCTTGATAAATCACTGGAGAAGTCACAGAAAATCCTGGATAAAGCTGAGGAAATTCTTGAGAGCGCTAGAGAAATCTCAGGAAATCCTGCAGAAATCTCAGGAAATCCTTGAT
This sequence comes from Protomyctophum bolini, assembly GCF_963924005.1. NCBI lineage: Eukaryota > Metazoa > Chordata > Actinopteri > Myctophiformes > Myctophidae > Protomyctophum > Protomyctophum bolini. The sequence goes on along the minus strand of NC_137880.1, from coordinate 39,692,569 downwards.
AAATCGCAGAAAATCCTGGATAAAGCTGAGGAAATCCTTGAGAAAGCGCTAGAGAAATCTGAGGAAATCCTGCAGAAATCCTTGATAAATCACTGGAGAAATCGCAGAAAATCCTGGATAAAGGAGGCAAAGAGTTGAGGTGGAGCTGGAAGACATGGACAGTAGGAAATAAGACTAAATACACAATAATGAAACCCTGTTCATTTCCCATCAGGCACACTGTTCAATCCTTAGCTCTTGTCAATACTTTTCCTTGATTCAATATTTATAAATGCCACAGAAAGACTAATAGTTTAAAACCCCCCAAAAAGCTGAAATAGCAGATTTACAAGGAAACAACGCATCACAATGAGACACAATGTGAGCTTGTAGATCGGCTATTTATTGCTGCTTTTGTGCAGACACTGTAGTATGGGTGACAAAACATCAAACGTTGAGACATGGAGATATGAGGTTTCTGCCCAACAGCAACGATGTATATATGAAATTATGAATACATTGTGTGTGTTTTTGACGGTTGTTACCTGCTGGAACCCAGGTCAAGCCGTGACGAGGCTTTATCGATGGCAGCAGCAAGGGAAGGAGAATCAAACAGAAGAGAAGGAGCCAGACAGTGATGCCTACAGACAAATATGCACACACACATGATCAGACAAAACATACATTTTTATACAGGACTTTAGTCCATAAATAGCTAATGTTGCGATCACACGGACAGATGCAAAGATACAGTCTAGTCTACTATTCATTTTTTTAATGAAAGCTAGCGACATGAAGATATACAGCCAATGTTTGTAGCAGCCGCAAAAGATACAACAGCTATAAAAGGTTGAGCTGGTTTCAACTTTAGCTACTGTAACTGCTCCTAAGCCATCTTCATCTGGTGCAGTAATAAGACAACGTCCTAACTGATATCGAGAGGGCTTTTTATTTATCCCAAGCGACAACGTGAGAAACTGCAAAGAAATCACATCAATATAACTTTTACAGACACAAACAAAACAATTGGGAACATACCGTATGCGCCTTCTGCACAGACTTTTAGGAGTTCAGTTAAGTTCTTTTTTATATTATTTTCTTTCTTATCTTTGTCATGGCAGACTCTCTGACATGAAAGAGCTCCTCTATTCCCCTCTGCTCTGTTTGTTCTGCTCTGACATGCCCAAGACCCAACAGGTGATTGAAATGAGGTGATCAGAGCAGGTGAGCCTAATTCAACCTGCCCATGAACCAGACAGACCACAAAACCACTAGAGCACAGTAGATGGCACTATATCACCATGCATTTACCATATGTACCCAAATAAACACACATATGATGTTCACATATACATTTTCAGAGGTGAGCAATAAAATAGAATATCACAAAATACCCATTGCTGGGACAGCTACAGCTAAAGGTGCAAATATATGGTCTAGCTTTGTATCTTTTGCATCTGCCAGTGTGATTGCAGCATAAGAAGTTGGCTACTAGTAGTACATAAAATGCCTTAATGAAACTGGACTTACAGGCTATAGTTGACAATGTCCACTCTGTCTGATGTTGGCTCTTGGCTGCAGTGATTTATTCAACAGTCTACAAAACAAACACCAACATTAAACTGTATACTTTACACTCTATACTTTAAAAACATAAATGTGGAAATAGTAATAGAAATAGTAAAAACAGAGAGAAAGGCTGGAGCGGTGGCGGTGGTTTGCTCTTCACCGCGGCTCGTGACATCATGTTGTAGTTCGGTGGTCACCTAACCACCGTAAATCCAGACTATGTATGAGCCTTAAGTGGAGGAGCTTTACTGGCTGGCATCTACAAGATGGGTCCAGTAAAGTTCCCAAGTCTTAAGGCTCATACATAGTCTGGATTCTCGGTGGTTAGGTGACCACCGAACTACAACATGACGTCACTGAGCCGCGGTGAAGAGCAAACCACTCACCACCGCTCAATGTTATTTCATCTCCGGTGGTCAGCTCACCACCGGAGCGGTGGTCACCTCACCACCGGAAATCCAGACTATGAATAGGCCTTCAGTCATCGAGTCAGTGACCAGCCCAATGTACTGACATTTGGAATGTAGTGGCGTTTTGACCAGCTGGATCAATGTAGCTTGGGTAGGAGGGACTTGCTACAATTTGTTTGACCAACATCAGCCTTCCCTGACTATGTGAAAAGGAGTGCAGAATCTCACAGAAACCCTGGTCACTCTCACCTTGGACTTGGAGCCTGAAAAGATCAACTCGGATTTCCATGTCCAAAGATTGCCGTACGGTCATCGTCATATACAGTCGTAGCCACAGCAAAGTAGTTGAAGCCATACAGTGGCTTTCTCAGTCCCTCTATGATGGGGTGCCCAGTTGAGGGGGCTTTAGAATAGTGGAAATGGCGTTACATAAGACAAACACACTTGTCTACATATTCTGGCCAATGTTTGGACATGGAAATCGGAGTTGATCTTTTCAGGCTCCAAGGTGAGAGTGACCAGGGTTTATGTGGGATTCCTGCACTCCTTTTCCCATAGTCAGGGAAGGCGGACGTTGGTCAAACAAATGTTTGTCATAGTTTCATTGAATGGACAAACTCTCATAAATCACATTAACTTGTGATGACATCATACCCAAAATCCCAAAACATTACTCAATCAATAATCAGGTCACAGTAATTAAACACATTAGTTATCTTTCTTTCAAAATAACCCACTTCCCTGTTTAGATAACCCAACATTCATAAACATCGTCACATAAGATCACAGTATTACACATAACATCCTTTATTTTACTCCTCCAACCCAAATTAGTTAGCACAACTTCACTAAATGCCCTGTCATGGCTGCCTTAGTTCCACTGCTGCAGCTACCAGGAGCTAAGCTCCCATGCTAGTTGCTAAGCTAACGCCAACTCACTCTAGTCTGCACTGACTCTTCTTCACATCCTAGTTATCCCAAAAAACAGTTAAAATACAATCCAGACATACAGTACATGATCCCATAGCATGTGCAGTCCCAGTAATAACCATCTCACCTGCAAAATAGATCAATATATGCTCAGTGTTACACACTGCACATTGCTCACAGCAGCATGTGTTGCATCATTGAATGGACAAACTCTCATGGGATCACGTGAGAGTTCAGTCCACATGAACCTTGACACACCTCACAAACTCTGTTCCCCTAGTAATACTTCGCCACCTATTGGTGATATACTGGTACCGTTTTAAACACTGCACTGCAATAATGAACCCAACACAAAAATACCTTTTCCATCACAAATCAAATATAGAGAACCTTCACACCCACAACATGTATGACAAAATCAAACTTTTAAATTGTCAGCAACTATATGGTTGCGCCACACGATATTCTCTCCTAAATGAAGTGCATACATATTAGTGTAAAGTCCAACTCTATTTCCACTCCAAAGGACATTAAGGAAACAACTCCAAGATCCAACTCAAAGTCAACTTTTATTTTCAACTTTTGCACAGTTGCAGTTGCTTTTGTTGACTGGCTGGTTCTTCAATTAGGTTGAAAACCTTCGAACACAAAGAAACAAAGATTAACAACATTGCCAAACAAATGATAATCTTTTCAAACAGGTTCTCTTTTTAACCACTCGATTTTAAACATTAAATATATTTTCAAATAATTCAGTCTTTTAAACAGTTTTAAACAATGAATGCCTACATTAAATGTCTTAACTTATTACAGTCAACATCTTAAGCAAATTATTAAACACTTTACCCTTTCCTCTACTAAATGCCATCTTGTGGAAATTTTCTGAAAAATCGTGAAAATGCAGCACAACTCTTTGAATATATTCTATCAGAACGAACATTTTTAACTCAAATCTTTGCTTCTGAGGGGTTCCTGGAATAACATAATTATACATGTATATACACACATAGAGATGAGGGTTGGCAGGCAAAAACAGTCTACTATTTTTTGGCCTCTTGCAGCCGCGCCCGCCACTTTGACCTGGTGCCTGCTTAAAATGGACAATGATGGTGCTGATCTGGGCCTCTGGTGCACCAGGAAAGGTCTGACCTGGGCCTCTGGTGCACCAGGAAAGGTCTTATCTGGGCCTCTGGCGCACCAGGAAATGTCTGATCTGGGCCTCTGGTGCACCAGGAAATGTCTGATCTGGGCCTCTGGTGCACCAGGAAAGGTCTTACGGACAGCTTCTGCAATAAAAACAATTACTGATCTAATCATCCATTCCGATCAACGGGTAACGGGGAATCAGGGTTCGATTCCGGAGAGGGAGCCTGAGAAACGGCTACCACATCCAAGGAAGGCAGCAGGCGCGCAAATTACCCACTCCCGGCACGGTGAGGTAGTGACGAAAGATAGCAATCCAGGACTCTTTGGAGGCCCTGTAATTGGAATGAGTGGACTTTAATTCCTTTGACGAGGAGCCATTGGAGGGCAAGTCTGGTGCCAGCAGCCGCGGTAATTCCAGCTCCAATAGCGTATCTTAAAGTTGCTGCAGTTAAAAAGCTCCTAGTTGGATCTCGGGACCGAGCTGACGGTCCGCCGACAGGCGAGCCACCGTCCGTCCCAGCCCCTGCCTTCCGGCGCCCCCCCGATGCTCTTAACTGAGTGTCCTGCTTGGGGTCCAGAGCGTTTACTTTGAAAAAAATAGAGTGTTCAAAGCAGGCCCTAGTCGCCTGAATACCGCAGCTAGGAACAATGGAATAGGACCCCGGTTCTATTTTGTGGGTTTTATTATCTGAACTGGGGCCATGATTAAGAGGGACGGCCGGGGGCATTCGTATTGCGCCGCTAGAGGTGACATTCTTGGACCGGCGCAAGACGGACAAAAGCGAAAGCATTTGCCAAGAATGTTTTTCATTAATCAAGAACGAAAGTCGAAGGTTCGAAGACGATCAGATACTTTCTCAAGGATTTCCTCAGCTTTATCCAGGATTTTCTGCGATTTATCCAGGATTTCCTGCGATTTCTCCAGGATTTCCTGCGATTTCTGCAGGATTTCCTGAGATTTATCTAGGATTTTCTCGGATTTCTCCAGGATTTTCCTGGAGGAACTCCACCACTACCTTCTGAAATTCTTGAGTAAAAAATAAATAAACGGTAAATGTTTTAAATTAGTTTAATTTCAAATACTTCCATTCTTACTTGCATCTCGCATTGGGTACTTTGACTTCGCTGTTTTTTTTTTTTTTAAGTCAAGACTCAGTCAGTTTGGTGGTACCCTCCTCCACCACCAAGTCTAGCCGGGGCCTGCTTGATATAAGCAGCTGTAGCCGCGCTGACCTGGCCCTCTGTTGCTGTCGGCAATACCTTCCCAACAATTTCTGCAATCAGAATGACAAATTGTATCGGTCATACGTGAGAGTAATACAATATAATATATAATAGAGATGTCCAAGTATACTCCAGAAAAAGGGACATTTGTCAGACACACATTATATGAACAAACAACTGGCAAAGACACTTGTTTATGTTACCATTAAGTAGGGGAAAGAAAGCCGTTTTCTTAAACAGCTTTTTCTCCCGCTGCCCACCACCCATCATATTAAATTGACACAGCAATCTATTGGTGAAAAGTCTGAAAGAGATATAAAACACTCTTGTGAGGTGCCAATCTGCTGAGCACATTCTGTGCTTAAACAGACAGTCATACACTTGAAGCTGTACATAGTGGCTAATACACCCATACATTGATAACTGCCTGCTATAGCAACTTGCAAAGCAAACACTTGAGATGAAACAGCAATAACACATTGTAACCCTTCAATTTGAATTCATACCTGCCAAGTATATTTCTTGTACAGGATTTGATGTCCTTCCCTACTATATTGGACATCTTTGATATCTGTATAAAAAACATATGCCGTCTTGGTTTCTGTAAAATTATAGAATGTAACAATAAATATTTGCTGAACATGTAAAAGATCCATTTCCCCAATTATGATGTATACAACCAAAATGTTTTAAATTGACGCTTGTTTGAAAAAACTGTGATGTGGGCTATGTGATGCTTCACTTTGGCTGGTGAACATGTGAATAAACATTGTGTTTTACAAGTTCAAAATAGTCCTCTCCCCCCCAGTAATGTTTATGTCTAATGTCATCAAAACGTACTTGTTTGAATCCTGTGACCTGATTTTAAATCATCCACACATTTAAACTATGAATAAAAAAAGACCAAGGACAGAAAATTGTTATTTTTTACCATTGACGACTGAAAAGAAGGGCGTCTTTTTAAATGGCCTCTTTTCTGTGTTGGCCCTCCACCCTGCATGTTCTCATCAGGCCATTTGTGAAAAGGCTGAAACGGATACAAAGAAAATGCATATACATTGTCAACTGCATACTTTCAATCACACTAAGATGAAACGGCAATAAGACACCAATAACATTTTAGTGCGGGAACAAACCCTCTAAAAGAGGCTTCGTTTTTGAGATACAACAAAATGGGACATTTCCCAGAAGAATCAGAATGCCAATATTTGGTTCTATTGTGAATCAGCAGCCTTTTATATAAGGTATTAAATTAGCAGAAATAGCAAAGTTAACTTTTCTGAGCAACATTCACTTGTCCTACTCTTTATCAGGGGTAGAACTAAATGGGACATAGTTTGTTCATATCTTTAGGATGTCCCCTTTGTTAAATGGATTGTCCCAAGTTTAACTTTTACTGCAAAAGTCATGAAATTAATCCATGAAGTGACTCACCACATAATGAAAAAACGCCTATCCTGAAAAAGTCCTCTTGTAGCCGTCTTGTAGCTGCAGTACGGCCAATCCCTGATGGTCTAGTGGTTAGGAAGGGAGGGGGACGCAGGCCAGGCCTGGCTGGTTGGCTGACCAGAGGCCTGGCCTGTGTGGGTCCCCAGTTTTTGAAGGGGGGGGGGGGGGGGGCTGCTTTAAAAAGCCTGCCATGGCCGTGGAGATCTGGGCCTCCGTTGAATCTGGGAAGTTCTTTCGAACAGCTTCTGCAATAAAAACAATTAAATACCAATTGTTACGTTTGTCAATATGTTACATCAGCCACACATTTAAAATATGAATAAAAAAAGACCAAGGACAGAAAATTGTAATTTTTTACCATTGACCAGCGAAAAGAACGTTGTCTTTTTAAAGGCTTTTTTCTTTTTGGGCCCTCCACCTTCCATATTAAAAGACTTCATAAGTTCGTTGGTGAAAAGGCTGAAACGGATACAAAGAAAATGCATATACATTGTCAACTGCATACTTTCAATCACACTAAGATGAAACGGCAATAAGACACTAATAACATTTAATGCATATCTGTTTTACAGTTTTCGTTCACCTTCCCAGGATCCCATGTGTACAGGTCTTGTACGTCGTCCCCCCGACAGACAGAGTTGAAATCTGATATTACAAATTACAAACGGCGTTTTAAATGTTTTGAATATAACGTATTTAAAGATGGCCAATATATATTTTGTATTTACCATTGAACTCAATACTGACCTGGTGTGACCTGGTGCCCCTGCTGTTTTGAGGAGAAAAAAACATTAGACTTTCACTACTTGTATACTAAAGTGATACAGTAATACGGTATGCTATGATTATACAATTTGGTACCTTGAGGAGTGCCTTGAGACAGCCTTCGAGACAGGGACAGGGACACTGTAGAGGGGAATAAAAACAAGCCATATTTACACCATCACAAATTTGTTCACAGCTCAATGCTCTCTAGTCCTGCTCCTTTGCCCCGGGCTAGTGCCACGATTTGCTGTTTTTGGGGAAGAACAAACAAATCTAAATAAATTAAATATTTTCTATACCATCTCCATACACGTTGAGATGCCTGGGTGCTCAGAGCAGTTCCTAATTCAAATGTGGTACAAAATACAACTCTGATACAATCCAGCATTACCGATACAAAACAGCCATTCCAATAAAGAAAACAAAAGGAAATCAACAAAATCAGAGAACACATTCAGATGCTCTCACAATTGTCTAATGTTCATAATAAATGCTTACTTTGCTCAACATATATTCATATGTGATTTTAACCATTTTCTCATTACACTCTTTAAGACCAGGGGCTGGATTTTGAAGGTGCGTTTTACCTATTACAGTAATATGAGCTGGGGGCGTGAGGTATGTCATATTGCAATTTTAAGCATGTTAAGAAGCGCTTTCGACACCCCGTGGAGTGCGCAAAACGGCCTTGAATTAGTCATGGGAGTGTTTAAGGCGTGTTTGAGAGTTACCCAATCAACATGTCCGTACTATTTTCTTTACCAGTCAGCTGATGTCACATACGGAATGCGCACTTTGGGGATCGTTATTATTACATTTCTTCAGGCTGGCACCATAGAAGACATGACATATGACTTTGTCACATTTGGGTTAATTGTTCCTATTGCACTGCATGCTGTCACCTTTATGCCTCAAAATAAGTTGTTTCTATTGAGAAACACCAGTAAAATTATATTTTAATTTAAATTATAATTATATTATATTTGAAATGAGTAATGAGTTGAATGCCTGGTGCGTATGCCCGTGATGCGGTATGGTCCCGTGATGGTATGGTCTTCGCTCGTAGCATTTTATTGAAGAAGACTTTGAAGACTGTGATACAGCATATGAAAGCAAACTTCCCAAGGATTATGGATATGTTTTTGTTTTTTTTTAAGGTTGAGAAATGAAAGAATTATGACCGTTTCTAATCTCAACATTTTAATAAAATGACGCAATAAAAAGACGCTGTTGCCATGTCTCAGAGAAACAAGTAAATAGGTCTATAAAAATAATCCCAAAATAAGCGCATATAACAGGGGTCTGTAACCTATTTTAAATGAAGTGCCATGTTTTTATTTTCTAGATAGTGAGTCTGCTATATCCAGATTAATTTTAATGACACCACATTAAAATAAAAAACATATTTTGATTGTCCACAAATATAAAGTTCTTACATCTTTTTAAATATTTTCTTGCACATTGTTATAATGATCATTATATATCTGCCTGCAGTCAGAGTTCATAGTTTTAATGAATGAATGTGATGCATTGTGAGCTGGTAGATCTGCTATTTTCAAAAGTAAAGTTTTAATTACATTTTTGTATTAGCCGTCCTTAGTTGGGCAAATGCATTCATCTGGGGATCCTTGACATGGGAATGTGCTGTGTGAGGATCACTGGTTTAAACAACATTAGGAGAAACCTTTAGAAACAAGAAAAGCAACCACAACTAGGCCTACCAATATTTACAAGCAACTTTACAGAAAAAGAAGCCGCTTATAATAAACAGACTTGGCAACACTCCAGCAGCGTCCCAGAGCCGCTCAAGTGTAAAATCAAACAGTGCTTTTTCTTCTTTTTGCGTTTATGAGGTGCCTAGACCCACGTCTAATCGTTATGCGCAGGTCAAGGGGCTTAATAGCAAATTGCGCAAAGCGAAAATAATTAACATATGGACACTCCCACAATGCTAAAATATTCAGCAACGTCGTATTCCATATGTGTGTGCGTTCAACACGGGACGATAAGGCTTTCATAATACGATTGTGCGCAGAGCGAGGCCAATTTATGTATTACCACATGGTAAAACGCACCTTCAAAATCCAGCCCCAGGTGTTCTATGGATCTTCCAATAAAAGAGCAGGATTCTGTCAGCTGTAACAATTCAAACTTTTAAAATGGTGAATTCATTATTCCAGGGACCACTGCCCTGGCACTGCACTGTGAATACGCCCCATTTTTCCTGAAATTCAGGTACCTACACCAGAAAGAACATTTCCTGAATTATAATGGAATTGTACCTTGAGGAGTGCTGGAGCTGCTTGGGGCATGTCTCAGAAGCACTGTAGAGGAAAACAAAGTACATCAAAGCCTCAATTACAACACCGCAAATGTTATCAGAGCTCTATTGTCAATCAAAATCATCAATCAGCAGTGTATGGAAACCAATTTGGCCCCAGTCAGTCAGTTCACCATACAATGCTCAAATGACATTGAGAATAAGCTGCTGATTGATGAGTACTACCATAGAAGAGTTATAGAACAATATTTTGTCATTCCAGCTGTTTTGAGGCATAGGTCTACCTGAGAAACATCCTGAGATTCTACATGAAGTGGGTAATATAAAAACATGGCATCAAAATATATATTTATATAAGTCTTGAAAAGAACTGTAAAAGGGGCCTATTTTTTACACATCTTGGGGTCCTACCTGTGGACAATATGTGCAAATATGTAAATCCAAAAAGTAGGTGGACAATGGAGCAGGATTAACTTGACTTTTCTGCATTTGCATTTGCAAATCTCATGGATACATTTCATGACTTTTGAGGTACCCCCGTTAGAAGAGTAGGAGCAGTATTACTGGTCTAACTGTGTATACTTGACTCATCCAGCGCCATCTGATGGAGGGCTCTCGCCACCATAAATGCATTGTGAATGAGCACTGCTCTTAACTTGAAAGACATTTTGGATCTGATAAATATTCTGATTTGAGCAGTTGGTGGAACTCACTCTGTGATTGGACGGCGGTGCACGGGCAGGTGTTCCTCGTCCCCGCCGGAGGGTCTGCCGAGTGTAGCCAAGAGCTCTGTGGCCACGCCCATGACTCTTAAAGGGGGAGGCGTCTTGTAGCTGCAGTACGGCCAATCCCTGATGGTCTAGTGGTTAGGAAGGGGGGGGGGGACCCAGGCCAGGCCTGGCTGGCTGGCTGACCAGAGGCCTGGCCTGTGTGGGTCCCCAGTTTTTGAAAGGGGGGGGGGGGGGGAATCCTGCGATTTCCTCAGACTTCTCTATCGCCTTCTGGAGGATTTCCTCAGACTTCTGTCGCTTTCGCCATGATTTTCTCAGCTTTTGTTGGATTTCTCCAAGTTTTCCTGGAGGTTTTCTACTACCTTCTGAAATTCTTGAGTCAAAAAAAAAAAAGGTAAATGTTTCACTTTCATTGACCATTTTATTTAAAATTAGTTTAATTTCAAATACTTCCATCCATACAACTCTGATACAATCCAGCATTACCGATACAAAACAGCCATTCCAATAAAGAAAACAAAAGGAAATCTCAATACTGACCTGGTATGACTTGCAAGGTGCCCTAGTGCCCCTTGTGTACCTGCTGAACATCAAAACAGTGTTAAGCAGGGTACCCTCCACCACCACTTCGAGCCGGGGCCTGCTTTAGATAAGCTGCTGTAGCCTGGCTGACCTGGCCCTCTGTTGCTGTTGGCAACACCTTCCGAACAATTTCTGCAATCAGAATAATGAAAAACATTGTATCGGTCATACGTGAGAGTAATATAATATATAATAGAGATGTCCAAGTATACTCCAGAAAAAGGGACATTCGTCAGACACACATTATATGAACTAACAAAGACAATTGTTTATGTTACCGTTTACTAGTGGAAAGAAGGCCGTTTTCTTGAATGCTTTTTCTCCCGCTGCCCACCACCCAGCAGGTTGAATTGAGACATCAATTTATTTGTGAAAAGTCTGAAAGAGATATAAAACACTCTTGTGAGGTGCCAATCGGCTGAGCACATTCTGTGCTTAAACAGACAGTCATACACTTGAAGCTGTACATAGTGGCTAATACACCCATACATTGATAACTGCGTGCTATAGCAACTTGCAAAGCAAACACTTGCGATGAAACAGCAATAACACATTGTAACCCTTCAATTTGAATTCATACCTGCCAAGTATATTTCTTGTATAGGATTTGATGTCCTTCCCTCCTATATTGGACATCTTTGATATCTGTATAAAAAAACATATGCCGTCTTGGTTTCTGTAAAATTATAGAAAGTAACAATAAATATTTGCTGAACATGTAAAAGATCCATTTCACAATTATGATGTATACAACCAAAATGTTTTAAATTGACGCTAGTTTGAAAAAACTGTGATGTGGGCTATGTGATGCTTCACTTTGGCTGGTGAACATGTGAATAAACATTGTGTTTTACAAGATCAAAATAGTCCTCTCCCCCCCAGTAATGTTTATGTCTAATGTCATCCAAACGTACTTGTTTGAATCCTGTGACCTGATTTTAAATCATCCACACATTTAAACTATGAATAAAAAAAGACCAAGGACAGAAAATTGTTATTTTTTACCATTGACGACGGAAAAGGGCGTCTTTTTAAATGGCCCCTTTTCTGTTTTGGCCCTCCACCCTGCATGTTCTCATCAGGCCATTTGTGAAAAGGCTGAAACAGATACAAAGAAAATGCATATACATTGTCAACTGCATACTTTCAATCACACTAAGATGAAACGGCAATAAGACACTAATAACATTTCAGTGCAGGAACAAACCCTCTAAAAGAGGCTTAGTTTTTGAGATACAACAAAATGGGACATTTCCCAGAAGAATCAGAATGCCAATATTTGGTTCTATTGTGAATCAGCAGCCTTTTATATAAGGTATTAAATTAGCAGAAATAGCAAAGTTAACTTTTCTGAGCAACATTCACTTGTCCTACTCTTTATCAGGGGTAGAACTAAATGGGACATAGTTTGTTCATATCTTTAGGATGTCCCCTTCGTTAAATGGATTAACAAAATGACTGCAAGTCATGAAATGAATCCATGAAGTGACTCACCACATAATGAAAAAAAACCTATCCTGAAAAAGTCCTCTTGTAGCCGTCTTGTAGCTGCAGTACGGCCAATCCCTGATGGTCTAGTGGTTAGGAAGGGGGGGAGGGGGACCCAGGCCAGGCCTGGCTGGTTGGCTGACCAGAGGCCTGGCCTGTGTGGGTCCCCAGTTTTTGAAGGGGGGGGGGGGGGAAATCCTGCAGAAATCTCAGGAAATCCTTGATAAATCACTGGATAAATCGCAGAAAATCCTGGATAAAGCTGAGGAAATCCTTGAGAAAGCGCTAGAGAAATCTGAGGAAATCCTGCAGAAATCTCAGGAAATCCTTGATAAATCACTGGAGAAATCTCAGGAAATCCTGGAGGAACTGAGGAGGAACAGCAAGGGAGCGAGCGAGGATCTTGAAATGAATACGGAGGGGGGTCAAAGGATCTGGACAATACAGAGTTCCGTTGTTCAATGTTTGTAATATCAGATTTCAACTCTGTCTCATGGCGGGGGGGACGACATACAAGACCTGCACTCGAAGCCAATAGTCCAGGCAATCTAGCCCATTTTAGACCCAAAAGTCAGACCAATTAAAATATTTTTTTTTTCAACAGATATCATTTCTATGAGGTGTCTAGAATAACATACTAAAAGTCCCAAGAAATCCTAGATGCGGAAATATGTTTAATTCTCATCAATTCAAGATGTGTGCTAATACCTCGAGAAAACTAAACACCCTAATGGGCTTTTTTTTTTCTTCTTTTGTCCTATCACAATGAAACTTTCCACAATGAATCTTAACATGAAAACTAAACTTTTTTGTATTACAAGTTTCTTAGAACTTAATTTGAATATGCAAATTAGCTTAATAAATATTGAATATGCCCACATTTGCATATCACGAAAATTACTTTTCCCCAAAATGTATAATATTTACATTGTTGTTTGTTAATGATATCAAACACACGATGAAGTCTACCTGGAGGAGACAGAGCTGTGTGATGGAGTCTACCTGGAGGAGACAGAGCTGTGTGATGGAGTAATAATAATAATAATACATTTTATTTATAACGCACTTTATATTTGAAACAAATCTCAAAGTGCTACAGATAAAAAAAGTAAAATAAAAATAAGAATAAAACAGTTAAAAACAGCACACAGGGCAGCTTAAGAGTCCGACTGGGCAAATGCCTTACTAAAGAGGAAGGTCTTTAGTCCCTTTTTAAAAACGTCCACGGACTGTGGTGCTCTCAGGTGGTCGGGGAGGGCGTTCCACAGCCGAGGCGCAGCTGAGCAGAAGGCCCGGTCCCCCCATGGTGCGGAGTTTGGTTCTTGGGTGTTTGAGTGTGTTAGATGTACCGGAGCGGAGGGAGCGGGTGGAGGCTGGGGGTTCAAGGAGTTCCTTTAAGTAGGGGGGGGCGTTGCTGTGGATGCATTGGTGGGTGAGGAGGCAGACCTTGTATTCCATCCTGGAGGAGACGGGAAGCCAGTGAAGGGAGTGGAGTATGGGTGTGATGTGGTCGTATTTTTGCACTCTCACCAGGATCCTAGCAGCACTGTTTTGAATATACTGGAGCCTCTGGATGCTCTTGCTATAGGGATCCCGGTGAGAAGTGCATTGCAGTCTGTCTACCTGGAGGTGACAGAGCTGTGTGATGGAGTCTACCTGGAGGTGACAGAGCTGTGTGATGGAGTCTACCTGGAGGAGACAGAGCTGTGTGATGGAGTCTACCTGGAGGTGGGAGATGGCCTGCAACAGCTTCAGGCGCGTCTGCAGAGTACAGGAACAAGAAGACTGGGATGGACTGAGACACTGCTGCAGCCAGGGGATGTCCTCCCAGAGGTAGGTCACCTGGCCTCTGTGACCCTGAGGACTATACCGGTGGGGATGGTTGGAGGAAGATTTGACGGATTTATGCATTTGTCATACATATGAATGGTGTTTTTTTATTCTATGAAGTCACAATATTTCGATGAAATGGTTCATGAAAGTCTGATCAGTGTGTTTGATATCATTAACAAACAACAATGTAAATATTATACATTTTGGGGAAAAGTAATTTTCCTGATATGCAAATGTGGGCATATTCAATATATATTAAGCTAATTTGCATATTCAAATTAAGTTTCAGAGAAAATTGTAATACAAAAAAGTTTAGTTACCATGTTAAGATTCATTGTGGAAAGTTTCATTTTCCATTTTCATTTTTTCAAAAGAAAAAAAAAACCCATTAGGGTGTTTAGTTTTCTCGAGGCATTAGCACACATCTTGAATTAATGAGAATTAAACATATTTCCGCATCTAGGATTTCTTGGGACTTTTAGTATGTTGTTCTAGACACCTCTAGAAAAAGGTGAAAAAAAAATCTATTTTAATTAGTCTGTCTGGACTACAAAGAAAACTAATTCTCCCTTCCGTTCTTCCTCAGTTCCTCCAGGATTTCCTGCGATTCCTGCAGGATTTCCGTTGCTCTCTGCAGGATTTCCTCCGACTTCTCCAATGCATTTTGGAGGATTTCCTCCGACTTCTCCAATGCATTTTGGAGGATTTCCTCCGACTTCTCCAATGCATTTCGGAGGATTTCCTCAGCTTTATCCAGGATTTTGTAAAAAAAAAAAAAAAAAAAGAGGAAAAAAAAGGTAAATGTTCACTTTCATTGACCATTTTATTTAAAATTAGTTTAATTTCAAATACTTCCATCCATACAACTCTGATACAATCCAGCATTACCGATACAAAACAGCCATTCCAAAAAAAAAAAAAAAAGGAAATCTCAATACTGACCTGGTATGACTTGCACTGGTGCTGTTTTTGGGGAAGAACAAACAAATCTAAATAAATTAAATATTTTCTATACCATCTCCATATACGTTGAGATGCCTGGGTGCTCAGAGCAGTTCCTAATTCAAATTTGGTACAAAATACAACTCTGATACAATCCAGCATTACCGATACAAAACAGCCTGTTAGGATCTGTGTCTCTCCACAGACCATGTCAGACCTGGCCACTCCCACTTTCCCTTCCACTCACACAGTCAGTTCACTCACCTGTCTCCAACCCCCTCATCATCCCAACTGTGAACAGTCTTCGAGACCTTGGGGCATGTCTCACTGTAGAGGGGGAAACAAAGTACATCAAAGCCTCAATTACACTTTGTCAGTTCATACGTTGTTATGTTGTTTGCCTGCTCTTGCCCGTGTCTGTTCCTCTGGACCCTGCCTTAAATACCTCTGGTAACTTGCTCGTACCTTTTTGCGTTTGCATTTTGGGATTGCTTATCCTCTGCCCGTTTTTGTTGCCTTGCTTTTGTTCTGCATTTAATTAATAAATTAGTGTTTGAACACTACTTTGCATTTTGGGTTCAACACATTTTGACAGCGTAACACAGCCATTCCAATAAAGAAAACGAAAGGAAATCTTAACAAAATCAGAGAACACATTCAGATGCTCTCACAATTGTCTAATGTTCATAATAAATGCTTACTTTGCTCAACATATATTCATATGTGATTTTAACCATTTTCTCATTACACTCTTTAAGACCAGGTGTTCTATGGATCTTCCAATAAAAGAGCAGGATTCTGTCAGCTGTAACAATTCAAACTTTTAAAATGGTGAATTCATTATTCCAGGGACCACTGCCCTGGCACTGCACTGTGAATACGCCCCATTTTTCCTGAAATTCAGGTACCTACACCAGAAAGAACATTTCCTGAATTATAATTATGGAATTGTACCTTGAGGAGTGCCTGCTGTTTTGAGGGGAAAAAAACCCATTACACTTTCACTACTTGTATACTAAAGTGATACAGTAATACGGTATGCTATGATTATACAATTTGGTACCTTGAGGAGACCGGAGGCAGAGGAAACTGGCTCGAGACAGCCTTCGCCTATTAAACACTGTAGAGGGGAATAAAAACAAGCCATATTTACACCATCACAAATTTGTTCACAGCTCAATGCTCTCTAGTCCTGCTCCTTCTTTGCCCCGGGCTAGTGCCACGATTCACCATTTTTGGGGAAGAATAAACTAATCTAAATAAATTTAATATTTTCTATATCATCTCCATATACGTTGAGATGCCTGGGTGCTCAGAGCAGTTCCTAATTCAAATGTGGTACAAAATACAACTCTGATACAATCCAGCATTACCGATACAAAACAGCCAGTCCAATAAAGAAAACAAAGGGAAATCTCAACAAAATCAGAGATCACATTCACATCATGATGTAAAATAGACTATGCCTTTTTGCTCAGATACTATAATGACATTCATTGTCACTGGGTATTTCATGTTTGTGTAGATAATTTTTGAAGAATGGTGTAGTTGAGATTCAACTGTTTAAGACTCAACGTAACACCCACTGTAAACTTACGTGGAATAAGAGCACGTCTCCATTCACGTCGTCGTTCTGGCACTGTAACAAGAACAATGATGTGACACATGTATACTGTATATACACACGTACGTCTGTATTCCACTAACTCTTGAAGGCTTTGACCCACAAACTTAAAATTAGACACGCGTTCGTGTTCCACACCACCACACTGAGTGCAGTGCCCGGTGTGGAGTCATCGGATAGCCGGTTGTCCAGAAATACCATTGTGATGTCAGAACAGGCCAGCTCCATATATGGATATGGCTCTGGTCAGGCTCTGTCAGTGGACCTAATGAGCCTTAGGTCCACTTAGGTCAGTGGACCCAAGTCCCCCCCCCACCTGTACGATTCCATGACGTCAACAGAATTAAATCATTACAAATGTAAATGTCATGGGGTTTAATGAAGATAATCACAGCCATTTATTTTTAATTAAAAAAAACAGTAAGGCTCATCTTGGTATACCTTGTGGTACAAAGAGATCTACAGATTATTGGCCTAAGAAAATACAAGTCCACTGTACAAGTCCACTGTTTCTGCATAAAATCTGTTTGGCAATAATATCAGCTGTACAAGCTCACGTTGTTTTAAGCTGTTCATTTTAGAAGAATGCTACAGCTGCGATTCAACTGATTCAACATAACAACCATTTTTATTTTGGAAAACTCACATGGAATCAATACATTGTTTTGGCCCAGTCAGTATAATATATATTATATTAAAATATGACAAATCCTGATTATATCATTGATATGCAAGAGGCCGGAATTAAGAAAATGTATGATTAGGAATGATAATGTTGGACAAGTTGTAGGATGGTGTGATAATATATTAATACAGTGTTCTGTTCTAGTGGCCAAATTAATGGCCTACATCATAAAAATCATTCAGTTTGTAATACAAGAGTAGTCCCAGACCACACCAGCTGTAACTCCTATAACCTACTCCTTGCAACAAAACAAACCACACCAATGCAACTCCTTGTAACAAAACAAACCACACCAATGCAACTCCTTGTAACAAAACAAACCACACCAATGCAACTCCTTGCAACAAAACAAACCACACCAATGCAACTCCTTGTAACAAAACAAACCACACCAATGCAACTCCTTGTAACTGCCACTGGGAATAACGTGTTTGCATCTTGCAAGGAGTTGCATGGCGACCCTCTGGTGTGGTTAGGGCTTAAGGGCCACTGTTATGGAATGAGACACTGTCCGCTCAAAATTCACCATGGGAACCAGATTTGTCAACATGGGAGCCACCTTAGCAGACCATAGTGATATGTTTAAGGTAAAAGTTTTACATTTGGCACAAATACTCTAAGGGACACTTGGGTAAAAACGCAATAGGCACTCTATTTGACAATGTTTACACTCAGATAAAACTATAGCCTACACATACTCCAATTTATTTTCTATTAAATGGTCTAGTAGCCTACTGTTTGGGCTACAAAAAAAGACATACGTTTACAGGGGTGCAACAAATCAACCTTGATCTAAATTGTGTATAATACTTCAAATTACCTGCCAGCCTTTGCTTTCCCGGGTCTGGAAATGTAGACTCTGGAAATATGGGAACAACAAAAAAGGATGCATAATGGTTGTCAGAAAACATTTAAAGGTAAACAGTATGTGGAATTAAATTGTCAAATTTGTGGATTATGCAAGTGTTAAACATTCAGTACCTTCTATAAATGACATTCTCATTCTGTATAGTACACCTGTGGGATTAAACCTTTTTAGGTCAACTGCACAGCGAGGACTTCCCCAAATGGGAGGCATACTTTGGTTAGACATAGCGTTGGTTAGACTGTCCACATGCAGTACTTCAGTAAATCTAATGAGTTACTTTACATCACTGTTTAGTTTAGAACAATGTTTGCTTTGTTTGTTTCCTTCTAAAAGAAAAGGACAAACACTCAGATTGTTGTCACAATAAACCATCAACAGTCAAACAATGTTTAAATAACATGTTTAGGAGGATTAAACCACTAGTTTAAACAATGCTAACAGCCTGCTAAAACCCTCCATGTGCTCATCAAACATACCTTGAAAGAGAGCAGACACCCTGCAGGCATGCCCTATTTAAGTCTAAATCCCCGCCCACTGCATCCGGGCTGTTGGTCCGTCAGAGTGAATGGATCAATCAATCAATCAATCCACTGCAGCTGTGTGTGACACACACACACACACACACACACACACACACACACACACGCACACACGCACACACACACACACACACAGAGCATACGCTCTGCGCCAACACAATCGGACATATAGTGGAAATTACGTCAGATCTTGAACAAAAAGGAGCAGTGCACCACCCTGTGGCACCAAACGGAACTGCATACTGACAGCCATAGACACACGCACGCATGCACACAGGCGCGAGTGGTGTTTTTTATTTTATTGATTGATTGAAATATTTATTAACAGTTTGCAGAATTACAGTAGGCCTACATTTCAAGCACAAACTCAATACAAAGACGGTTAACAACCGGAACCCATGTACCTGTCTAAATACTTCACTAAGATACCCATGTACCTGTCTAAATACTTCACTAAGATACCCACGTACCTGTCTAAATACTTCACTAAGATACCCATGTACCTGTCTAAATACTTCACTAAGATACCCATGTACCTGTCTAAATACTTCACTAAGATACCCATGTACCTGTCTAAATACTTCACTAAGATACCCACGTACCTGTCTAAATACTTCACTAAGATACCCATGTACCTGTCTAAATACTTCACTAAGATACCCACGTACCTGTCTAAATACTTCACTAAGATACCCACGTACCTGTCTAAATACTTCACTAAGATACCCACGTACCCGTCTAAATACTTCACTAAGATACCCATGTACCTGTCTAAATACTTCACTAAGATACCCATGTACCTGTCTAAATACTTCACTAAGATACCCATGTACCTGTCTAAATACTTCCTTAACGAAGTCCACACCCACAACACCAGAGGGAGTGCAACAAATCATGTGTAACCCAGATTCAGCACAAACAACGGACTAAATTATTTCCGCTCACATTTTGCAACAAGTGTATTTATTCCCATTACTGCATTACTGTATTGCACTCTGGCTAGACGCCACTACTCATTTCATTGTCAAAGTATTTGTATACTATGTGCAGTGACAATACATTGAATCTAATCTAATCTAATCTACACTTCCATATGGCCAAAGAACAGAACAGGAATTCACCATAAAGGCGGTTAAAAAGGGAAAAGAACATACATATTACATATCAAACAGAAACATACATATTACATATCAAACAGAAACATACATATTACATATCAAACAGAAACATACATATTACATATCAAACAGAGACACCAGACATGTTAAACAGGAGATCGTCTTTATTGCCCAAGAACACACCTGAGAATTGGTTTCACTGCACATCTCACCCCCATCTCACAATTAAATAATTGTAGTGAATTAAAAGTACATATTTTGGCTCTGAGTTGTAGTGGAGTAGAAGTAAAAGTACTGGAAATTGGAAATACTCAAGTAAAGTACAAATACCTCAACATTGTACTTAAGTACAGTACTTAAGTAAAAGCACTACTTCCTACCACTGACCAAATGTACATATACAGTATTTATTTATTTTTTTCTGACCTCAATTACAGTTTTCTTTTACCAAAGAATCAGCATTTTAAACATTCACTGATATTCTGTGGTCTGTTTTTTTTGTTGTTGTTTGAATAATTAGGCTCAGAAAAGTGCTGTGATTGGCCCGGGGACTTAATTGACAGGCAGAATCCGTCAACGGTCGACACGGTTCTCCAATGCATTTTGGAGGATTTCCTCCGACTTCTCCAATGCATTTTGGAGGATTTCCTCCGACTTCTCCAATGCATTTTGGAGGATTTCCTCCGATTTCTCCAATGCATTTCGGAGGATTTCCTCAGCTTTATCCAGGATTTTGTAAAAAAGAGGAAAAAAAAAAAAAAAAAGAGGAAAAAAAAAAGGTAAATGTTCACTTTCATTGACCATTTTATTTAAAAATAGTTTAATTTCAAATACTTCCATCCATACAACTCTGATACAATCCAGCATTACCGATACAAAACAGCCATTCCAATAAAGAAAACAAAAGGAAATCTCAATACTGACCTGGTATGACTTGCACTGGTGCTGTTTTTGGGGAAGAACAAACAAATCTAAATAAATTAAATATTTTCTATACCATCTCCATATACGTTGAGATGCCTGGGTGCTCAGAGCAGTTCCTAATTCAAATGTGGTACAAAATACAACTCTGATACAATCCAGCATTACCGATACAAAACAGCCATTCCAATAAAGAAAACAAAAGGAAATCTCAATACTGACCTGGTATGACTTGCACTGGTGCTGTTTTTGGGGAAGAACAAACAAATCTAAATAAATTAAATATTTTCTATACCATCTCCATATACGTTGAGATGCCTGGGTGCTCAGAGCAGTTCCTAATTCAAATGTGGTACAAAATACAACTCTGATACTATCCAGCATTACCGATACAAAACAGCCATTCCAAAAAAGAAAAAAAAAAGGAAAACTCAACAAAATCAGAGATCACATTCACATCATGATGTAAAATAGACTATGCCTTTTTGCTCAGATACTATAATGACATTCATTGTCACTGGGTATTTCATGTTTGTGTAGATAATTTTTGAAGAATGGTGTAGTTGAGATTCAACTGTTTAAGACTCAACGTAACACCCACTGTAAACTTACGTGGAATAAGAGCACGTCTCCATTTACGTCGTCGTTCTGGCACTGTAACAAGAACAATGATGTGACACACGTATACTGTATATACACACGTACGTCTGTATTCCACTAACTCTTGAAGGCTTTGACCCACAAACTTAAAATTAGACACGCGTTCGTGTTCCACACCACCACACTGAGTGCAGTGCCCGGTGTGGAGTCAATCGGATAGCCGGTTGTCCAGAAATACCATTGTGATGTCAGAACAGGCCAGCTCCATATATGGATATGGCTCTGGTCAGGCTCTGTCAGTGGACCTAATGAGCCTTAGGTCCACTTAGGTCAGTGGACCCAAGCCCCCCCCCCCACCTGTATGATTCCATGACGTCAACAGAATTAAATCATTACAAATGTAAATGTCATGGGGTTTAATGAAGATAATCACAGCCATTTATTTTTAATTAAAAAAAAACAGTAAGGCTCATCTTGGTATACCATACAAAGAGATCTACAGATTATTGGCCTAAGAAAATACAAGTCCACTGTACAAGCACTTTTTCTGTCTGCATAAAATCTGTTTGGCAATAATATCAGCTGTACAAGCTCACGTTGTTTTAAGCTTTTACATTTTCATTTTAGAAGAATGCTACAGCTGAGATTCAACTGATTCAACATAACATCCATTTTTATTTTGGAAAACTCACATGGAATCAATACATTGTTTTGGCCCAGTCAGTATAATATAGATTATATTTAAATATGACAACTCCTGATTATATCATTGATATGCAAGAGGCCGAAATTAAGAAAATGTATGATTAGGAATGATAATGTTGGACAAGTTGTAGGATGGTGTGATAATATATTAATACAGTGTTCTGTTCTAGTGGCCAAATGAATGGCCTACATCATAAAAATCATTCAGTTTGTGATACAAGAGTGTAGTCCCAGACCACACCAGCTGTAACTCCTAGAACCTACTCCTTGTAACAAAACAAACCACACCAATGCAACTCCTTGCAAAAAAACAAACTACACCAATGCAACTCCTTGTAACAAAACAAACCACACCAATGCAACTCCTTGTAACAAAACAAACCACACCAATGCAACTCCTTGCAACAAAACAAACCACACCAATGCAACTCCTTACAACAAAACAAACCACACCAATGCAACTCCTTGTAACTGCCATTGGGAATAATGGTTGCATCTTGCAAGGAGTTGCATGGCGACCCTCTGGTGTGGTTAGGGCTTAAGGGCCACTGTTATGGAATGAGACACTGTCCGCTCAAAATTTACCATGGGAACCAGATTTGTCAACATAGGAGCCACCTTAGCAGACCATAGTGATATGTTTAAGGTAAAAGGATTACATTTGGCACAAATACTCTAAGGGACACTTGGGTAAAAACGCAATAGGCACTCTATTTGACAATGTTTACACTCAGATAAAACTATAGCCTACACATACTCCAATTTATTTTCCATTAAATGGTCTAGTACTGTTTGGGCTACAAAAAAAGACATACGTTTACAGGGGTGCAACAAATCAACCTTGATCTAAATTGTGTATAATACTTCAAATTACCTGCCAGCCTTTGCTTTCCCGGCTCTGGAAATATGGGAACAACAAAAAAGGATGCATATAGGTTGTCAGAAAACATTTAAAGGTAAACAGTATGTGGAATTAAATTGTCAAATTTGTGGATTATGTAAGTGTTAAACATTCAGTACCTTCTGCCATTATTTATTCTCGCTTTATTCTCTCTCCCGGTAGCCTACCTGTGGGATTAAACCTTTTTAGGTCAACTGCACAGCGAGGACTTCCCCAAATGGGAGGCATACTTTGGTTAGACATAGCGTTGGTTAGACTGTCCACATGCAGTACTTCAGTAAATCTAATGAGTTACTTTACATCACCGTTTAGTTTAGAACAATGTTTGCTTTGTTTGTTTCCTTCTCAAAAAAGGACAAACACTCAGATTGTTGTCACAATAAACCATCAACAGTCAAACAATGTTTAAATAACATGTTTAGGAGGATTAAACCACTAGTTTAAACAATGCTAACAGCCTGCTAAAACCCTCCATGTGCTCATCAAACAAACATACCTTGAAAGAGAGCAGAGTGCAGACACCCTGCAGTGGCATGCCCGTTCCTATTTAAGTCTAAATCCCCGCCCACTGCATCCGGGCTGTTGGTCCGTCAGAGTGAATGGATCAATCAATCAATCCACTGCAGCTGTGTGACACACACGCACGCACGCACGCACACACGCACACACACACACACACACACACACAGAGATAGAGCATACACTCTGCGCCAACACAATCGGACATATAGTGGAAATTACGTCAGATCTTGAACAAAAAGGAGCAGTGCACCACCCTGTGGCACCCAACGGAACTGCATACTGACAGCCATAGACACACGCACGCATGCACACAGGCGCGAGTGGTGTTTATTTTATTTTATTGATTGATTGAAATATGTATTAACAGTTTGCAGAATTACAGTAGGCCTACATTTCAAGCACAAACTCAATAAAAAGACTGTTAACAACCGGAACCCATGTACCTGTCTAAATACTTCACTAAGATACCCACGTACCTGTCTAAATACTTCACTAAGATACCCACGTACCTGTCTAAATACTTCACTAAGATACCCATGTACCTGTCTAAATACTTCACTAAGATACCCATGTACCTGTCTAAATACTTCCTTAACGAAGTCCACACCCACAACACCAGAGGGAGTGCAACAAATCATGTGTAACCCAGATTCAGCACAAACAACGGACTAAATTATTTCCGCTCACATTTTGCAACAAGTGTATTTATTCCCATTACTGCATTACTGTATTGCACTCTGGTTGGACGCCACTACTCATTTCATTGTCAAAGTATTTGTATACTATGTGCAGTGACAATACATTGAATCTAATCTAATCTAATCTACACTTCCATATGGCCAAAGAACAGAACAGGAAATCACCATGAAGGCGGTTAAAAAGGGAAAAGAAACATACATATTACATATCAAACAGAAACATACATATTACATATCAAACAGAAACATACATATTACATATCAAACAGAAACATACATATTACATATCAAACAGAGACACCAGACATGTTAAACAGGAGATCGTCTTTATTGCCCAAGAACACACCTGAGAATTGGTTTCACTGCACATCTCACCCCCATCTCACAATTAAATAATTGTAGTGAATTAAAAGTACACATTTTGGCTCTGAGTTGTAGTGGAGTAGAAGTAAAAGTACTGGAAATTGGAAATACTCAAGTAAAGTACAAATACCTCAACATTGTACTTAAGTACAGTACTTAAGTAAAAGCACTACTTCCTACCACTGACCAAATGTACATATACAGTATTTATTTATTTTTTTCTGACCTCAATTACAGTTTTTTTTACCAAAGAATCAGAATTTTAAACATTCACTGATATTCTGTGGTCTGTTTTTTTATTTTTATTTTAATTAGGCTCAGAAAAGTGCTGTGATTGGCCCGGGGACTTAATTGACAGGCAGAATCCGTCAACGGTCGACACCCCCGCGGGCAATTTCTTTTTCTTTTGCCTGCCAAATATGGCCGACTGGAGTGGATATGTCCGTAAAGACTTTTTTAACGTTTCGTAAAACCAGCACATACGTCAGTCATGATACCTTTTTCAATTACATGTGCATAATAATTATTATAGACGAGATTTCAGAGGCAACTATACTGTCTTCACACAATAGACACACGAGTAACAGATGCGAACGGAAGACCGCCACCTACAGGCTATGTTTCCCACACGTATATATATATATATACATACATAATATGGCTACAAAGGAGACGTAGTGCAGCACGTTTTATTTCTACACATACCAGATATATCACAGAGAGAGAACGCGTCAAAGCCTCCCTCAAACAGAGTCTTGTACGTGGATAAAGTTATATCAAAGAATCTCTTAAAGGGCCTTGCAAATGGGAAGCCAGGAACGCAGGCGTTGTTGTCTGGATCTACGACAGGGTCTCCTCCAGGTCTGGATCAACACAGGTCTCCTCCAGGTCTGGATCAACCACAGGTCTCCTCCAGGTCTGGACCAACCACAGGTCTCCTCCAGGTCTGGACCAACCACAGGTCTCCTCCAGGTCTGGACCAACCACAGGTCTCCTCCAGGTCTGGACCAACCACAGGTCTCCTCCAGGTCTGGATCAACCACAGGTCTCCTCCAGGTCTGCTCTAGAGGGGCGCAATGTTCGCGTGCACGTAATGAGCACGCGCGAAACAAATTCACGGCTCACGTAAATACTCTTGCGTTGTTGTCGCATCCGCGACTTCTCAGAGCAAAAAAACGCATGAGGTCTCATTGAAAATGAACTGTATAGGCCAGGGGTGTCCAACTCAACTTGGGGCGAGGGCCGCATTGGTCAAAAGGTCACTTGATGGGGGCCACAACCAGTTGCGGACGCACGCTCGATGTCTCAGTCAGTCACTGCTATAATATCTATCTATCTATCTATCTATCTATCTATCTATCTATCTATGTATGCTCAGACCGAGCCAGCCAGCAAGCCACACACAGTGCTCAGACCCAGCCAAATAAAAAGTCAGAAAACTGGAATGTGGGAAAATGCCTTATTTTTTTACATTTTCTTAGTTCAAACCATTCCATGATTTCCCCATGCCCACACATCTGTGGGCTCTCTCTCTCTCTCTGAACAGAAACAAGTCGCGATGCGGCCCCTCCCCTTTCACTTCGCGCGTTTTATCGCTCCCCGTTTGCAAGGCCCTTAACGCCGCGATATCGCTACGACATTATTTATTACACTCGTATTAAATATCTCTGGTCTTGAATGTGACGATAACTGTATTCGTCACTATAGTGTTGCGTGTGTAGCTGCAGCGCCAAGCTGGTAAAAACAAAAAAGGTAATTGTCTTTTTTTTCTTTTTTTTTTTTGTTTTTTAACAATGATATTAAAAAAAACATCTTCCCTTTTAAATCATCTACTTGCAATTGCATTATTCTACTCTTCATTAATGCCACGTTATTAGTTAAAAAAAATAAAACGCACAAAAAAACAGCAAAACAATCAAGCCGGCATTGAATAGATATCATCCCTTCATGTGTTTCTTTGCGTGTACTAAGTTTATTCATTCCCTGAAAGAGTCCAACATGGAATCAAGAGGCCATTCATTGTTCGATACGACGGGTGGAATAAAACAGTGGTTCCCAAACTGGGGTCCGGGGACCCCTAGGGGTCCTTGAGGGAGTCGACACTCTCAGAGTAAAAATGTACTTTGATTTTACAACATTCATTGGGGGTCCCAGAGATATAGACATGTCATTACATGGCGGTCTGTAGCCTAATTCAAAGCCAAACTGGGGGTCCTTGAAATGAAAATGTTTGAGAATCACTTAAGATCTTCTCTTATTGGGGGGGTCCTTATTCGGGGGGGGGGGGGGGGGGTCCTTGGCATATATTTTCTAATGGGGGTCTGTGGGCTAATAATGTTTTGCGGGTCTCTGACATTAAAACGTTTGGGAACCACTGGAATAAAATACCACAAATGACTGAAGGTGCGTACAACCCTGAAGAGAGGCGGTTGTCTCCAGTCGCTTTGATCGCTTCACTTTGGTCAGCGTTCAGGTCAGCGTACAGGTCAGAGGTCAGCGTTCAGGTCAGGTCAGCGTTCAGGTCAGGTCAGTGTTCAGGTCAGGTCAGCGTTCAGGTCAGCGTACAGGTCAGGTCAGTGTTCAGGTCAGGTCAGCGTTCAGGTCAGCGTACAGGTCAGAGGTCAGCGTTCAGGTCAGCGTTCAGGTCAGGTCAGCGTTCAGGTCAGCGTACAGGTCAGCGTTTAGGTCAGCGTTCAGGTCAGCGTTCAGGTCAGGTCAGCGTTCAGGTCAGTGTACAGGTCAGTGTACAGGTCAGGTCAGCGTTCAGGTCAGTGTACAGGTCAGTGTACAGGTCAGCGTACAGGTCAGCGTTCAGGTCAGCGTACAGGTCAGCGTTCAGGTCAGCGTTCAGGTCAGCGTTCAGGTCAGCGTTCAGGTCAGGTCAGCGTTCAGGTCAGCGTTCAGGTCAGGTCAGCGTTCAGGTCAGTGTACAGGTCAGTGTACAGGTCAGCGTACAGGTCAGCGTTCAGGTCAGCGTTCAGGTCAGCGTTCAGGTCAGCGTTCAGGTCAGGTCAGCGTACAGGTCAGCGTACAGGTCAGTGTTCAGGTCAGCGTACAGGTCAGTGTTCAGGTCAGTGTACAGGTCAGGTCAGTGTACAGGTCAGCGTTCAGTTCAGGTCAGTGTACAGGTCAGGTCAGTGTACAGGTCAGCGTTCAGGTCAGTGTACAGGTCAGCGTTCAGGTCAGGTCAGTGTACAGGTCAGGTCAGTGTACAGGTCAGCGTTCAGGTCAGGTCAGTGTACAGGTCAGCGTACAGGTCAGCGTTCAGGTCAGAGGTCAGCGTTCAGGTCAGCGTTCAGGTCAGGTCAGCGTTCAGGTCAGAGGTCAGCGTTCAGGTCAGCGTTCAGGTCAGGTCAGCGTTCAGGTCAGGTCAGCGTTCAGGTCAGGTCAGTGTACAGGTCAGGTCAGCGTTCAGGTCAGTGTACAGGTCAGCGTTCAGGTCAGCGTTCAGGTCAGGTCAGCGTTCAGGTCAGGTCAGTGTACAGGTCAGCGTTCAGGTCAGTGTACAGGTCAGCGTTCAGGTCAGCGTTCAGGTCAGGTCAGCGTTCAGGTCAGGTCAGTGTACAGGTCAGCGTTCAGGTCAGGTCAGTGTACAGGTCAGCGTACAGGTCAGCGTATAGGTCAGCGTTCAGGTCAGTGTTCAGGTCAGAGGTCAGCGTACAGGTCAGCGTTCAGGTCAGGTCAGTGTACAGGTCAGCGTTCAGGTCAGCGTATAGGTCAGCGTTCAGGTCAGGTCAGTGTACAGGTCAGCGTTCAGGTCAGCGTTCAGGTCAGAGGTCAGCGTACAGGTCAGCGTTCAGGTCAGTGTACAGGTCAGCGTTCAGGTCAGCGTATAGGTCAGCGTACAGGTCAGCGTTCAGGTCAGGTCAGTGTACAGGTCAGCGTTCAGGTCAGAGGTCAGCGTACAGGTCAGCGTTCAGGTCAGTGTACAGGTCAGCGTTCAGGTCAGCGTATAGGTCAGCGTACAGGTCAGCGTTCAGGTCAGGTCAGTGTACAGGTCAGCGTTCAGGTCAGAGGTCAGCGTACAGGTCAGCGTTCAGGTCAGTGTACAGGTCAGCGTACAGGTCAGCGTTCAGGTCAGCGTTCAGGTCAGAGGTCAGCGTACAGGTCAGCGTTCAGGTCAGAGGTCAGCGTACAGGTCAGCGTTCAGGTCAGTGTACAGGTCAGCGTTCAGGTCAGCGTATAGGTCAGCGTACAGGTCAGCGTTCAGGTCAGCGTTCAGGTCAGAGGTCAGCGTACAGGTCAGCGTTCAGGTCAGTGTACAGGTCAGCGTTCAGGTCAGATTCCTACTTGGTTGCGCGCCGACGTCGCAGGCTAAAACAAGTTAAACTCCCCTCTCTTGTTCAACGTCCTAAACAAAGAAGAGAATTCAGGATCTTTGTAAGAGAGTTGATACAAAAAAAAGCCATTTGCTATTGTAGAGAAAACACAGTATTGTAAAAAAAAGGAAAAGAAAGAAGATGAAGATGAATAATTATATAAAAAAAAGAGCAGAGAGAAAAGTATCGTGATTCGAATCGTGACTCGTGAGTAAAGCGAATGGTGACGTGCGACATCGGCAGCGCACAAACCACGTACGAGCCACGCATGGATCGCAACATCGCAGGCGACATTTCGCTGGTATGCTTTAGTTATATGAATCTTACACACAGTCTGTACTCTTTGGCAAGACTTACTTACTTCTCAGTACAAGTTATTATTATTATTGTTGTAATTATTATTATTAGTATTATCTCTATACAAAAAGGACACAGAACAAACGGATAGCAGAGCGCCCTCTAAAAGGTTCTACAATGCAGATAAACAGGCTTCAAGATGGTTCTTATAGGGATGACGCACCGATATGGACATTTAATATAAGATGGTTCTTATAGGGATGACGCACCGATATGGACATTTAATATAAGATGGTTCTTATAGGGATGACGCACCGATATGGACATTTAATATAACTATTTACCTCTGCTGTCAGGAGGAAACCTCATAACTCCAAAATGTTTTTTTTTTTTAAACGATGCAATACTGCCTCATCAAAGCTTGTGTCGTGACTTTAGATATAGTCAATTACTTGCATGAGGAGGAGAGGGGTGGTGGAGTTAGCTGTTTTAGCAGACAGTTTGAGGATCCAATGGAGTTAAGGGGTTTTGCCCAATGTGTTTTTTTTTTACTACTTTCCAGCATACTGTAGGATGTAGGCCTGCAGCTTGCTACAGCCTGCAGATAACCAACACACCATACTGCAGGATGTAGGTCTGCAGCTTGGTACAGCCTGCAGATAACCAACACAGCATACTGTAGGATGTAGGCCTGCAGCTTGGTACAGCCTGCAGATAACCAACACAGCATACTGTAGGATGTAGGCCTGCAGCTTGGTACAGGCTGCAGATAACCAACACAGCATACTGTAGGATCCAGGCCTGCAGCTTGGTACAGCCTGCAGATAACCAACACAGCATACTGTAGGATCCAGGCCTGCAGCTTGGTACAGGCTGCAGATAACCAACACACCATACTGCAGGATGTAGGCCTGCAGCTTGGTACAGGCTGCAGATAACCAACACAGCATACTGTAGGATGTAGGCCTGCAGCTTGGTACAGGCTGCAGATAACCAACACAGCATACTTTAGGATCCAGGCCTGCAGCTTGGTACAGCCTGCAGATAACCAACACAGCATACTGTAGGATCCAGGCCTGCAGCTTGGTACAGGCTGCAGATAACCAACACAGCATACTGTAGGATGTAGGCCTGCAGCTTGGTACAGCCTGCAGATAACCAACACAGCATACTGTAGGATGTAGGCCTGCAGCTTGGTACAGCCTGCAGATAACCAACACAGCATACTGTAGGATGTAGGCCTGCAGCTTGCTCATCAACAACAGATAAGCATCGGCTATAGATAACGGTAAAAATCGTCCGGTGGCGATATACTGTATGTGTGTCCGACACATCGGTGCGTCCCTATAGCTCTCAGTGATGGAATGAATCCATGAGGATCTTCAAGTATTTATAGCGCTCTGTAAGCTTCTACTGACTGTAGTCTATGAGTGTAAGGTTCTACTGACTGTAGTCTATGAGTGTAAGGTTCTACTGACTGTAGTCTATGAGTGTAAGGTTCTACTGACTGTAGTCTATGAGTGTAAGCTTCTATTAACTGTAGTATATGAGTGTAAGGTTCTACTGACTGTAGTCTATGAGTGTAAGCTTCTATTAACTGTAGTCTATGAGTGTAAGGTTCTACTGACTGTAGTCTATGAGTGTATGGTTCTACTGACTGTAGTCTATGGGTGTATGGTTCTATTGACTGTAGTCTATGAGTGTATGGTTCTATTAACTGTAGTCTATGAGTGTACGGTTCTACTGACTGTAGTCTATGAGTGTAAGGTTCTACTGACTGTAGTCTATGAGTGTATGGTTCTACTGACTGTAGTCTATGGGTGTATGGTTCTATTGACTGTAGTCTATGAGTGTATGGTTCTATTAACTGTAGTCTATGAGTGTACGGTTCTACTGACTGTAGTCTATGAGTGTAAGGTTCTACTGACTGTAGTCTATGAGTGTATGGTTCTACTGACTGTAGTCTATGGGTGTATGGTTCTATTGACTGTAGTCTATGAGTGTATGGTTCTATTAACTGTAGTCTATGAGTGTACGGTTCTACTGACTGTAGTCTATGAGTGTAAGGTTCTACTGACTGTAGTCTATGAGTGTATGGTTCTACTGACTGTAGTCTATGGGTGTATGGTTCTATTGACTGTAGTCTATGAGTGTATGGTTCTATTAACTGTAGTCTATGAGTGTACGGTTCTACTGACTGTAGTCTATGAGTGTAAGGTTCTACTGCCTGTAGTCTATGAGTGTAAGGTTCTACTGACTAGTCTATGAGTGTACGGTTCTACTGACTAGTCTATGGGTGTATGGTTCTATTGACTGTAGTCTATGAGTGTATGGTTCTATTAACTGTAGTCTATGAGTGTACGGTTCTACTGACTGTAGTCTATGAGTGTAAGGTTCTACTGACTAGTCTATGA
Organism: Protomyctophum bolini; assembly: GCF_963924005.1. NCBI lineage: Eukaryota > Metazoa > Chordata > Actinopteri > Myctophiformes > Myctophidae > Protomyctophum > Protomyctophum bolini. Next base: position 39,660,666 of record NC_137880.1, on the reverse strand, counting down.
GTGTACGGTTCTACTGACTAGTCTATGAGTGTAAGGTTCTACTGACTGTAGTCTATGAGTGTATGGTTCTATTAACTGTAGTCTATGAGTCATCGCCGTGTTCCCCTGTGGTGGACGAAGTTCCATTTTCGTCGCGGACGCACAGACTGACTGGACGATAACGCTACCAGAAACACAGCCCCGAATGACCACAACAGGAACAGTCTGTGCATGGGGGGGGGGGGGGGGGGTCAGGAGGTCAGGGGTCAGGCCTTGGCCTCCAGTAGTTCCAGGAACAGTCTGTGCATGGGGGGGGGGGGGGGGGGGTCAGGAGGTCAGGGGTCAGGCCTTGGCCTCCAGTAGTTCCAGGAACAGTCTGTGCATGGGGGGGGGGGTCAGGAGGTCAGGGGGTCAGGGGTCAGGCCTTGGCCTCCAGTAGTTCCAGGAACAGTCTGTGCATGGGGGGGGGGGGGTCAGGAGGTCAGGGGGTCAGGCCTTGGCCTCCAGTAGTTCCAGGAACAGTCTGTGCATGGGGGGGGTCAGGAGGTCAGGGGTCAGGCCTTGGCCTCCAGTAGTTCCAGGAACAGTCTGTGCATGGGGGGGGGGGGGGTCAGGAGGTCAGGGGGTCAGGCCTTGGCCTCCAGTAGTTCCAGGAACAGTCTGTGCATGGGGGGGGTCAGGGGGTCAGGGGTCAGGCCTTGGCCTCCAGTAGTTCCAGGAACAGTCTGTGCATGGGGGGGGGTCAGGCCTTGGCCTCCAGTAGTTCCAGGAACAGTCTGTGCATGGGGGGGGTCAGGAGGTCAGGGGGTCAGGGGCCAGGCCTTGGCCTCCAGTAGTTCCAGGAACAGTCTGTGCATGGGGGGGGTCAGGAGGTCAGGAGGTCAGGGGTCAGGCCTTGGCCTCCAGTAGTTCCAGGAACAGTCTGTGCATGGGGACCCGCCCGTCCTGGCGGATGCAGCAGAACAGCGCCACGGCGCGCGCGGCGGTGGCTCGGAGCAGCGGCAGCGTCATGATGAGGCGCCCGGCGCGGCGGGGGTCCGCGGGGTGCCGCGCGGCCGCCAGCTCCGCCAGCGCCCCGTGGAGGACGTCCTGGAGACGCTGGAGCGCTGCGCCGTCCTCGATCTGCACGGAGTCTGAGTGGGAGGGGACACAGGGGGGGGGGGTCCCCACATTATATTAACCCATTCTGGGCGGGAACCCCTTTTGGGGATATAAGTAGTAAGAAGAAGATGATGTATGGACATATGTATGTATAACCAGGGCTGCACACAACTGTTTTGGTCTAGTACTCAGAGGAGCACCTGGAGGAGTTACTTGGTCTAGTACTCAGAGGAGCACCTGGAGGAGTTACTTGGTCTAGTACTC